>NC_034594.1:23870816-23886132 GCF_900095145.1 Mus pahari | reverse complement strand
AGCTTTGCAGTTTTATGAGGTCCCATTTGTCAATTCTTGATTTTACAGCACAAGCCATTGGTGTTCTGTTGAGGAATTTTTTCCCTGTGCCCATATCGAAAATATCGAATAAAATAAGTTAAAGAAATGTAAGTGGAGAAAATATCTAATAAAATTTTTTTAAAAAAACAAAACAAAAGCCATTCCCAGTTAGCTTTCATTAATTCCTGCTTGTGAATTGGCTGTAAGTTCTCAGCTTCTGCTCCAACACCGTGCCTGTGTTTGCTGTCATGCTCTCTGTTCTTAGCAACATTTAATAAAATAATAATAATATAATAAAATAATAATAATATAATAAAATAATAAATAATTTTGGTTTGAATATGCTTGGCACATAGGAAATTACACTATTAGGAGATGTGGCCCTGTTGAAATAGGTGTGGCCTTGTCTGAGGAAGTGTGTCACTGTATAGGCTCTGAAGCTTCTAGTTATCAAGCTTCCCCCAGTGCAGAAAAGACCCTTCTCCTGGCTGCCTGTGGATGACAGTCTCCTTCTGCTTGCCTTTGGATCAAGATGTAGAATTCTAGGCTCCTCTAGTACCATGTCTGCCAGCACTCTGCCATGCTTCTCATGATGATGTTAAGGGATGAACCACTGAAACTTTAAGTCAGCCCCAATTAAATGTTTGTCTTTATAAGAGTTGCTTTGGTCATGGTGTCTCTTCACAGCAATGAAACCCTAAGACCACAATAATGATAATGATAATAATAATGAGAATGATGATGAAGTTGAACTTGTTTGACTGTATAGAAGTATTAAAAAATTATGACATCCCAATTACTGTTTGTACAGCCACATGCCACATAACAGAGGAACAAGTTTAGAGAAACTCAGTGCTCAGCTGTTTCATTGTACCTTGCACACCATATCTAGGTGGTGCAAATCTACTCTTCATGTGGTCAGATGCAATCAGGAAACGAAGTAACACAGTATGCATGGGGCAGCTTTTAGAACAGCTCAGCATCTGATTTTGTTTTGTACTTAGAAAGAGCTTTGTACTTAGAAAGAGCACACTGAGCTTAGATGAAGTTCAGTGGTGTCATCTGCTACCATTCTCCAGGAGGGTGCTCTGCATAGAATGGCAGGTGCTCTATTTTGATTGGTGGTACAGCCAATCTTCTTTCACCAGCATCAGCACTGATATGGAGGAATGCCTCATGCTAAGATGCCACTAGAGTATAGCAACATTACAGATATATCCATTGTGGTGTGGTGAGTACCCTGTAGTACATCACCCACCCTGATGCTTGCATCTAATTTTTGAAGCACTATATACACACATTATAGATTTGAGTACACACACACACACACACACACACACACACACACACACAGACACAGACACATACACAGAGAGACAGTGTAAGCTGTCAGTGTACACAAGGCTAGCCCCTGACTCATATGGAGATGGGATCTGGACAGCCCCCAGAAAGGCAGTGGTGGTAAATTTAGGGCTGTATGGAGTCTTGAATTTGGGGAAATTGTGACACTGGCCATTCTTGCACAGAGACAAAGCTAACGTCAGGACTAAGTTCTTAGAGCAGCTATAAACCTCATGAAAGGATTTGGGTTTATTGAAGGCACAGAGGAAATTTTGAGGGGTGAGGCAAAGGTAGAGGCAGACTCAGTCAGAGCTAGGGTACATTTGGGTCACTGATGGCTGGAGTGTGGGAGGATGTTCAGGAAAACCCCACATTTCTGTCTTGAGTGAAAATTTGAGTGACTTCTATGTTTTCACACACTGAATTGTTTTTATATGTGCACTCCACATTACTTAAGACACTTTGAGCACTATAACTGCCCTTGTTTATAATAAAGGACTGAGAGTGAGTTTTAATTCCATGGAAGCTGCTCCTGTGTTCTACCAGGAAACAAGAGTTTAATTTATCTTCACAGCATTTGTAGAGTTAATTTAATAGTAACAGACTAGTTTATTTTTCATTACTGGGAGACACCCCATCCGATATTAAGACTGACTTGAATGCAGTATGAGTTAACACACATGAACACAGCCTCGGCTACTACTGTATCTAGCACGTTTCTGGGGGCAAAATCAAAGCAAAATAAAACTAAAACATCCAACTAAACAAACTAATTTTTTTCCACGGACCAAAGAAATCATGTTAGGTAGTTTTATTAATATTCAATGTGATTTATTCAATAAGGCAGTTAAAATGTGCCTGTGAAAATATATCATAACCATGTAGTTAGCTATATTGCATCATCATAAAAGACATGCAAGTTGGAATTTTCTCATTTCCTGAGGCTTTAATTCTTTAATAGCCATCCCTCTTCTTTCCTTGAGGCACAGTGAGAAAATTGCAAGAGTCTTGGGGTACAGGGGTTCGTGTTGCCTACACTGTGAGACGATGCACAGTATTTGAGTTTGTTGGCACACCTGCCACTTTACCTTTACTAGTTTTTGTTGTTGGTTGTTTCCGTGGTGAGAATATTTAAGATCTTCCCCCTTTGGTTTCATGCATATGGGACAGTGTGGTGTCTACAGTCACCCATTGCATTGTTGATCTCTGTATTTTAGCAGTCGCATCTCCCAGGTGTTCCCTTGATCAACATTTTTCATCCCCCCCTCCCCCCCCGCACAGTCCTGGGCACTGACCATTCTTTTCTGTGCTTCAGAGTTTATCATTAAAACAAACAAACAAACAAACAAACAAGCATTTCAATATCATATATAGTCTCAAGTTAAAAGGGAACAGAGGCTTTTAATAAATGCTAATTCCTCCCACAAAGGAAGTTTTAAGATATTTACAGATCTTGGGTATAGTTAATTAGTTTTGGAATTGCTAATAACACATCTTGTCAAAACTACTAAAATGTAATCATCATTCTATTAAATGAACATATTGGGCTCTAGAAATTAAAAATTAATTTTTATAATCCTGCTTGGGAAATCGCATATCTTCCAGTGACTCAGCAAACGTGGTGCCTGTGAGGGGGATTTGCCAAGTGTATTAAAATTGTTTTCTATAAATAAATTTCAAGTGTGCTGAAAGTTTCCTATGTATCGAATTGAACAGCTGACAAGTTGACATAATAATATGTTTGTAGTCATTTAATGAAATGTTTGAGGATGTTATTTTGGCTGCTTTTGTTTTGATTGGCTTGAAATTATAGCTTTGCAACCAAGAGCTATAGGTTCAGTAGACTCACACTCCTATAAGTGCTGCCTCTGCTGTCGGGGCCTTGGGTAGTTGATAGCTCTCAGTACCACCAATTCACTATCTGTAAAACGGAACTATAACTAGTTAATCCTTCATCCGTGTTTTTGAAATCCATAGAGGTTGAAAGCAGAATTTTCAGGCAGAAGCTAGCCAGGTCCACGGAGCTGTGCATTCTCTTTGTTTATTCCAGGGAGTATGCTAGGTTAAATTTTTTTCCCCCATTATGTAGGGTCCACAGTTTGCACCAGTTTCTGCTAGGGGCTCAGAAAATGTGTGATATATGTACCATGTTTCTATTTTTAAAATCACAATCTGAATTCTGAGATCTACCTTGCTGCAAGGAATGCCCAATAGGAGACTGTGAACCTACCACACCTAACCTCATGGGCTGGAGGAGGATGGAAACAGGAAACCCTTGACTACGGCCCTGTGTTTCCTGAGAGCTCAGGCACGGGATCCAGCAAGTCTCTCTTAGCCTTCTTCTCATGTCTTAGAACTTCATGCACATCCTTGGAGGCAACTCTTTGCTCCTCAGCCCCTCAGAGACAGTTGTGTTGTTCTGTTGGTGGCTATTCATGTGGCCGCCAATACCCCTCAGTCATAAACTTCCATCAAGATTTCTCTGTTTGCTACTTTAGGTTTAATTATTGGTGGCAGCTATGATGGGCATTCACACCACATCTATCTTCCACTTCTCCAAGGAAGGTTCTGGATCTATATCACTGGCAAATGTTATAACTATAAATACTCTTGTTTTATACATCACAAACAGAAGCCTTTCTCCCATGCCCATTTGTGCTGCTATAACAAAAGTCTCTGAAGACAGGTAATCTATAAAGAACAGAAACTTATTTCTCATAGTTGTCAGGCTGAAGAGGCCAAACCCACAGCACCAACAGATTCCACTCTCTGATGAAGGCTCCTTCCAGCTTCCAAGACGGTGTCTTATTGCTGAGTTCTTCAAAGGGCAGGGCACTCTATCCTTAGAATAGCCCAACACTGGGTACAGCCTAAAGGCTACACGAATGACTTCACAGAGGAGCCTTAATGACCTATTTGTTTCTAATGGTTCCACATTTATTACCAACACATTGGCCATTAAGTCCCAGCACCTCAGCTTTGGGGAGAACACAGTCACTTTGTAAGATAAGATGTCTGCTATCCTTGTTCCAGACCTAGCTTCTTCAATTCTTTGAAGAATTCTGATCCTTCAATCAATTCTGATGCTTTCAAAGTTAGCCCAGGGGGAGCTCCCCCTTCTCACCCCCTTCTCAGAGGAGAAAGGAAGGGTGTAATGGGGGAATAATCTGTGTCAGGGGGTACTGAGAGGAGGGGGGCTGATATTGAGGTGTAAAGTAAATATATACATGTATTAAAAAATAAAGTTATAAAAAGTTAGCAAAGGCTACTTCTCATTTTGACGCTCAGACGAATAACATGACTAGATATTTAACTCATTCTATCAGGATGAGTCCAAGACGTTAACGTGTATATAGGATAGAGGATAACTAGCTTTCTTGAGAAAGAGCTCCAGGGACATCATTATTCTGTCAGTATGAGTAATCCCAAAAGCAGTGACGAATTCCCTTTGGGAGTTTGATAAGAAAAAAAAAATTCCCTGTCTGGATTCATATCTTACTCACCAGATTTTACCTGTTTTATTATCTTTTAGTGTTCTAAATCTACCAGACAGCCATACTTAGTATCTTTGTACATACTGACACCATCATTGGGATGATCTACTTTTTCGTGCCTGCAGGATCCTCATTTAAAACTTTATTTTGATGCTATTTTCTTGGTGATATTTCCCTCGATCATTCCATTTTAGCCTTGAACTACTCAGTAATTCTAATCACCTTGGTGGCCTCATCCTTCCTTAAGCCACCAAAGGCACAATTTTACCTGCTGTGTATATCCTTCGTCAATCTCCCCAGACTTCCATCATTTAACTTAGGATTTGTGATGGTATAAATGCATATCTATATAATCATTTTAATTTTCACTTTTAATATTCAATAATTGCATGAGGTAGTCAACATTTTATCATACAGTGGATCTCATCTCTTTAGACACTGACTGATGGCTGTTCCCAGAGGGATTAGCTATCAGGAACTTCTGATCTTCTTTGAGGGAAGGCAAGATGGACTTGGGCAGTCAGAACAGCCTTTGGAGTGAATGATCAGGACCTCACAGGCCAGAGTACAGAGAGTGGGGATGACACAGATATTGGTTGGAGCCTATCTGCTACCTGTCTGATCACTGGGCAATGAGGTCAAGGCCCAAGAAGCAGAGCTGTGTTTATTTGATTGCTGAGGAAAGAAACAAGATTCCTGACTGGATGATTCATTCAAGGAAAAGGTGTGTTTGAGAGTTGCAAGTGAGTGAGCCATCTCTGGCTCACTGAGAGGTGCTGTGGGTTCCTCCCTCTAGAGAACTACTGTCTCCCCAAGAGTGTTCTAGAAGATAAGGGAAAGTAGGCATGTAAGCATGCAAGGTCTTCCTTAGGATGGCAAGGCCTGTGCCTCACGCTAGCTGCCCTCTCAACTTTTATAGACTGCAGTACCACACAGAATATGGTGCTGAAGTTACAAGGAATGCTGCACATCATCAGAAGGCTGCAGTGTTCCAGAAGTTTCCAACTAGAGCCCTCTCTCAAAGACTTCAGTAGACTCTACTGGAACAGAACCTGGAAGAGTGGACGGAGGACCAACAGTTCAATGCTCTTGTACTTGTGTTGATGCTGGCAAAAAGCAAACAAGTGGTGTTTAAAATATTCAAGAGCAAACTAACGTTGGATGGAGCCTATTCTCAAAAGTGCCTCAGAGGAGCAAAGAAAATAGGCCCAGGATTTAATACATTATTGATAGTCGTGCCTATTTAATAAATGAATTAAAACCATTTCTCTCCTTACATAGCAGGAAGGATCACCTTACAGCTGCAAATGTACCTGTGGTTAAAGCACAGGCTGGACCCCATCACTGTGGACAGTATCCTATTTATGCTCTAATACATTGCACAACAAGTGTAACATGACCAGAAAGTGAATGCTCACATTCCTAGAAGCCCTGGGTATTGCACACATTGGTGGCCATTGTAAACACAGTGCAGTGTAGCTGTGAGTGTTCAGGAGAACCAGCATCCCTGGTCACGGAGCCAAGTGAAGGATGCTGCATTCTTGTCCATCATGGAACCAGCATTAAGAATGTGCTGTGAGGGCTGGTGAGATGGCTCAGTGGGTAAGAGCACCCGACTGCTCTTCCGAAGGTCCGGAGTTCAAATCCCAGCAACCACATGGTGGCTCATAACTATCTGTAACAAGATCTGACGCCCTCTTCTGGAGTGTCTGAAGACAGCTACAGTGTACTTACATATAATAAATAAATAAATCTTAAAAAAAAAAATGTGCTGTGAGGTAGCAACAGAAGCAGGAAAGTGTGTGTTGTCTGAACATGATGCACCTGAGGGGCACAGGCTGTTATGTGGAGACATACAACTAGATGGGAGCCACAGATTGGACAATAAAGAGAAGTCGTGGACCACATACGTGTGCACATAGGCACTGTCTATCCTCTGTAGACCACCTTAGGGGCGCATCTCGAGTCAATGAAAGATAAATTTTATTACCTTCACTCTACCACAAAATGTACATGACCCGTGGCTTCTTAGAGATGGAACTATTCTTCCTGTATCATCCTTGGAAAAAAGGAAATACTTTCAAGCTCTGCTTCCCCAGTCTTCGCCATGTTGGGGCATAGTCTGTGTTCTCTCTCCTCTCTCCTCACAGCTGTCCTACCTTCTCCCAGCCACAGTCCAGGTATCCATCCTCCTGGTCTTGGAGGAGAAGGTTGGGAAGAAAAGTCACCTTCTTTCTTGAAATCGTGTCCAGTCACGTTTCCATGTGTGCTTCTTGAGCTCTTGACAGTGAACTATTTTCCCTACAGAACGAGAGAGGTTTCTCCTTACAGTCTAGAGACCTACTGCGTAAGGGCAGTCAAATTATAACTGTTAGGGACTTCTGCTAAGTAGATTCTAGCTGCCCTTGCCACACATACAAAGGGGCGGTGGGAGTTGAGATATTCGTCTGTTTCACTATCAAACATTCATGAATCATGTAAGGTTATATGGTAAACCTGAATTATACACAAAGTCTATTTTTAAAAGGAAGAAAGGACAAATACTTCTTAGATCTTAGCACTGTGTACTCTCTCCTGCCATAAGTTGTCTTCTTCTTGTGCTGTAGTTTGGATGCGTGTCTTGATCCCCACCAAGGGCTCGTGCAACTACAAGGTGCTGAGTAGGTTGAAACACTTAATATGATTATGGGGGCCATTAGAGGTGACTGGAGTTAGAACAGGTCATTAGGGGTAGTCCTTGGGATTGAATTCTAGTGACTTTCTAAGAAGGAGATATATAGGCACTTCTTGTCTCTAATGCAGTGAAGCCAGCTTGAAGGACATCATTAGGTGCAAGCACTTGAACCTTTTATACCATGGGCCAAATAAACTCTTCTTATTATAAAGTTACTCAGCCCCAGGCACTTCATTATAGTAATACAAAGTGGATGAACAAACCCGGGTTCCATTGTTCGTTTTTTAAAACTTAATGTTCTCTTAAGTTTTCCTACATGTCTCACTTAAAAGGGGAGTTGCCCTCTCCCTGACTCTTTGTAAACATATATTAGGACTATCACAAGTTACACTACCTGCTTCCACATGTAGGGTATTTGGAAGCTGAGAAATTTGCTATGGAGACAGTTTTCGTTTGTTTGCTTTTGTTGTTTTGTTTGTTAGCAATACAGTATAGGAAACAGATGGGGCTGGATCTAATTTTTTATTGTAAGAATAAAATATAATTGTGTAAACAAAAGTAAATATGCATTTTTCAGGTGAATAGTTTACATTGAGCACTTAGACCCTGATAGATGCTCCATAGATAGCAGCTGTGTTTTTAGGTATTTTTTTGTTTGTTTGTTTTAAAGGTTTATTTATTTAATGTATATGAGTACATTGCAGCTGTCTTTGCATACTAGAAGGGGGCATCGATCCCTTTACAGATGGTTGTGAGCCACCATATGTATAGTTTCTGGGAACTGAACTCAATACCTCTGGAAGAGCAGTCAGTGCTCTTAACCACTGAGCCATCTCTCCAGCTCCGGTTTTTGTTTCGTTTTGTTTTTTAATTTAATTTTATCCCCCTCATACACAGCTGTATGTGGGTTAGAATGGGTGTCCCACATCCAGCCTGCAACAGGGGTAGGGCCACTCATGAAGGCGGACATGGGAAGTTTGACTGCGTGTACCCACGGTGGTGTGCTGTCAGGCTGTGAGAAGCCACCGGACTCTGCTCTGGGGGTGGGGAGGCACAGTCTGAGGTTCCTGGGGTGGGGGGTGGGTCCTGGCCTGCATGGAGGATGACAGGTTCTCAGGCTCTTGGACACTGCAGACAAAGCTGGATGCCTTGGAAGAGCTGAGAACGGAGCAGCCCCTCCCCCTCTCGACCTCAGCAGGCAGGCTCTAGCCTGGGGCTCAAGGGAAAAGAGCAGCAGGAGAGCTCTGATTGGTTCTCTCAGAGAGGAGAGTCTTTGATTTGTTAGGCAGGTTGCTTGGCTTGGTAGAAACCCTGTCTGAGAATGCAGAGAAGCCTCCTGCGTGAGATTAAGCATGTGGCTCTTTAGAGGAAAACCTGCTCCATTGCTCCAGCACAGTGGATCCCAATGAGAAGAGACAGTCCATGGTTTTAAGCTATTTTTTTGATATGGTGAATAGTTGTGATGAGTGAAGCCATACCCCACTTTCTCAGAGCAGGGAGAACGCCTTTTGCAGTTGTCATGGACTAATGACTGAGTATCATGACTCTATATAATTGTATATGCTGCACTGTCTCCTTAAGCCAGGACAAGAAATGTGACCACACCAGAATGGTCAGAAATACATAAAGAGTGTGTTCTGCTGTGTATCGGATGGCTATGACATTAATAAGCAACATAACTTCTTTGACCTATTACAGTCTTCAAGGATTACAGCTGTGAGACCGTGAAAGGCAGCCTGTTTTCTGGTTGAGCTAGGTTGAAACCCTGGAGACCTAGCAGGTGTTCCTGCATGGGACAGAAAGCTGTTTGCCATGCCCCCAGACACCAGGCTCATGGGGCAACGCCCCAAACCCTGGTATTCTGTCTGGACTCCACCCCCACCCACAGTTACCTGGCAACAACCAGGTAGGCTGGGACCACTAAAAAGGGGCTGCTTGCCCCCTCCTCGCTTACTCTCTTATTCTTACTCACTCTAACGTCTCCCTCTTGCCCTCTAGCTCATGATTTCTGTCTCTACTACCCTCTTAGCTCCCCTTTTCAAACACTAGTATCATTGTAAGTGGAAACTTCCTTGGCAATGAAGTTGGTTTTCTGGCAGTGACTGAGTTAAACAATAATACCCCACTTACCTTGGTTAAGGGCTCATTGTATCTCCATACAGCCTCCAGGAGAATTACAGTTGGGTACACCTGCCTGCAAGAGCAGCTGACATTAAAGCTGCAATGATTAACAACGAACTCCAGGGACTTAACACCCACTAGAAATGAAAGAGAGAAATAACTGTAGAATGCAGGCTGTAATTTAGAAGAACAGTGCATATAAAGGTTGCAAGAGGGAGAGCGGCATGAGGGCCAGTGTATTAGTGACTTTTGCTAAAACACCCTGACCAAAACAACTTGTAGAAGGAAGGGTTTATTTGGCCTAAGTCCCAGAGGGCTGAGTCCATGATGGCAGCAAGCAGCATGCCTGGCAGCCTGAGTAGGAAGCTGAGAGGTCATACCATGAGTCTTTAAACTCTCAAAGCCCACTTCCAGTGATGTACTTCCTCCAGCAAAAACACATCTCCAAATAGCTCCACCAATGGAGATCACATATTCAAATGCTGGAGAACATGGGGGTCAACTATCATTCAAACTACTATCCTCACTGTGTTCAGGGTGGCATCTTTGGAAGGGCCAATTGAATGAAGCTCCTCGTCCCACCTCCTCCTAGCTATCCACTTCTGTTTCTCTCCAACTTGACAGGTGGAACTGATGTCACTGAGCCTGGAAAGACAAAGGACCATGAGCCAGTGTAAACCAGTGTGGTGACTTTTTGTTTTAATTTCTTACACACACACACACACACACACACACACACACACACACACACACACACACTATATCATATCTCTTCCTGAGTATGGACAAGAGTTATCACTAGTCCATGATCCAATTATTTCCCAGGATTTGGATCCAGCTGAGGAACAAGCCTTTAACAGACCAGTATTCAAACTGTAGTAAGAAACTGTAACAAATTAGAAGAGTTTAATAGAGACTTGGAGTTTTCCACTAAGACCCTAGAAAGGTCACACCTAAGAGTTAAACACTTTGTCAGGGATGTTAGGACTCACTCTAACTCAAGAGGAGAGCCATAGCTGACTTGCCTTAACAAAGCATGAAACCAAGTTTCAAGAATTTCAGAACAACAAACAGGTAACCTGATTTCTTGTTGAAACAAATCTAGCGCTCTTCAAAGTAAAACATGCAGAATCTACACACAATTTGTGTTTAGCATAAGATATAAAAGTTTACTAAGCACATGACCAAAAGTTAAGTGTGAATACCATTCAAGAACAAAAACTGAAAACAGGAAACGAACCTGAGATGATCCAGATACTGTGTTAGCAGGGATGAACTTTGGACCTGTTTAAAGATGCTCAAGAAACATGAGGAGGGGATGGTCTTTAAGAGAAAACAGATAGACAATCTCAGCAGAGAAATTCTACTTAAGCCTGGTAGAATTAAAAAGGAAACTCTAGAGTTGAAAAGTACATCTAAAATAAAAATTCTATAGACAGAAAATAATTATCCGATCTAAAATCCAGAAAGATGAAGGGCCGAAGCCAATGAGCGATAATCCATGGGATCTAACCAAGCAACTTTATCATACATATATTTGGAATCTCAAAAGGACAGAAGGAAGAAAATGGGGCAGTAGACAGATTTTAAGATACAGTGAAAAAATATTTCAAATTTGACATAAAAACTCCTCTTGGAGTTCAAATTATTTCAATAAGGCATTATAGCACCACCTTAAAAAAAACAGCAAAAAACAAAACAAAACAAAACAAAAAAACCAAACCAACAACAAAACAAAAAATAAACAAACAAACAAAAACCTGTATAGGTATAGAGTTGAAAACTGAGAACAAAAAAAGCAAAAAGCAAATCTTGGGATCCTCAGACTACAATGTTATGTTCCCTGTCATGGGCTCTTTACCACAAGCGTCAGTGCCCAGGAGACAAGAAAGCAGATGCAAGCGGGGAGCCCAGATCTGATCCAGCAAAGATCAGCTTTTACAAATCATAGTGAAATAAAAATGTTCCAGACAACTGCATGATAAAAAGCTTGCTGCTAATTAATTAATTTCTGTAGAAAAAAAAAAAAAAAGCAGAAGGAACCTGTGTGGTGAGGGGAAGTGGCTCCACAGGAAACTGGTGTCCCCAGTCACAGAGAAGAAAGAAGAACCACAAAAATGTAAAGGTGCTGGTGCATGAAAATAAAACAAAAACAGACTACTTTTTTCTCTACTAACTTAAACGGTTTGAAGCAGAACTCGCTGGTGTGACGCATGAACGGGAGGAGGGGCAAGTGGAAGATGCTGTTCAGCTTCTCCACAGTTTTCTAAGACATTGGACACACTGGATCTCTCCAGGCTCTGGTCAGACATGAATGTGTGTTGTGTTATCCATTGAAATTGAAAACAGAAGAGAGGGAGACAGTTCAAGAGCAATTATAGTCAAGAGTGGAATATTCCATTCACATCAAAGAAGGCAAGAATATGAAGCGGGATAAATGTACTGGGAACAAGTGAAAACAGCAAAATGACAAGCTTAAATCCTAGCACACACTGTCCTACTTAGGGTAGTATTGCTGTGATGAAACACCATGACCAAAATCAAACTGGGGAGGAAAGGGTCTATTTTACTTTATACTTCCACGTCACTGTTCATCACTGAAGGAAGTCAGAGCAAGAACTGAAGAAGGGCAGGAATCTAATGTAGAGGTCATGGAGGAGTGCTGCTTACTGGCTTGCTCATCATGGTATGCTCAGCCTGCTCTTTTATAGAACCCACGACATCAGTCTAGGCATGGTACACCACCTACAATGGGCTGGGCCCTCCCCCATTAATCACTAATTGAGAAAATGCTCTACAAGCTTGCATATAGCTAGATTCCGTGAAGGCATTTTTCAACTGAGGATCCCTCCTCTATGATGAATATAACTTCTGTCAAGTTTCCATAAAAGTAGCCAACCCAGACACCTAATTTCATTTGATATAAACTAAACAATTAAATATAGAGACTTTAATACAAAACAGATGCATCTACATAGTTTCTTGTGTGGTAAAGAAAATAGTAGGATAAAAAAGAATGAAGACACTCCACCAGCAACCAGAAACATGAAGTGGAATGAGCAATGGACAGCAGATGAAGAAGTCATCACAGGCTATTTCCAGAGACAAAAGGCATATTTGTGAATACACATGTGTTTGATAATAGAACATAATGCTGGCTAGTTTTATGTCAACTTGACATAGCTAGAATCGTAAAGGAAGAGGAAATCTCCACTGGGAAAATGCCCTCATCAGATTGGCCTGTGATTCATTTTTTTCAATTAGTGATTGATGTTGGAGGGCGCAGTCCACTGTGGGCAGTGCCATCCCTGGGCAAGTGTTCTTGGGTACTACACAGAAGCATGATGAGCAAGCTGTGAGGGCATAAAACATTGATTAGGACTCCTTCATGGCTTCTCCTTCAGTTCTTGCCTCCAGGTTCCTGCCTTGAGTTTCTGTCATAACTTCCCTAGATGATGGACTACATACAGGCTGTAAGATGAAATAAACTTTCTCCTCCCCAAGTCACTTTTGATCATTGTTTTACCACAGCAATTGAAACTCTAAGACAAGTGTCAAAATATACAATGTGAATGAGGACAGTTGGAAGATGCAGTCTTATTTGAAAACTTGGACATTCTTCTGTCTGAGACTAAGAGGACTAGGCAAGAATCAGTGCAAGCATAGCAGGGTTTTTTGTTTGTTGGTTGGTTTTTTGAGACAGGGTTTCTCTGTATAATCCTGGCTGTCCAGGAACTCACTTGGTAGACGAGGTTGGCCTCGAATCAGAAATCCACCTGCCTCTGCCTCCCAAGTGCTGGGATTAAAGGTGTGTGCCTGGCCCTAAGCATAGCAGTTTTAAACATCAATCCACCTCTCTTGAGCTGGCAATGGCTGTATGTTATACTTTCATTTTACAAGCACAACACATTGGCAGACTGGGGTATTCATTAATACTCCACAAACTTCAAAGGATTAGAATTATTTTCCCTAATAATAAGAGAATTAAATACAATGTGAAAATACAAAATAATTCCCAGTCACCTTGAGATTAAATTTGACATATTTCCACACAACCCACATATTAGAGAAATTAGAAAGAACTTTACCTTGGTGTTGATAATGCCTTGACCTATCAAATTATGGGGATCCTGGCTAACATAGTACCTTACAGCAAATGAGTAGGTGCAATGTTGATAGTGATAGAAAAGAAGGGAGGCTTAGCAGCAACTAAGCTTGCAGTGCCAAGAGCCAAGCCTGGATGTACAGGTCTGTAAGCCCAGCTACTGCATAGGGATCAAAAGTTCAGGGCCAGCCAGGGCCACAAAACAAGTTCAGGAACAGTCTCAAAGTAAAAAATAAAGTAGATAAATAAATGAAAATGAAGGGGTGAACAGCAGTTACCAAACTACATCAGAAAACTCCCCAGCAAAATAGAAATACAAAAGAACTTCATTCCACTTGTGATTGGCCCTCCAGGAAAATTCCTTCACTGCTTAATGGTGAGTTAGGGAATGCTGAGAACAGGAGCCCTTGTGCTATGGGTCCTAGTCAGGGGTGGGGTGAGGGGTAGGGTGGGCGGGGGGAGGGTCAAAGAATAAGAAATGAGCAGCCAAGACTGAGAAGGAAGAATAAAATTGACTGTAATCACAGATGATGTGACTGTTCATGCAGAAAATACATGAAATCTCCAAACGCTGCTAGACGAGAAAGTGAATTTAGTAATCGCTAATATATAAAGTTGATATACTCAAACCAATTTTTTTCATTCTCTCATCTATAGTCCATTTTATTTCTTTACTAAATTCCCCCCAAATGGAAATGCAATTTAGCAGAGGCATGTAAGACTTCTGCACAGAAATATCACTGAAATACTTTAGTGGCAATTTATATAGGTGAGTTAAATCAATTACTTAAATGGATTGGAACAGTATCTGCATTTTAATCTACAAGTTCAACTCAATCTCTGTAAAAATCCTGCAGACTTCACTCCAGAGCTCAAAAGGTGCTTCCAAACACGTTGACTAGAGTCACCAAATCCTTTAAAAACAATAGTGTTGGAGCAGCCGTCTGGTCTTAAGACTCCCATAAGTTACATTGACCAAGACGGTATAATAGTGGCATACTTATGGATAGTTCGATAGGACATAATTAGGCACAATTATTTAGTCCATTGAATTTTAATAAATGTGTCAAAACAATTTACTCAACAGTAATTAGCCCTTTAGAAAGAAAGAAGTCTTAACAAGTATGAGTTTAAAATCAAAATCAAACCAATCCCTTGACAGAATTCTGGTTTGAATGGTCTTGTTGGTAATCTGTGTTTATGTGGCTATCTGTATGCCTGGTTCCTCCAGCTCCATATGAGATTTAAGATAAGGGTTTGTTTCTGAAAAAGAAACAATAAGTACCACTGGGGTTTGGTATAGTCCGTGTTCACTCTGTAGATCCTTTTGTGCAGTTCATGTGATATTTGGTTACTGTTGAATTCTTGGACTTCTTTTCATCTGCTGCTTTGTAGTTTTCAACATGGGTGTTATGCTACCTTGGTTTGGAAGTTTTACACTACTATAAATAGAATTTTAATTTTTTATTGTTGTTAGTATTTAAAATACAGTTGAGTTTTGTATACTGGTTTTGCAAATTTGGTGAGAGAGAGAGAGAGAGAGAGAGAGAGAGAGAGAGA
>NC_034594.1:23868996-23870696 GCF_900095145.1 Mus pahari | reverse complement strand
GAGAGAGAGAGAGAGAGAGAGACAGAGAGAGAGAGAGAGAGACAGAGAGAGAGAGAGAGAGCACAAGCTAGCTATTTGGGAATTAGGCTTCCAAAAAGGATAATTTTATTGTTCAATTTAAATCTGTGTTCTTTCTTTTCCATCTGGCAGGGCATTGGAGACATTGGCCAAGAGTGCTGAGGGTGGCCATCTTTGTCTTCTGATCATAGCGGAGCAGCTGCTAGCCATTCTCTATTGATCAAATTCTTTGGGGGGTCGGTTAGGGAATAGTCTATCATTAGTTTGTTAATTTTTTTTTTTAAAATCATGCAAAGTTGAAAAATGTTGGCAGCTCTTCTATGCATAATCAGGATGATCTGATGGCTTTTCCTCACTAGTCTATTGCTCCCATTCTTCCTCTGCAGCAGTAGAAGCTGGCCAGATCACATACATTTATACTATGGGGTACAAGCTCTATCGTCCACTTCCTCTTGTTCTTTACACTACCTGGGGACAGGATACTCACACTGGGTTTGCCCATGTGTATCTGCTGGTGGCATTTCTTCATCCACAGAAAAACTCCCAGCTTCGTCTAGAGGAAGAGGAGCCTGGGGCAATGCCATTTGATGCTATTCTATGCAAGCCAACTTTCCAGCCTCTTTTGAAAATACAAAACTTTATTTATGTTCTGTGTAGTGTGTGTGTGTGTGTGTGTGTGTGTGTGTGTGTGTAGTAGATGAGGGTAAAGCATGTGCACTTGAGTGGAGTACCCAGGAGTCTGGGACTGTGGATCCTCTAGAGCTGTGAGCTGTCCGATGTGAGTGTTAGAAATTGAACCTAGGTCCTCTACAAGAGCAAACTGTACTCTTAACCACAGACCCATATCACTAGACCAATAATATAAAGCCCTTAAGCAACCTCAGATGATATGCCTCTCCCAGACCAAAAGAAACTTGTGCTTACCATCCACCTCTGTGTGCACAACATCACATGATACATCACTCCACTCAATTGTTGTCCTGCAAGCACGAGGCATTCTGTTTATGGCAATGATTTACTATAATTACGTGAGTATGTTTTTTTTTTTTATTTTTTGCTTCCTTAGAGTTTTAAGTACAATGTTGGAGCATTACATACTTTAACAAGGAGAAAGTACTAAAATAGTCTTGCTGTGAAATTTTATTCAAATAAAATAGATTTGAGAAGTTGCCTTTAAAATATATTAAATTACAGGCTGCAGAGAATTCTTTTGTTGAAATGCTTTCTGTATTTATTTACCTGTTGAATTAAAACAGGGTACTTCTTTTTGAAGTGCTCTCATGGAAAAAATGGAAGGACATTTACGAAGACAATTGTTTCGGTTATTTTTGTGTGTTATGCATCTTTTCAGATATTTTTATATTCATCCAAAAGATGCATACTTAATTGACATTTGAAAGCATACTCTGAAATTTTCTGTATTAATGACACTTAAGTATCTAGCTAAACATGATGAGACTTTAGAACAATGGCAAAGTTTATTAAATCAGAGAATCTAGAAGTTAGGCTAAAATGAACCCTTTTCTTTCCCCTACGACCAAGTTAGATGGAAAGAAATAAACCTGTTTATGTCAAAATTCTTTTTATTCACAATAAAAACAGGGAGACTGTCTTTGACTAATCAAAAAAAAAAGTGTTTTCTAGATACTCAGATTTATTTATTTTTTTCTTTTTTTTTTTTT
>NC_034594.1:23828953-23868286 GCF_900095145.1 Mus pahari | reverse complement strand
TGGATATTCCAAGTTTCTGGGCTAATATCCGCTTATCAGTGAGTACATATCTAGTGACTTCTTTTGTGATTGGGTTACCTCACTAAGGATGATATTCTCCAAATACATCCATTTGCCCAAGAATTTCATAAATTCATTGTTTTTTATGGCTGAGTAGTACTCCATTGTGATACTCAGATTTATATATGAGCTTGCAGTCCATGGTCCTTACAGCATAATAGTCTCATAAGCTGGAAAGACCTGGATGGAAATGATTTCCATGCATGTTCTGTGAATCTAGTCCTACAACTCCTTCATGAGCACTGTTGTTTTGCCAGCTGGAATTCTTCAACATAAGTTATGGAGGACAGATTTGAAACTTGTTGATTGTCCATGTGGAAATCTGCACGAATTGCTACAAAAGCATACTCTAAAAAAGGAAACAACCCCCACACATGCAGTAGTCACTCCTTGTGGGGCCATATATCTTTTAAGAGATGTCCTCACCTTGCTTTTGATAATGTTATAGATTTTGATGATGGGAGTCCTACTTATAACTTTGACTCTCAATGCAAAAATGATAATTTCATAGTTTACCATTGCCTCCACAGGGCCTCAAATATCTTTGAATCCACTTTTCAGTGTCAGTTCATTCTCCTCTGTCAATTATCCCAGGAAGTCATCTTGCCAAGATCTTGTCTCTTATACCTACACCAACCATAGTTGCTTCTCTGAAGTTGGTTCTCTCAAGAGCATACATTGCCTGTGTTTCCACCCCTCCTGACGTGGCTCCTTAGGAACAAAACGCCAGTTTTCTTTCAAGAGCAGGAAGCACTCTTAACTGCTGAACCATTTCTCTTTAATCACTGGAACAATGAAAAATAACTCTCCTGAAAAACTTGAAAGTCCAGCATACTTAAGAAACCATCTCTCAAAAACCACTAGGTGTGGTCTAAGTCACCTAAAAAGCGAAGGCCTTAAGGGTCAGGCACAAAGCAGACAGACAGGGACAACACATACAGGTTAGAGATGGCGAAAATAGAAACTCTAGCTTTCTACTCAAATCCATCATTCTCCTGTGGTGGGGGGTGAGTGCATTTGTTTACAGAGTGCCTGGCCATCTTGCTTCCCAGCCTGCCAGTGACTCACTGTCTGCTGATGGAGAAAGGCAGAGACTTCCAGTCTTCTTCAATAAACTCAGCCCTATCCACATGGAGACAGCTGTTAGCTGCTCATCTCACATATAGTTTTCTGAAAACTGTCAGCCCAGATAGATTATTCCTAAAGGCCTTTCCCTGCCTGCCTTGTGAAGCTCATGCTATCTGTATAGCCTTGAATACATTTCTGAGCCCGAGCTTTCTATTTGTACAGAGAATTGATAAGATTGTGGCAACATGCACTGTGCTTTAGATAGGATATAAGAAAGTTCTCAATACGCGGTAGCTGTTATGTAAATAGTAACCATTGTACGGATATTACTTTTCAGAGCACGTGCAGGCCCATAGCAAACTGAGTGGCAGGTACTGAGATAGTCCTCTCTCCACATACTACCCCCCATCAGGATCCCCACTACAATGGTGTGCTTGTTACAGTTGATGAACCTGCAAGACATATTATAGGTATCACCATCTAGATCGCAGTTTGTGCTAAAGTTACTCTTGGTACAACATTCTATGGACTTGGAAGATGTACACTGGATGATACCTCTACCATGCCATATAGCAGCTCCATCACCACACCAGCTTCATACCATACCAAACCCACACATTACACCTATCTGTGACCCTTGCCCCTGTTTGCTGGTCTTTTCTCCGTCTGCAGCAGTTTGTGTTTTCCAGAATGTCATTACACACTGAGCAAGACAGTCTCTCACGTCCTCAGATCAGCCTTTTCCACTTAGTATGCATTTAAGTTTCTCCCATTTCTTTTCACAGCTCAAGAGCTGAGTTGATTTATTTTTGACATTGAACAATAAGCCATTGTCTGGTTATATTATTTTTAGTGTTATTATTTTTCATAGTTGTACTAGTTCTTAGAAAGGAGGACCCTGAAGGAATTGGCTAACATGCACGCGCGCACACACACGCACGCACGCACACACACATACACACACACACACACACACACACACACACNATCCTGGGACTTGAGCGAGGGTCTCCCTGGGTTGGGGATCTTTCACTATCATCTATCTATCTATCTATCTATCTATCTATCTATCTATCTATCTATTATCTATCTATCTATCTATCTATCTATCTATCTATCTATCTATCTATCTAGCCCAACATGACTAAATAAATAAATAATTCAAAATCTCAGTCTATGAAAACTGAGCTTCAAGTTCTCATAGTCCTGCACTGACATAATCAAAATTGTGGGACAATTTACTTGTCTGGAATGGAAGATCCATAGTCTTGTGAGTTTCTTAGTAGGATTTGAGTTCTTAAGACAGAACAGGAAGGAGTAGGAAGATAAGTCTGTTGGCCTTGTTGTACTCTTGAACTTCAATACTGTAAAGAGAGAAAAGAGGATCACAGAAGTTTACTAATCAGCCAGTCTAACTAAACTGGCTATGACCAGGCCATGTACACACACACACACACACACACACACACACACACACACACACACACACAAAAAAACACACACACACACACACACACACACGGGAGATAACTACGCAGTAAAAAGGGAAGCACTCATTCTATTTAGCACTATTATGCAAATGATTAGCTAAATAGCTAGGACAGCCTGTTATGACAGGCAGAGAATATAGGACAATACATGACCAGGAGCACATGGTTACTATGGAGAACATAATTGTAGGGAGGGTGAAGTGGAGCTAGCTGCAAGGCCCCTGAATGGTAAAGTGGGCATGGTGATTTGAATAGGAATGGCTCCAGAGACTCATGTGTTTGAATGCTTGGCCATAGGGAGTGGCACAATTAGAAGGTGTGGCCTTGTTGAAGTAGCTGTGGCCTTATTGCTGGAAGTAGGTGGAGGTGGGCTTTGAGGTCTCAAAGCTCAAGTCGGGCCAGCGTGTCTCAGTCTTCTCCTACTGCCTGCGGATCAAGATGTAGAACTCTCAGCTCCTTCCCCAGCACTGTCTGCCTGCACATTACCATGCTTACTGCCTTCACGATAAGGGATTGAACCTGGGCAGAGAAGATGAGGAGAGAAGCGAGGCAGATGGTGACAGAGAAACAGTGGAGTGCAGGAGAATGACCAAGGAACAGAGATGGTGTCACAGCCAAGGAGCAGGATCCTGACACAGTAGACAGGTGACTCAGTCATATCGAAAGTTTTAATCTCAGTCTGGGGTTTCTACCCCACCTTGATCATCCAGTTCCTGGAAAAAGACATGCACAACTTTTACCATTTACAATAAGCCTTAAACAGCAAAAGAGCTGGACAGATAGCTATCCTGTGTTATTAAAATCTACTTCCTATTGATAACCTCAAGTTGTTACTTACTGTTTCATCTGGGCTTCTCTTAACTTGAACCCATAGCAACCATTTTCATCCTCTTCACCTTCTTCTCTCCCTCACCCCCAGGCCTGGCAACCCTAAAATCCACCTATGTCTCTTCTGCTCTGCTATTGGCTGTCGGCATATTTATTTACCAATCAGAAATCCTTGGGGGCAAGGTCACATAGCACCACTTGGGTCTACAGGCAGACTTTCTCATCTTGGGTTCCCCACCCCCACACCCCGCTTAGCATTACAATAAATAGCAAAAGACCAAACCTCAACACAGTCATTTTCTTTAAACATTCAGGAGCAGAGGGCAGTGTGAAGTGAGAAAGGTAGGAATAGGTAGAACTGCCGTGCTGCCATGAAGAGAACAGACAAAAAGGGTGGTTATGGCCTTGCTGGGGTGGCAAAGAGTCCAAGGCCTGAGGAGGAGGCTGAAGGTCCTTCCAAGAGTGAGGAGAGAAACTCTGTTAGGAAGCTAAGTAGAGGAAGCTGAGTTTGGTGGAGATTTTTAGCATGTAGTGATTAATAAGATTCGGTTTCAAATACTTGGAGGTGAGGTTATTCATGACAAATTGGTCTGGGGTATTTATAACCAAAGGAATTACCAGTGGAGAATAGATGACAGGAAGTGAGGGGTGGGGGCATCCTGACTTCAGTTATATTTGCAGAGGGGGGATAGCAGTATTAGTCAGATAATAGAAAGATAGAGAGACAGAACACACACACACACACACACACACACACACACACACACACACACACACACACACAGCTATGCTTCTGCTGACTTGGCATAAAGTGCAAGTGGACAGGATCTGGGTTCAGCACACACAACTTAACTTCTTGTCATTTTTTTTTCCTAGTGTGTTCTTCCCCTTCCCAAGGCCCAGTGAAAGCAAGCTCAGTGGAAGCAGCTGAGTCCTCTATCCTGGTACTCATCACGAGAGCATCTCTAGGTTTAGCTTGCTTGGTGATGTATCCAGTCATGGTCCATACTTCCCTGGGAGATGATAACCCGTTTTGCCTCTGCTGCACCTTTTTCCATACCCTAATCCCAATCTCACAGGAAGGTTTTGGTCACAGTAGAACTTCCTGTCTGGGTACCCTTTTCTGTGCACTCCATTAGACTGAAAAGAAATGGACTTGTAGTCAAAGCTACTGTTGGAGTGATCTATACCAGATGTCTATACCTTAACTCATCTCTGAGGTTTCTTTCAGGGGCTTCATCTCCTTAAAAGACAAAGTGAAAGAGAGACAGAGGTCAAAAGCTGGAAGCATTTCTCTTTTCTTTTGCAGAAACTGCCAAGTCCACACAGTGATCCGATCATGATTCTCTACCTAAGAGGAAATGGGTAGAGCTTGTTGATTTAAGGCAGAGCTCCTGTGGCAGTCAACTAGTGCCCAAGCTGCACTATGTCCTCCTTGTCCAGAAAGATGAGCTGAAAGAGATGAAGCCATCCTAAGGATCTAGCAAGATGAAAATATATGGACAATATCATATAAAAGATAAGCAGTTGATCTCTAAGTAGGGACAGTCTAGGGTGGGCTGTGGGAGCAGAGAGTCAGGAAAATCAACCTTTCTGATGCTCATCCCACATTGCCTTTTACCTAAAGCTCTAGCCTCCACTTCTTGTTCCCTTTCTCTGCTCCCTGTGTGGATAAGCTGTGAGCTCTGCCTCCTAACTGCCAGGCTGCCATGTAATTTAACCCTTGCTGGACTCTATCCCCCTGGAACTGTAAGCAAAAACAAACTCTTCTTTGCTCCGTGAATTTTTCTCAGGGAATTTTTATCACAACAATGCAAAAGATGTTCTTTTACTCTCCATCTGGATGGAAGTGAGCATTGGTGAGCCCTGCACACTCAGTTTGGCCTAAAACTGCTTTCCACTGAAACAGAAGGAAGCCTTGCTTTGTCCTTTCCCACTGCAAAGATCTTTTATTACCATCTATCTACCCATAGAGTTAGAGGGTGAAATGATGATAGCAAAATTAGCAAGTACTCAGTCCACTGGAAGCAGGAGCTGGGCACACATTAGTTCTTCATTCTCTGTGCTCTTTTCTGTATGAGTGAAATGCCCAGGGTGAATTCACACTCAGAATATTTCTCAACCCCAACATTTCCCCGAAGGCTAGTAGTCTTAAAACATGCAGTTAGCTGAATTCTCAGGACCCAGTGAACTGGAGCAGGCTCTGCAGAACCCAAGGCAGGCCTGATTACTAGCAGGTCCTCTCATCTTTTCCCTAATTCCTTTGACATGAAGATTGCCCTCTCCATGAAATTGACTGTGATGTGTGGTCCCAGTGACCCTCTCATTTCTCAATAACCTGGAACCTTTAGCTTTTTCCGGGTTAACCACAATAGGTCTAAGCACCTACCCACTAAACTTGGGGACAGTCGCTGAATTCAGTCCAATTTAGATTTGGGACAAGACAGTGTGCTCGTCCTCCCTGGAATTTGCCCTCGAGGGAGACTGGGCAAATTGTCAAGGACGGATGTCTTCCTTCCTGTGTTCTTTTCACTCCCCCATCCGGAGAACATTCTCTCTCCTCCCCCTCGTGGCTCAGCATCTCCCTCTGCCTCTCAGAACCTGGTCACCTCCTACCTGCTCTTGGCACCCTAGCCTGAGACTCTCTCCATTTGCCTCTTCACACGCCACAGGCTCAGCACTCACTCCTATATGGTCCTGCCCACATTAAGGGAAACTGAGGTCGAAAAGCTGAGGCCAGAGCCCAGCCTCCAAACGTTGGCTCAGTGGTCCCCTGCTATTTTGTAGTTCACTCTCGGGATCTCGGGGAATTGCGTTTTCTGTGTTGCTCATGCTGCATCCGTTCTTCTGATACCCTAAACTGAGCCAGACATGAGCATCCAGACATGAGCATCCTGACTTTGCTTTCCTTTTTGCCCTCATTCATGGACACATGCTTGAACTTCACTGGGGACATAGCATTCCCCATAGCATAGCTATTCAATGGAATGATAAACAGAAACGGAAAACAATCTTGCGGGGATCCTTGCTGCCACCAGGATCACTGCTCTATTGGTTGAACAAATCTGTGTGGTATGCAAAGTACTTTGTTCTTCCTGTTTCATAATTCCAAATTCCCAGAGACTCCTTTTATTTGTTAGTAAGGAGTTCAGCTTGCTTGCTGTTCGACATCTCTAATAACATATATTTCTTGCTTGTTCATTCATTCTTTCATTCTTTCTTTCTTGCTTGCTCGCTTTATCCCTTGGAAGCAGGCACGTGCTAGAAAATGGAAGAGAAATGATGCAGAAGCATCTTCCAGACTCCCTTTGCCTTCCAGGAACTGAATATCTACAGAGGGAGACCAGGCAGGAAGCCTGGTATCTGTCACAGAGAGCAATGGGGTCATCTTCTCAGCGCCTTGCAGTCTCTAGGCACATTCATGCCTCTCACTTACTACCCATGACATCTTGTGAATGAGGAAGTCAAGACTTTGATGTGGATTTAAAGTAAGAGAAAAAGAACCCTCTTGATGAAAAAGAAGAAGAAGAAGAAGAAGAAGAAGAAGAAGAAGAAGAAGAAGAAGAAGAAGAAGAAGAAGAAGAAGAAGAAGAAGAAGAAAAAGGCTCTCCAGTACCTCTTAGAAACGGTTAGGCTTTCCGCGCTACCCGGGGACGGGTCCATACGGCGTTGTTCTTGATTCCCATTGTAACTTAAAGGGAAACTTACACAATGTCCGGAGCCCTTGACGTCCTGCAGATGAAGGAGGAAGATGTCCTCAAATTCCTTGCTGCGGGAACCCACTTAGGTGGCACCAACCTTGACTTTCAGATGGAGCAGTACATCTACAAAAGGAAAAGTGACGGTATCTACATCATAAATCTGAAGAGGACCTGGGAGAAGCTGTTGCTCGCACCTCGCGCTATTGTTGCCATTGAGAACCCTGCTGACGTCAGTGTCATCTCCTCCAGGAACACTGGCCAGCGAGCTGTGCTGAAGTTTGCTGTTGCCACAGGAGCCACTCCAATTGCTGGCCGATTCACACCTGGGACCTTCACTAACCAGATCCAAGCAGCCTTCAGGGAGCCACGGCTTCTAGTGGTGACCAATCCCAGGGCTGACCACCAGCCACTCACAGAGGCCTCTTATGTCAACCTGCCCACCATTGCTCTGTGTAACACAGATTCTCCCCTGTGCTATGTGGACATTGCAATCCCATGCAACAACAAGGGAGCTCACTCAGTGGGTCTGATGTGGTGGATGCTGGCCAGGGAAGTACTCCGCATGCGAGGTACTATCTCCCGTGAGCACCCATGGGAGGTTATGCCTGATCTTTACTTCTACAGAGATCCAGAGGAGATTGAGAAGGAGGAGCAGGCTGCTGCTGAGAAGGCTGTGACCAAGGAGGAATTCCAGGGTGAATGGACTGCACCAGCTCCTGAGTTCACTGCTGCTCAGCCTGAGGTGGCCGACTGGTCTGAGGGTGTGCAGGTTCCCTCTGTGCCCATCCAGCAGTTCCCCACAGAAGACTGGAGTGCACAGCCAGCCACTGAGGATTGGTCAGCAGCTCCCACAGCGCAGGCCACTGAGTGGGTTGGAGCCACCACTGAGTGGTCCTGAGCTGCTGTGCAGACGCCTGAGCNAAGGGGAAAGAGATGGAAGGAAAAATAAAGTTCCTAAAAGCTGTTAAAAAAAAAAAAAAAAGAAAGAAAGAAAGAAAGAAAGAAAGAAAGAAAGAAAAAAACGGTTAGAATTTTGCTTTCTGAACAGGTTCTCTCTCTGCCCCCTCAAATACCTGCTAAGGTACAGTTTCACAGCGATGCTGTCTGGGGTCAAGTATGTTTGCTGACGTGGGCAGCTAAGCATACTAAAAGCCTAATGGGCTTATAGCTTTCAAATTAGACTAGGTCAGGTCTTTGTGGTGATGCCAGCGTAGAAGAGAGCCAAGATGGAAGGACCTGAGTGGGCTGGGAAGAGAAAGCGGAAGCTAGGGGTTCCTTGCTCGGACTCTCTGGGGGTATCACAGGATGTGGAATGGGGGACCTTGAAAGCCCTGTAGTGGGGTTGTTTCTGCCATGGTCTCATGGGTAGTACAGCCTGCATCTGCAAGCCTTGTGGGTTGAGTGATGAGCTCTTGCAAACGAAAGCTGTCAGAATCAAGGTATAGGCAGGGCAGGTCAGGGGCTGATCCTCTTGTTCCTCTTACTTAAATGAGAAGTTTCTTTTCTTTTCTGCCCATTGCTCTGTGGAGTTCTTGCCATTTGGCATGGAGAAGTGAGTATTCCCTGGTTACTGATGGAAGACGGCCGGGAGCCAGTTTGAATGGGGGGTCATGCCTAATGAATCTGGACTGAAACTAAGCAGTGACTTCAGAGGCCCTCACCACAAACCGGAAAAGAGAAAAGGGTGTGTGTGTGTGTAGGGGGGGGGGGTGCTCAAGGAGCAGTGCTGTGTGTTCCAGATTGGAAGCACTGACTCAGAAGGAAGCTGAGTCAATACTGCTTGGGATTTTATTTGTTTTTCTGTAAAAATGTGTTGTTTTATGCCTTGTTGTTGACATTATTTGTCTGAATTGAACATCTGCTGTGTGCTAGTCTCTGTTACCCACTCAGGTTTTCTCACACTAAGTCTGCATTTGGGCACAGCTGTCTTAAACGGTTGCCTGGCTCTTATCCCCCTCCATTCCCTCTTGCTTTAACTCAGTCCAGGAAGTAAAGGACATGGAATTTACCTCCAGTGTAAAGCTTGCTCCAGGTCCTCATGCGTGAGCAGACAGGATTTATCTTTTGGTACCTGAGGATCCATAACCGGGGTGGCTTGTCCCTAACTTTAGGTTCACCTGCTACCTAACAAGTGTCAATCTCCTGCCTCTTGGCTTATGTAAGAGGTAAAAGAGTAGCAGCCCCTGGGACAGAACAACTTTGTCTGTAACACAGAAATCTTCGAGCAGAGTTTTCTGACCGGTCCCTGCTCTCTGGGGTCACAGAAATGTCAGTCTCCAAAGTCATTAATCCTTTGCGAGCCACAGCCATGTGGACAGAGACTACAATAGAGCTCTCTCTCTCTCCCTGGAGTCAGGATGTTTGGAAACTGCAATTTGATTGTCACTGGATAAATCACCACTGTACTGTGTGGGGATAAATAGAGACCAGAAGGAAAGTGTTGTGTCCAGGGTGCCCAACAGTGCAGTTGCCAACGTTACCCTTGCAGTAGCTAGCCCACAGCTATGAGGGAGAAAAGAGAACTTTCCTTTTTTTAAAAGAAAAAAAAAAATACACATGTATTCTCGGAACTAAAACCACAGGTACCTGAGTCTGGCTGGTGGTGGCATCTGAAGGAAAGTCCCCCCTTGAACCCTCAGAGCTGTTAATTCACTAGTGAGAATTTCCTCCCAGTTCGAAACAAACACGTAGATGGTTCGGATGGTTCTGCTTGGAAACACGCTGACTGTTTACATGGGGCCATTCCTTTTCAGCTGCTTCGTGATGAAGGGCTGTGGACAGTCATTGTTCCCTTTGTTCCCTCAGCTTGGAAAACAGAAAACATTACATCCAAGAGACACAATTTGTACAGCCCTCACACACAGTCAGGGAGCCAGGGGTGGGCTTGGGAGGTGGGTGGGGGTGCAGAGAGGATCTGTTATTGGTTGTTTGATAGTCTGTGACCTTCAGACTATAGCCTTTCTTTTTCAGTTTGGCCTGGAGGGAAGAAAAAAAAATACTCCTGGTGATATGAAGCACATGGTATAACTGAACACCATGCTCTCACAGGGTCTGCATTTTTGTAAAAATGGGTCGAGGTTGTAAATTCCAGTTTCTGAAGGTTGATAAAAAGTCCTTCAGAGATCCTGTGTCAGATAGCTAAATCCTTTCACTCTCTGATGATTGAGCTCAGGTAGAGGGAATGCAGGCTTGCCCCGTCTGCATTCCACCTAATATCAGCCTACAGGTATGACAGCAATCCTACAATAGAACTAAGGATCTAGGCTTCCTATTGCCTAGGACTTCCTGTGGTCTCTTCTATGTTCAGCTACATAGACACCATTGTGAACCAGTGGCCCACATTACCAAATGCCACCAAGCTATGGAGGTTTGTGGCCTAGGAGAATGGACTCTGTGCAGGGGCTGGGTGTGTGGTAGACTGTTATACTCAGGCCTGGGAGGTGGGGGGACTTAACATGGAGTCTGATCAATGGCTTGCCTTTTTCACCTAGTTCAGTCTTGTGTTTGCTAAATTTTTGTTTTTTCACATTTTGGTTGTGCCTCCTGCAATCTTCAAGTTTTCAGTGTGCCCTATCACTCCAGCCAGTCTCCCCACCTCAAAACTCTACGTAAAATAATTTTATAAGTTATCTTACATTGGAATTATGTTCAGCTGTTCAGTATTCTCTCTAGCCATGAGGAACACATTCAAAGATGCTACCCTCCAGTACATTCTGAGACCACACATAGGATTGAACCCGATATATACTATATGCTTTTCTGTGCATGTATACCTTTGATAAATCTTACTTGATAAATTATGGGCAGTAAGATATTAACATCAATAATAATGAATTATAACAGTATAATAAAATGACACGAATGGGACCCTTCTCTCATTTTTATTATATACTATACATTTCATTCATGACTGAACACATGGGAACTGAAACCACAGAAATTTGAACAACAGACAGAGAAACTTGTATATAGTCTATTTTCTCCCAAACTACACAATAAACTGTAATATCAGGATTGATATAATTTAATCTTTTCTCACAGTTATGGCTGAATATTGCTCTTTACAAATACTAGGGACTTAAAGGAATTTTATTCCTCAATTTGATCCGCATTGATACCCAAGGAGCAGGTGATGATGCCTATTTTCAATGAGAATGAAGTGATAAAGCTGTGTGCTCTTGTTAGGTTACACTAGCAAACAGGACAGGAGGGTCCTGGCTCTCATCCTACCCCCAAGGCCTCACTCTGGGCTCAGACAATCATTGGTAAGCTTAGGGGTTGTCTAAGAAGGTTTGCAAAGCTCTTCACTAGCAGTAACATCCTGCTAATGTCATACAGTTCGATATCCTTATGCACATCCTTATCCACAGGTTTGAACCTACAGATTAAACCAAGTCCAGAATGAAGATAACTGAAAGAAACCCACATCTCTACCAGACAGTTTGATTTTCCTGACTCCCCTTGTAAGACAGCGGCGTGCCTACTACTTGCACAGAATTCACACGAGATTACACGTCATAGTGCTACAGCTTACAGGAGAATGAGAGCAGGTCACATCTAAACACCACACCATTTTGAACAGGGGGCTTGCACGCCCGGGAACTGAATCCTCTGAGGGGGATTCTAGAGTAACCCTTCAGCATCTGCTTCTTGCTTGACATGCTCTAGTGGGTCCTGTGCCTGGCAGGCCTCATTTGTCAGCTGGTTACAGATGGGCTGCACGCCAACAAGGGCACGAACAATGTGCCTATTGTCGCCTGTCTCCTGGACACTGTACTCTTAGTTGATACAGCATAACAGCACCCTGACTGTCTTTGGCATCTATGACCCATTTTTTAAAATTCAAAATAAACATATGGTTATTTAAATCCCTAATGCTCTTCTTAGAGAAAAAGCAATGTTCTTTTCCTGGTTTCATGAACATACATTGTTTTTTTTTAATTTAAATTTTTTTTCTAGATCACTTTTACCAGCCCTTACTGATGTTTTAATTAAAGAGAATGTTATTTTGTATGTGAAATCCTAAGCTTTTGAATATTTTTCAATATTATATTCCTCACATGATATTTTAGCTTCACAAAAGGGTTGATTTTTAAAATGTCATCTATAAGAACAAAGAACAATGTAATTTTTTTTATGTCTGAGTGTGATTTTTGAACTACACATGTACCCATGTTCTGTTCATCCAGTTGCCACTCTCTCCTCTGTGGAATATTCCAACTCCATCCACACACTTGTATTTTAGAAAAAACCAGGAGAGTTGAACAAAGGAACTGCCAGGGCTTGAGTGATGTTGATGAGAGGAGCAGTCACCTGTTGTTGGCATGTTGTTTAACTGAGAACAAAATTAATTACGACATCCATGGAAGAAGGCTGATGGTTACTGAAGTGCAGACATCTTGGAATGCATCTGTACTTGTCAGTAAACCTCCTGTTTGGGGGGTCTGTTGACTCTTAAGTAGAAACAGACCATGCTGGCACTATCAGATATTAACTCTAGCCTGGATTGGGTGTTTCATTTTGACTTGTGGAGGAAGCTATTAGCTACTAGGAGAATGCAGGAGAATTAAAAACTGGAACACTAACAAAAGATAAGGTTGCATCATCGTATTAATAGGTCCATCTATGTAACCCCAGACTGATATATTGTTCTTTACACAGAATAAAAGTGATGTGGAGACAGGCCTTTGGGAGACATGTCTTTGTGACACTATGTGGTCCCACATGTTTCCTAATTCATAAATGAGCTCTGTTTTCAGAACCTGACATTTTTAACCACTGCTGTTTCGTCTTGGACTAGAAAACATCACCCAGTTGTTTCTGAATTATGGTGGTGTGTGTGTGTGTGTGTGTGTGTGTGTAGTGTTTGCCTCCTGTTAGCACATTTTAAAATGAATGTTTTCCTCATAAATGCAATTCCCACAGTCATTACAAAAATAAGAAAGGTAAACAAAAGCATAAAAGACAAAAATAAACCTCCAATTTTTGAACCATATTCTGATATATTTCACTATTGCCTTTAATTTTAACTATGAACATATAATTTATAAACAAAATGACATCATTTGTATATATAATTTCATAAGCTTCCTTTTTTCTTTTCAGATTATAAAGAGGGAAGCTCTACACTTATTGTCGTTAAGTGTTTAGTCTTTATAGTAGCTTCTCTCTCTCTCTCTCTCTCTCTCTCTCTGTGTGTGTGTGTGCATGTGTGTGTGTGTGTGTGTGTGTGTGTGTGTGTATGTGTGTGTGTGTGTCTGTGTTTCATCATTCTTGTAGAATTATTTTAGGACTCTCACAAATAACAATATCTGTGAATGATAAAATCTGTCATACAAACTGGAGTAGTATTTGCATATAACCTACACACATCCACTCTTATTCTTTAAATCTTCTCCAAATTGCTTATAATAACAACTACATAAAAAGATGGTGTATTTTAGACAATAACAAGAAAAAGAGTTCTGCAATAAGTTCCATACAGACGTAATTTTTTAAAGAATGTTTTCAGGCTGGATAGGAATATAGACCAATGATAGAACACTTGGATAACATCCAGGCTCTGGGATCAATACAGAAAGAAAGGGGGAGAGAGGAGGATGTTTACTCTGCAGTTGGCTAAATCAACAGATACAGAATTCATGGGTCTGCAATGCTCATAGCTCATATTATTATAAATAATGCTCATAGCTATTATTTATAATAGCCAGAAGCTGGAAAGAACCCAGATGTCCCTCAATAGAGGAATGGATACAGAAAATGTGGTACATTTACACAATGGAGTACTACTCAGCTATTAAAAACAATGAATTTATGAAATTCTTGGGCAAGTGGATGGATCTGGAGGATATCATCCTTAGTGAGGTAACCCAATCACAAAAGAAGTCACTAGATATGCACTCACTGATAAGCGGATATTAGCCCAGAAACTTAGAATACCCAAGATACATTTTGCAAAACACAAGAAAACCAAGAAGGAAGACCATCATGTGGACACTTCATTCCTCCTTAGAATAAGGAACAAAATACTCATGAAAGGATATAGGTACAGAGACAAAATTTAGAGCTAAGATGAAAGGATGGACTATCCAGAGACTACCCCATCCAAGAATCCATCCAATCATCAGCCACCAAACCCAGATACTAATGCACATGTCAGCAAGATTCTGCTGAAGGGACCCTGATATAGCGGCCTCTTGTGAGGCTATGCCAGTGCCTGGCAAACACAGAAGTGGATGCTCACAGTTAGCTATTGGATGGAACACAGGGTCCCCAGTGGAGGAGCTAGAGAAAGTATCCAAGGAGCTGAAGAGGGCTGCAACCCTATAGATGGAACAACAATATGAACTAACCAGTACCCCCTGAGCTCATGTCTCTAGCTGCATATGTAGCAGAAGATGGCCTAGTCGACCATCATTGGGAAGAGAGGCCCCTTGGTCTTGCAAACTTTATATGACCCAGCACAGGGGAATGCCAGGGCCAAGAAGTGGGAGTGGGTGAGTAGGGGAGCAGGGGCGGGGGTGGGGTATAGGGAACTTTCAGGATAGCATTTGAAATGTAATAAAGAAAATATCTAATAAAAAAAAAAAGAATTCATGGATCTGAAAGACTGACCATCCATGTGTGAGTGTGTGTATTTGAGAAAGAGAAATATAAACAAGTCCATAACATATGTGTGTGCGTGTGTGTGTGTGTATGTATGTGTATACACACACATACATACACACATATATACATATGAAGAGATATACATGCGTATAATGGGACCATCAAGCCAAAAACTCAGCTTTTGGTGGATGGAGAGATGATTCGGTAGTTAAGAGCACTTGCTGCTCTTCCCCCACAGGATCTAGGTTTAATTTCCAGCACCTTGGTATGTAATAACTGACTATAGTTCCTGAAGATCCAATTCCTTCTTCTGGTCTCCCTGGGCACCAGTGATACAAACAGTGCACAGACATCATATATATGACATATCAGACATGCTAGGCAAGCACTCTTACTGATCTATCTCCCTAATCCTGGTCACATGTCCAAAAACAGCTATAATTTTTACAGGGGTAATCTAAAGAATGAACCCCACAGCCTAATGCATGATAGACAAAAATCATACTACTGATCTACACACTCCCAACCTAAGTACATGATTACTTATTTAAGATAAATTAGTAGAAGTGGGATCATTGGTTTTAAAGGCATTAATTGTTTTTAGGGCTCTTGACACATATGGGCCAATTTCTTTTAAAGCTTTTAATTGCCTAAGCAGTCTCATTTCAAGAGTCAGTGAGAGTGATTCACATTACCCTTTATAGCACTGAGTCTTATTTATTCATCATTTGTCCATTTTCATTACACAGTACATTCTAGTTTTAATTTGCATTTAAAAATAAACACAGTGACTTCTCTAGGTGTTATATACAGAAGCTTCTTTTACAAACCACACTTGCTTATTACTCACCATTGTTGTATTTTGTAAGACTTTATCCTAACATCCTCCTTTAATAGATTTTGGCAGCTGGACCTTTAAAAGCTTCAGTGTTTATTTGTAACGTGTTACATTTGAAAAGATAAATTAGTAGAGAAACAGAGCTAGCAATCTCTCCATAAGCACTGGGCTTAATTTCCATTCAAATATTCATTTTCTTCCTTCAAGAATTCCTATTTCTTTGGCTGGATTACATATAGGTGAATTATATTATTAAGGATAATATCTGAGCATGTAAGGAAGGGCATGAGCCTGTTGGAAAAATATGAATTGCTTTTAAGATACATAATGACTCAACTACCAGGGCCTGTCTGCTACTAGAACTATCAAGGCAAAAACTCAACCCTTGAGGGATGGAAAGATGGTTCAGCAGTTAAGAGCCCTTTCTGCTCTTCCACAGGACCTGAGTTTGATTTCAAGCACCCACATGGCATTACAACCAGCTGTAATTCCAGATCCAGATGATCCAATGCCCTCTTCTGGTATTCACGGGCACCAGGTACATAGATAGTTCACAGACATACATGTAAACTAAAGACATCACACATTAAAGATACATAATGATAGATAGATAGATAGATAGATAGATAGATAGATAGATAGATAGATAGATAGATAGATAGATAGATAAATAGATAGATAGATAGATAGGAAAAATCTCAACCACTGGGTGCCAGTTAATAATTTTTAGAGCAATGGAGAGAGAATGCTGACTGCCAAACAGCTGGCCTGCTGGGAAACATGTTGAGTGTATCAGGTTCAAAGAGTACTTCAGTCTAGATTTTATGTTTCCCTCTTTGATTCACTCCTGAGTGTGTGTGGGGTGAGACAACTTCCTTAATTTTCCTACCTAATAAACAGCTCTTTATATAAGACTTCTTGAGGTTGTGACATCCATTAGTCTAATAATGACCTAAGAAACTCATGAAGGCCTACTCCATGGATAAAACAAATTAAACTGTGAATGAGCTGTTGAATGTGTTCATAAAACCCACAGCAGTTCCTGCTTGAAGACTGAAGCCCAGGGTATGTCATAGGGGAGATTCCTTCTTTCTCATAGGCTCTTCTTTCCTGTTTCAGAGGAACAAAAAATGGGGTAGGCACCAGAGTTCTGTCACCATGGTATTTGGTGACTGAGAGAGCAAGGGATTTTGTTGAGATGCATGAGATGCAAAGTCAGTAGATAATTATAGTTAAGAGATTTGATAATATGGATACTAATATCAAAAGAAAGATAAAAGTGGAAAACAGAGTTTACAAATGAAAAGTGATTAACAAAACAAGAGAAATGCTTTAATGCCTTTTAAATCAGGCACATGTCCAAAGCCAATAAACAAAAACTATAGTGTTTCCTGCGCATCGTGTCAACAGTTGTTTCAAACTCGGTCCCAGCTCATTTGATAATATACGCCTTCAGGCAGTCAGTATGGGTCACAGTGCAAGTTTATGCTTTTCTCAATCAAAGTGGGCTTTTTAGCAGGTGAGTGTCACATGAACATACACAAAACATGTAGAAAGAATTTCTATGCACTCATATCGCAGAGCCTTAAGGGAAAACTCAGCAGGAAGTTCTCAAGCGTGAAATCATAACATCAGGGGTAACTTGCTTATCAGGGATGATTTATTTGTCTCTGAAATCTTGCCTCCCACCTGCCCCTTGCACCGGTGTCAACACACAGAGTGCCATTCATCTGCAAATTTTCTTTCAGACAACTCTTCATATCCAGAGCTTCCAGACCTGAAGAATCTATGTTTATGGAACCAACCAGCAGCTCTGTATCTCTTAGGAACATACTGATTTTTTTTTTTTTTGTCACCATCTCTCAGAGAACACAATGTAACAGCTTTTACTCAGCATTCACATTACATTAAATTTTGTAAGGCATCTGCAGATGATGTTAATTTACTGACACTATGCATAGGATAAATGCAAACACCGTGCCTTTATACAAAAAAGACTTGAGTATCTATAGACTGTGACGTCTAGAATCGGTTCCTCTAGGCACCTCAAGGTGATAGTAAATGTTGACAAGCAGATGAATGACTAAGGTGTGTTTAAGGTGTCAGCAAGGATAACTGGTCATTTTATCAACTCTAGTGTGTACAAGGACATGGCAGCTTGAGGACTTTTCAGAGAGGCACTTTTGATTCAGCAGTGTTGGGGTGCAGCCTGGAGTGTGGCATCTTTGAAGGCTCAAAGGATGCTGCTGCTGGTCATGGTGGTGTACGGGCTACATTTTGAACAGCAAGTCTTCAGGAACACACCTTTCCCCATTGTTACTGTATGCTACTACGAGACCAAATGCGAATCCCTTGCTGATATGGCTATCAAGCTTTAAAACTTAAGGGGATATTTGGGCTGCTCTCTTCTCCAGGTCTGATTTCTGCCTGCGTTGGCAGCAGAAAGGCTTCTGGGCTCACCTTCCCCAAGCTGATCGCCTGTCTCCCAGTGATCACCACAAAGCCTACGTTAGTCTTCCCTAGCAACACCGAAATTAATGTCTGATAAAGATAAAGATTTCAGCCAAGTCTTTTTTATTCAAACGTGATTTAAAAAAAAAATTACAAATCTTACAAGTGGAGTGGACTGTTGTACCAAAGAGATACCAGCCAATGAAAAAGCAGTTGTTTTCTCGATCCATGTGAACTCCCAAGTGGTCTGAGGGATGAAGAAATAAAACAAACAAACAAACAAACAAACAAACGGGGCTGGAGTGATTAAGAGCACTGACTGCTCTTCCAGAGGTCCTGAGTTCAATTCCCAGCAACCACATGGTGGCTCACAACCATCTGTAGTGGGATCTGATGCCCTCTTCTGGTGTGTCTGAAGACAGCCACAGTGTACTCACATACATTAAATAAATAATTAAAAAAAAAAAAAACAAAAAACCAAACCACAGAGTTGGGCAGTGTCCAGGAAAGGACGGTCACCTCTGGTCCTCACTTTCTATCTAGTAAGGAGGATGGGTATATCCCACTGGAGCACAGGACAGAAGAACAATTCACTGTGTTGCTAAGGCTAGAGAGGGGTCACTGTGGAGGGAAGTGTCATTGCTGGTCACCCTATCCTGTTGCCCTTTGGGAATTCCTGCTCAGTGAGCGCATGAACATTCCAGAGAATTTAAATCTCTTACCAAAGATTGAGGGAAGAAAGACAGTTTAAGAAAAAGGGTTCGCTCTTCTCCTCTTCCCCTCTCCTCTTCTCTCCTGTCTCTTCTTTCTTCTCTCCCCTGCCCTTCTCTTCTCTACCCTTCTACCGGCTTCGCTGCCCTCCCATCGCTGCACAATAAACCTCTCTCACGTGGAACCACAAAAAGAAAGAAAGAAAGAAAGAAAGAGAGAGAGAGAGAGAGAGAGAGAGAGAGAGAGAGAGAGAGAAAGAAAGAAAGAAAGAAAGAAAGAAAGAAAGAAAGAAAGAAAGAAAGGAAGAAAGGAAGAAAGGAAGAAAGGAAGAAAGGAAGGAAGGAAAAAGAAAAAGGGTTACAAGCATGAAAGATCTTCTTATTTTCAGTATTTACCACAATTTCTAACTTTGCTTCAAAGCAGGCTTTTTGTGAAGATCATTAAGTAAAACACACCCTTATCCTTATCTACTGTAGCTGGTGAACACTGTCACCTGGCCGTCATGGGAATTAGTTTAAAAATCAATTTTTTAAAGACTTATTTCTATCATTTTAAAATGATATGTCTGTGTATGGATTTGTACGTGTGAATAGGGGTGCTCTCAGTGTGCAGAAGAAGGGGTTGGAGCCCCTGGAACCAGAGTTATACAGAACTGTAGGCCACTTGGTGTGGATGGTGGGAGCCGAACTCTAGTCCTCTTTAAGAGTAGCAAGTGCTCTGAACCACGGAGCCATCTCTCAGGTACCCTAAGTATTCCTTTTCTGACTTCCAAGAATCGTAGTGGCAGTGTTCCAAATGTTAACATACTATTGCCTTAGTTTACTATTAGTTTAAAATAGTACGGTCTTAGTTACTTAGTAAAATAATATTTATTGTCTTAGAATTTCTCAGAAGTGGTCTTGGAGATGAGCCAGCAAAAGATTTTCATGGATGGATGACAAAGCCATTGTTATCAAGAGAAAACACTGGAAAGTAGTGCACACGAGTCCCACAGGGAGCTCTGGACCAGTGAGGACCAGATCTGCTGCAATCAGTGGCAAAGGAGCTCCCGTACTTCCATACTCATGGCTGTCAGCCACTGTCTACGAGCATTCACCTCTGGACAGCCTTTGGGGTAAGGGGCTTCCAGTGGTAAGCATGGGCGCTTATGGTACCCACTATAGTACTAGTTTATCATGAGGAAGAACATGTCTCAGGCACCCCTTTCCCATAATATCCTGAGACCTAGTAGGCAGTGAGACCATTTGTTCAGTATTCTTTCTTTCTTTTATAATAACCGATCTTCCTATCTTCCTACCACTTCTATTCACCTGCATCTGGGTTCAGGAATGAAAAGAAATGAAATAGTTTCCACCTTATGCGTGTCCCTCTAAACTGCCATCGTAGTCTCAGAAGCCTCTCCATTAGGGAGGGAAGAAGACTGTAGGGAAGCCATAGGTGACAGAAGCCAGTGATGACATGCAGACTCCGGAGGGCCTAAATGGGTGCGGTCTCAAAGTTCCTCAGCTCTCATTCCCCACCCCCAGGCAGCTGCACAGCACGCAGGTGGCCTTACTGACTGCACTGATATCTCCAAGGGATGTCCAAGCCAGAGCCAAAGAAGGGAAGCGGCAGAGACACGGGGCTTTTAGGGGATTGCCACCCTGGAGGTAAGGCATCTGTCCAGGGGTAGTGGCTGCTGCAGCTGTCCCAGAATTCAGGGCTAAGACTGAAGTTTTACAGATTTTCACATGGGCTGTGGTGGGCCATCTGGGAAGCAGACACAGTATTTGACTTTGTTTTGCTCCATAACATGTTAACTCCACAGTAGTGATTTTAGGGAGTGAGCATTTCCTCCTGAAAACCAAAGGAGAGGTGAGCTATTATGTTGTATGAAAGCCCTAGTGCCACCTGGAGCCCATACATTGAGATATGCATATATGATCTTAGCAATTGTTATGGTTTAAAATCCATACAGACGCACACTCTGCAATCAGAACACAATCAGAACATCACCAGTGTTTGTGAACATCTTATTTATCCCTCCCTGGTTGATCTTAGAAACTTGAAGTTATGCAGGACAAAGAAGCATCCTTTCTCCATCTCTGAACACTGGGGTTGGGGCTCTTGGGCCCTCCTCACAGTCAGGGCACCAGCTGAGCCTTAACAGGTGGCTGCCAGTTCCTAGTACACCTGGCAGACAGCAAACCTCAGGTTAAAGGGGGAAAAAAAACCCAAAAACCAGACAAAGAGAATCAGATACTCTCAGTTATCCAAGACTCCCAGCTTCATACGTCACCAGGCTGGGTTTGAGAACACAGTAAAGCTCACTCAATTATGCACGACATCCTTTCAGCTTCTGGAAATACTCTACAGTGTGTGCACAGAGCTTTCTGAATGCTATTATTCTGCTGGGTGGTGTGACCTACATATTCTGAAACAGAATTCTGCAGAAAGGGTTTGGGCCAAGCAAAGAGAATTGAATATAAATCTGCCCAGTTGCTTTAGCCCCCATAAGATAAGGTCAGAGTGCACGTTAGACTGATGAGCACCAAGAAACCCAGAATCCCTGTTTTCTGTCTTCAGCCCATATACCTTGTGGAACAGTTATGTGAAAAAGAGGTGCTAAGAGCTAGTGAAAGTGCTGTGAAGTTCTACTCCATGTATGGCTGTATGTTGCCTTCAGTGGGTTCTATATTCTGTCTTTTCAAATGGTTATCTATTCCTTTAACAATGTCATGTATACTAAAACTTAAGAGAGACAGGAAAAAGGTATGGGAGGTGGTCTCATTTTTAGACTGGCCTCATTGCTTTGCAGACATGAGGACTGAATTTGGATCCTCAGAAGCACATGATGTTGGCATACACTTGCAGTAAGATAGGAAGCAGAAATAGGTGGATTCTTGGCCATACACAGATCAACTAGTCTGGCCTACATGGTGATAGTCCAGGCCAACAGTAAACTCTATCTCAAAGACCTGAGAACTCACACCCAAGATTGTCATTTAACCTCTGCAGACACACTTTCACATTGATGCATACACTCACACAAGCATAAATATATGCCTGTGCACACACAATTGAAAAGATGACAAGGACAACTTCCTTATACCTGCCCCCAGGAAGGAAATAAAGTATCCTAGTACCTGAATACAATGTATACATTTAAGCTCCCAACTTCCTTTAGGACTTGGGTGACTTTCCTAAAACACTCTTTATACATTTATCTCAGGTAGCCATTAAACACACACACACTTTTTTGTGTGTGCATATGTGTATGCTGTGGAGATCAGAGGATAACCTATGGAAGTTGGTCTGTCCTACCACTATGTGGATGCTGAGGATCAAACTCAGGTCATTAGCCTCATTGGCAGGATAATCTTTATCCACTGAGCCATCTCACTGGCCCCTCTAAAGTTAACTGAAATAATATGTTAGTTATGGTGGTGCCAACGTGTAATTCCATTATTGGGGAGGCTGAGTCAGGATTATCATAAATTACAAACTATCATGAACTATATAGTGAACTTCGTTCTCAAAACAAAATAAAACCTTAAGTATTGTTGCACATATTTGCCCTTACTTTGTTTTTAGTCTCTTCATTACCTCTTTGGTTTGAGAGCTTGATTCTGTGGATCCAGGGTGGCCTCCACCAGCTATCTCCATTGGCACATAGGCCACCACTATGTGAATGTACTGCATATACATACAGTCCTGATTAGCCATATTTATTTTATCTAAATTTTTCCCTTAGCAAACACCATTGCTACTAGCATTCTTGAATGTCTTCTGTTTTTCATGCATGAGAGTTTCTCTAGGGAGTAAATCTGCAGAGGAATTATTGAGCAGAAACATCTTCCAGCTCCTGCATGGTGGCTAAACTTTACAGTTTTATTCCCACAAGCACTGCCTGGGATTAACATTGCTTAGAGTCTTTATTAACTCAGGCACTTGCTGGAGTTTGGAACGCTTACCAGTCTGGTGGATGTCAATGGTGTACCTCTATGGTTCTAGTTAGCCATTCGCCCATCAAGCATGAGCACAGACTTTTCTGGAGGTATAGGTACCTCAGGGAAAAGCCACAGCTGATTGATTGTTGCTGATTATCTCCCTTAATTGTTGCACACACGTGTTTCCAAACTTTCAAAATATTAACAAGGCTTCATTAAATATCCCAAAAGAAAAACTCTTTAGCAGAATGGCTAATTACTCTTCTATAGGATAAATGAGTGAGGATAAATATTGATCAAAATGCTTTAATATATTTGCTCTCATGTGGAGATGACTACTCACTGTAGCTTCTGAGCCAACCTCCTAGCTTGGGCTTCCATTGATTTATTTAATAAACTACCAATTTAATAGACAATTATAAATTGTTTAAATTTGCATGTTATTTTTTTATTGAAGAGAAATACATTTATATGATTAGTAATCATTCATACTTCTTATTTTGCAAATTATTAACATGTCTAGGATGTCTGTTTTTTGCTATTTATAGAATGAGACAGTTTGAACCTTGGAAATATTATTTATTCTGTCGACAAACGTGTAAGAAAATTTCCCCACAAGCAAACAAATGTCTTTGAATGATGGTCCAGGCCACAGTTGAGGGTTAATAGTCAAGTCACATGGTGCTATTAGGTGACAATTACATGGATTCAAAGTTTTAGACTTACTTCAGTTTTGATTTTAGTTTGAGCCAACTCACTTGATAATGTTTCTTAATAATGATAAGACTGGCATTAATCAGTTTAATGCTGAAGATAAACAGAATTTTGCAAAAAGAACATTTTCTATAAACCCAGGATAAGTCTTTAGCAGAGACAAATCCCACTGTACCCAAGAGCTGCTCCCAAAGCACTCACATGGGTATTCACAACACAACCTCGCGGTGATGTTCATAATTAAATGTGGTTATAGATGAGCACATAATTCAGGGCTGAGACAATTTCCACTATGATGTAGAGCCGTAAGCCACTCATTCTAGCTATGAGAAGAGTCATAATACAAGCTGTTAATGAAGCTCATTTGCAAGGGAAATACAGGGTCTCTGCAGGCTGAGTTGATTGCTTTCCTTAAATGGGAAAAAGATTGTCATCTTCTGGGTCTGATAGGAAGGCTTCTAGTTCTCAGGAAGACTATGCCTGGCTCAGAATCGACCTTTCCCCTCTGCACACTGCAGTGAGAAGATTCAGGATATTGACATGACATTTAATAAAATAACAACAGATTTGCAGTCATCCAAGAATTATGATAAATGACTGGCTTAAGGTGAAATAATTCAGAATTTTAAAAAAATGCTGTATAGAAATCAAGAGACCAAAAGTCCAATAATCTAAACACATTTAGATTATTTTGGTTTTCATAATTCATAATACTTACATTCTATAAAACCACCATCAACACTGTATTAGCAAATATTCAATACTGTTCCTTCAGGAAATACAGAAAGCGGTTCTTATGAATCCTGATCATAGTTTTACCAATTGATCAGTCTATAAATACATGTAATATATGTTTCTTCCTGATGTGACCTGAAAGATTTAATATATATCATTGGTTCACTAATACCTGATTCACAACCAAGAATGCCATAACTCATGCCTATAAAGGGTTTATCTAACATACAGTTTCTTTGTAAGGTACATGGCACCTTCTTGTGTAAAGAGACAGAGCTTTAAGCACTGTGTTTTGAGGTTACTTAAAACAGTGAGATCAATACCTAAAGGGACAGTGGAAAGACTGATTTAGTGAAGAGGACCATTTTCTACAGCTTGGCTGGTTTTTTTTCTTCCAGGTAGCTGGCCTGATATCAAGAGTCTTCTTTGTAGCTCAGTCTTGTCAGTCTAAGGAAGACTCTCATCTTTTATTGTTTACTCTGGAAGGCAGGAGCCTAGTGGACCTGGTCAGTTTTAGGGACTTCCTGCAGTAAGGTTGAGTTGTTGACCTTCCTGCTGAAGGATCTTCCCTACAAGATGAAATGTTTCAATCTTGGGAAAAACTCTTATACAATAGGGTGAAAAATCAACATTTGGAGACCTGTGCAAGAATGTTAATGGTCCCCAAAGGTGCTTGCTCTTCCTGATGCCTTAAACCTCTGTGTAACCATGGGCTTTCGCACCCATACCCCAGTTCTTGAAATAATGACACTGAGACTTACTATTTACGAATAAATGCCTAGGCCATAAGCTAGGACTTGTTCCCTGACTAGCTTCCAACTTAATTAACCCTCCTATTCTATTCTAGAGTGCCACATGTCTGGTTACTTCTCCTCAGTTTCATGTTTCTTCTCGGAATTCGGGACAAATCTCTTCCTGTTGCCTGATTCTACTCCAGAGTTCCTCTCTCCTTGCCCGAACTTCCATCTTCTGTTTCCTGCCCCAGCTAGTAGGCCACCAGCTTTTTATTGATGATTCCATGCAATACACAAGAGATTCTCTCTACACCACTGAGAAAAAGGCCTTTGCAGATGTGACTAAGGATCTTCAAATGGAAACCATTGAAATCAGTAATCTTGGGTTAACTGAATGGGCTCTCTACAGTCACAATCGTCCTTTCAAATATACAGGCAGGGACACCAGGATGCTGTGTTGGCATTGAAGCTTAATGGCTGTGAGCCAAAGAAATAAAGTAGTATAGAAACAGTCAGGAAACATTCTCCCTTAGGCCTCCTCAAGGCTCCATGGCTGTGCTGATGCCTCAGTTTTGGCCAGCTGACACCCATTTCAGACTTCTGACCTCAGGTATAAGATAGCTTTAAAGTCAAATGTGTGCTCAATTGTTACAATAGCAACAAGAGATTCATACCGGTGTTTTTTTTGTTTGTTTGTTTTTTTTTTCTTGAGAGGGCAGAATGGAAGAGCAAAGACATCAAATCTATCATGATAGACCGGTTCAATGACTAAACCAAAGGAGGGCCAACGTTTCTGAGAGAGGGGGGCGGGGCTGTTCCCATCACTGAAGGAGTTCAAGGTCACTTGTCAGAGATATCTCGAAGGGATTTGTGCTTTTGTGTGGGTGAGAGGAACAAAGAAAGAGAATCATTCTCGAATGTTCTCTCCAATGCTTTCCAAACCTGAGTTTTCATTACTTTGAATTAAAAAGGATTTTTTTAAAATGGTCAAATAACAAATCCTTTGTTATAACACTGGGTCAGGTTTCTCTTTTGTATTTGGAAGTTGCCAAGGTGACTTATAATCCTATATTTGACTAATGTACAAGGAGCAGCAGGACTTCACCACAGAGGGTACCTGTGAACCAGGCTTATCTCCTCTTTCTTACTAAAGGATTTTCTGTGGTTCCAAAGCAAGCCCACTTACTCAGTACTTTGCCATGAACCTCAGAACCCCTCTGCTCTGTGGATTTCTGTTCAGTCACTGAGATAGTTGAGCCACACAGGAGAACTGGAAAGTCCTATGGGCTCTGGAACTGTAGGCAATCTCCATGAAAAGCCAGTTCTCAGGCTTACAATCCCTGTAACGTGACGATGACCACATAAGCCTCAGACTTCTTGTCTATAAAGTATAGAGTGGGGTAGCACCCAAGAATTCCATACTGTTGAAAGGGCTAATGAATAAGAAAGCACATCCACAGTGGACTTTCAGCAAGAGCCCAGAACCCTTTTGGCCCTTTATGGGTCATTTACATGAGAACTTTTTGAGTGTGTGCTCTGTTACATGTAGCTCAGACAGGAAAGGGTTTCCAGTTTGTTTTGCCAATGCACTTCTTTCATATGTTAATATTTTTAAAGTTATTCTTTATTTACTTACTTTTGTATGTGCGCACGCTTGTGCCATGGATGCATGTGGAGGTTACACAACAACTAGAGGAAGTCGGGTTTCTCCTTCCATCATGTGGGTCCCAGGGATTGAACTCAGGTAGTCAGGTTCGGTGGCAAGCACCCACGGAGCCATCCCCCAGGACCCAGACTTTAATATTGCTGCCACTCTCTCCAGTCCTTCCTCTCTTGACACAGTATTTGATTTTAACATTTTGGACCTAAGCCGTGCTGAACACAGTCCAGCATTCCCTCAGGAGGATCTCATGCATTCCCGTGACACCATCCTCCTGGGAGCTGTAGTTGGATGCTGTTTGACAGTGCCCTGAGTTTCACCTGCTCTAATTAAACCCCATTGTACAGCCCTGAGAGGATGGAAACATAATCAACTATGGTGTCTAGAGGAGTGGCCTTTGGGGAGTGATTTGCACAAGGTAAGGTCAGAGTGACGTGAAACAAATTAGGAGATATCACATTGCAGAAGAATGAAAAACTAACAACTTGAAAACCAAATTCCATTTCTTCTCACTCCCCCTAAGGGCTTCTAAATGAAATAGCTATTCATACGGCCTTCTGGCTTTGGGTTATTGTAGATGTAGGTCCCCACCTACAATATTATCAAGTCATTTCCAAGCTCTGGAGGCATTTGTCACTGTTTTCGACTCTGTTTTCACAATTGAACCTACAAGTCTGGTGTGGTAGTTTGAATAGGAGTAGCTTAGATAAACTCATGTCTGAAAGCTTTGTCCACAGTTAGTGGAACTCTTTGGGAAAGATGAGGAGGTGTGGTTGAATTGGAGAAGGTGTGTCATTGGGATTGGCTTTGAGGTTCCCAAGCCAACCTCCCCCTCCCAAGCTTATTGCCTGGGCATGGGGATGGAAAGCTCTTAGATACTGTTACAGTGCAATGTCTGTCTGCTTCCTACCATGGTGATAATGAACACACCCTCTGAAACTGTAAGCAAGTCCCCAATTAAATGTGTTCTTTTATAAGGGTTGCCCTGGTTATGGTGTCTCCTTACAGCAATAGAAGAGTTGAGACATCTGGTATGGGTCATGATTTGCCCTGAGTTCCAATCTTTGTGATATTTGATCTAGACTGAATCTAAGGACTTAAGCTTATAGATTCACAAAAGCAAAGTCACTTGCCCTGTTGTCAGAAGCTAAAGTGACAAATTTTTATTACAGTGATGGTGACCCCCCTTCTATTACTACTCAGGAACTAGGGTGGGCCACCACTGTAGAGCATCTGTTCCCACATTGCAATGACACCAAGCAGGAATTCCAAGGAGCTAGCTTGCATCTCTCTGTGTACCGCAAGGAAAGCACAGACTTATGCTTCAAGCCTGGCCTGTGGTGGTTGACAGAACATGCCTCTAGATCTTTATGCTAAAGACATCTGCGTGCTGGCACCCGGGACTTTTGAACAGCAGTCTGCAGAGCACACAGACCAGAGATGTGTCTGAGTAACATGGAGGGAAGGTCATTATACTTTAGTGGGAGTGAACCTGGAAGTTAGAGACAAAAGTGTAGGAATGATCACAGTTTCAGAGTGTTTGTCCATTATCATCACGACAGAGCCAGATAAATTGTAGTTTGGAGAGTTACATGGATGTTGCTGGCTTTGGAGACAATGAAAAGGCCTGAGTCAAGGATTGGTAGTGGCCTCTGAGAGTTAGAAGAAAAAAAAAAAAAAAAAAAAGACAGGACTGGTGTTTCCACGCTAATCTCCAGGAAGAACTGCCAACGTCTTGGTCTTAGCTGGGTGAGATGCACATCAGCCAACCTATGCCCCTGTGTTGTATCAAGAAGCCAAGTTCGCACTACCCTCCCAGTAGCAACATGCAGTGGAGTTCTCTAGAAAGAGCTAAAGCTACAGCTAATTCCAATTCTACAGCTGGCTTTGGTTTGGCTGATGGGGCCTCTTGGTGTCTCAGTCAATATGTGAATGATTTCTTTTTCTTGATCATGCTTGGTCACTGATGAAAGAGCTACCCTTTGAAGCAGGAGGGGGTCTCCGACTTAAGGAAGGGCATGAAGTCAGCTATGCTTTGGGAGTTGATAACTTTTTAAAAAGAGTTGCTGACTGAACCTTGGGGTGATAGCCGAGCAGGGAAGGTTGTAGGCAGAAACATTTGTATGTGTCAAAGGGCATAGGGCCTGTTGTCAAATCCTCCTATGTTTGAAAACTGAGTGAAGCACTCAGAACAGTGCCCCCCAAAGCCAGAATGAGAGGATGCCCTTTGCAGAGAGACATCCTCTTATCTTATAATCCTGCTTGACCCATTTGGGAAAGCTCCTGGCTGCAGGGTGTATATGCTTGAGCTCTCCAAGTTGCAATGGTGATGCTGGAGCCAGTGAGTGACCAGGCTTTGTATTACCAGCCCTGAGACCTGGAGAATATTCATCCCTGTAGTCGTCAGTTGTCTGTTTATTTTTTATTTATTTATTTATTTATTTATTTATTTATTTATTTATTTATTTATTTTTTGAGACAGGGTTTCTCTGTATAGCTCTAGCTGTCCTGGAACTCACTTTGTAGACCAAGCTGGCCTCGTACTCAGAAATCTGCCTGCCTCTGCCTTCCGAGTGCTGGGATTAAAGGTGCGCGCCACCATGCCTGGCAAGATGCGGTCTGTTTATTCTTAATATATTTCATTTTCATTTGTATAGAAGTTTCTGTTGCCAAAACGATTCTGGAAAATACTATCCAGGCACACAGTAGAAGTGATGAGGACTCAGAGGAAAGATACCCTTATCCTGTGAGCACGGCGGAGTGTCTGCAGATACCATGCACAGCATTAAGTGAAGATATGCCCAGTTCCCTCCTCCAAGAAGCCATCTCACCCTGGATACTGTGAGTGGACAGATTTATAAGTGAGGCTTAGCACCTGTAGTTGCAAACCCCTAAGACAGCACAAGCCATTCCAACACGGGATGACATGTCACAGCAAACAGCTGTGGCTCCAAGGAGAAAAATCAATATGGACTGACTGTCCAGAAAGGCAGAAGAGAAAGTTTACTGTGGTGGAGACTTGTGTGGTCCAGAGCAACTGGAATGGGATCATGTGCTGCTGCTATAGATAGTGATGGGTCATAAAGAAAATGAGACATGAAGAAGAAAGCCTTGTAGACTAACCTGAGAGCATCAGCCTGGTAGGCTGACTGCTCAAGCTGAACAGCACACAACGCTTCTGGGATGCAACTGTCCGGTCCCACCTTGTCTTTATAGCCTTTGCTTTGGGTAACGGATCCTGCTGCTTAGAAGTTCTACTGCACTGGCAAGCGGGGATGAAAATAGTCTCACAACTAAGCAGGGAACGGGAAGAGCACCCAGGAGAACGGATAACCACCATCTAGACCCAGAGAAATGAATACACGAGGCCACTCATAAATAAAGCAGGTCTAAAGCAGGCAAATCTGGAGGAAGAAGGCCCTTGGAGGCCTTACCACCAGTCTGAGCCTCTGGTGTTTGTTTTATTATGACTTAAAAGGAATTTCTTAAATTAGCTTACAGACTGCTGTCTGGGATGTTCGACCATGGCATTCTCATCCTAAAATGTTGAGAATCTAGTTGCTGTTCAGTCAACAAGGCTGGATGTCTCAGCAGTCCCAATCCGGGTGCTGGAGTTCTGGAGGGTTCCTGGAGAGCTCCTGGCTTTCAGTCTACATGGGAACCTTGAAAATTTTGGTTCTGATGTCAGAAAGGAATGCAGCAGCAGCAGAGTAGTTGAACTTGAAAAAGGCATGAGTGAAGAAGGTAAGCAGGCAAAAGGAGCGGTTTCCATGGTTTGGGGCTCATAGACTTTTGAAATATGTATTCCGTTAGGAAACTGAGGCCTTGGCCCAGATACAGTGTTACTAAACAAAACCAGGACAATAAGGAAGCAGGTTGAGTGATTCATATGATTGATCATATGGTTGAGTTTCCTTTAGTGATGATGATGGTGATGTAAAAGAATAGGAAAAAATTAACCCTTTCTGTGCCAAGTTTCTTTCGGTCATGATGTTTCACCTCTGCAATAGTAATTCTAACTGGGACAGCATTATACAGGATAGCTGCGTCATTAGAAGATCACCATCCTGTCTCCCCATGACTGTTCCACCATGAATTCTAGAATTAGGGGAGTTTAAAACTAAATACTCACCCCTTCTTTCCTTTCTTGCTTCTGTGAGGGGAAGTTTCCTAGCAAGCAAAGCCACACAGACAAGTTAGCAATGTGCCACATTCTGAGACGCAGCTTGTAAAGTCTCATTTGGAGCTGTAATCCCACAGGACCCCAGCTCTTGAGTTTAATGCCTGAAATCATTTGTACAAATGCCATCGTATATCTGAATGAGGTCTGAAGGCTCTTTAGATCTTGTCTTTATCAGAGTTTGAGACCAGGGTTGGAGTGGGACTAGGGTCAGACAAGCCAGAGCTCCCCTCCAGAAAGTTCCTACAGACAAAATACGCGACAGGCAGAGTAGCTCGTCTTTATGGCTGACAGGTATACGTAGAAATAGAAAGTGAACCAAAATATAGTTTTCAAAAATGTACAGTTAGTTATAGGGCTGGGGAAATTACTCTGTGCAGTGGATAAAGTGGTTTGTTGTGCAAGCATGAGGACCTGAGTTCAAGTCCCCACAACCTACATAAAAGCCAGGCATCATAGCATGTATCTGTAAATCCAGAAATCCTATAGTTAGAGAGGACGTGAAGACCAGAGAATCCCCAGGGCGCACAGGTCAGTGAGCCTGCTGTGCACCCGAACAAAACCAGACTCAGACAAGATGGAAGACCAGATTGATATTTGAGGTTTTGCATTTGACTTTCACACATGAACTCACATGAACTCACATAAATAACAACAACAACAAAAAAAAAAAAAAAAACCCAAAAAAAACCCCCATATTTACCTAAAACTGAATAATATGTTTGCCTTGAAATTTTCCAGAGATTAGGTATTATTACATTATTACTAAAATCTACTGAAATTCTACAGGTCAAGTATGAAAGGCATTCTCTTGCTTTGGAAAGGACTGCTTAAATATTCTTCATTTCAGTTATATCAACTGGGAGGGAAATGTGAGTATCTTTCACTAGTGAGCTTAAAAAAAATCTTTTAAAAACTGAACTATTCTTAAACAAGGAATACATATTTTGAAAACATTCAAATGTCTTGGGCCTTGGATAACTTACAGGCTGAGCCTGCACTGTTGTCTATGTATACCACCCACTTGGCTACAATAATAGGATTTTTCTGTAGTATTTTGACACACTGCTTTCCTTTGACTGAATAACTAGATTGAACCACATTTTGCTACCTTCATTGTCATCTTTAAAAATATTTTAAATTATCTTTAAAATAAAAATATTTCCTCATCTTCCATCACCTTCAGTTCGAACTTCCATCTCTCTTTTGTATCTAGGATCCTTTACTTGGGAGCTATTAAGTGACAGAATGAACTGATGGTTGATTCTGACCTAAACCTTTTCTTGATTCCCAGATTGATTCCAAAGAGCAGTTTTGTGACCAACACACAGAGGAAATGCCAGAGAGAGAAAGGGGTGCAGGGAAGGGGAGGGGGAGGGGGAGGGGAGAGGGAGGGGGAGGGGGGGAGGGAGTAGACTGAGGATCTGGGAAGAGCTTGGAGGTCAAGTCCAGCCAAGGGGACGGTGAAGTCACAACTCCTTCCTCCTACTGATCTCCTGTGCTGGCTATTGTGACTTAGTTCTAATTACCATTCCAGGTGACTCATGCTTGGGCAGGGTCCTTTATTCTTGGTCCCAGCTTCCCCTGAAAAGTGGACTCACTGGCCTTAAAGATGCAGGAACGAATAATGAGAAATTCCCTCAACAGCCTATGCAGAAGGCTGTGTGAATTTAAGCCAAACAAATGAGACCAACTCAGGAAACTTTTCTTCTCTGAATAAGAAACCATCCCTCCAATATTTGGCAAGAAAAGAGGCAGCTTGAGGGAGGCTGGCTGCTGTGGTGTTGGAGTGTCTTTTCTTTCTGACCCAAAAGTTATTTTTAGCGTCTTCCGTCTCCAGGGCCGATTTCAGCCCTTTTTACAATGCCTGGCAAATTCCTGCTACTGAAAGCTTAATTGTTATTCCATTTTGCTAATTAGAAATGGACGTCTCTGGTTTGTTGCCCTGGGCATTCAGCAGAGGATAGCATCACAAAGTTTCCCTGTGTTACGTGGGCTTGCAAGCAAAGCCGGGGTCTCATTGGTCCTCATGCTTCTGGAAGGCTCAGGGTTGCTCCACACAATGTCTTCTTGTCCAAAGGAACACAGAAGAGAGGTTAGGCTATGTTCATTAGCTTGCAAAGTGAGGGTCCTATCAACCTCGATGTGTGAATTTTGTCTCTTGCTGCCATTATGCGTCATGAGATACACTGGTCCACATGTTGACTGGTGACTTGCTCTGCTTCCCTTATTCTGAAAATCTACACACAAGTGAAAAGGTTTAGTCAGTCAAATGTGGTACAAAATCAACTACACTCCAGCGTGGACCAAAGTCTTTTCATTTTATACAGTCTCCAAACAGAAAGCAAATATCCATTAGTGCAGATGGACAAATGTTTCCATCTAACAATTGGAAATTAACAATGTCCCAGCTATCAACAGCCAAATGGATGTGACACAACATGAATATTCCAAGACTACATCACAGAAGCTTTTAGGTATGGAGCAGCCCAGCACACAGATAGGCTCACATTGGAAGGACGTGGAAGCCTTATTGTTACGGAGACCAAGTAGCAGGCCCTGGCTAGAGGAAGCTAGTTGGGCAGAGGGAAAAGTCATCCAGCCTTGAGATGAGGCCAAATGAAAGCCTGCATCTGTCAGAATGGTTGTATAAATAGGAAGCTTGCATGAATCCATAAATAAAATGAAAGAGAGGAAGCAAGCTTTCCCAGGCCTCAGGTCACAGGTCAAGTGGCTCAGCAGCCAGCAGTGTTCACTCACACAGAACCCTGGCCACAGTCCAGACCTCTCCTCTCCTGAACTTCACCCCTGCATGTTTCCAACATCCTCTTTCCAGGCTTCTTAGAAAAGCACTTGCAGAAAGCAGTTGTTTGTAAGAGTTGATGATGGAAGCAGGGCGTGGTGGTCCACGCCTTTAATCCCAGCACTCCGGAGGCAGAGGCAAGCGGATTTCTGAGTTCAAGGCCAGCCTGGTCTACAAAGTGAGTTCCAGGACAGCCAGGACTACACAGAGAAACTCTGTATCTAAAAACCAAAAAAAAAAAAGAAATAAAGAAAGAAAGAAAAGAAAAGAAAAGAAAAGAAAAGAAAAGAAAAGAAAAGAAAAGAAAAGAAAAGAAAAGAAAAGAAAAGGAAAAGAGCTGATGATGGGGCACGAAGGGGAGGGATAGAATAGGGTGGAATGACTGGGGCAGCATAGCCTTGTCCCTGTGGAAGGAGACTGCACTTCTCAAAAGAGAGGTCCCTGCCTCAGAGGGTCTTCCACACTTAGCCTTGCTTGTAAAAGCTGTGCTGCCATCCTGTTCCTGCCAAGTCTTTGTAGGATGCCCACTGAGAGGAAGGGTGTCTTCACACAATACCGCACGGGGCAGCTACTGTTCTGGAACATTTCTTGGGACTGTTTACGGCAGAGGGATGATTTCTCTGCAGCTCATCAACAATGAGGCTGTGTTAACAGCTGCCCCATCGATTATGTCAAAGACCACAAGCACACATATGACCCTCTGGCCACCCTTGGGTGTGTGTCTGGCTTTTGAACTTTCTCTCATTTTTCTCATTGGTGGGGCTGAGGCCATCCCTTTCATACTTCCAAAACTGACTTATGATGATTATCAAACTTACAGCGATTATTCACTGGCCCTCCAGTCTTCTTTTCTGGATTGACTTCTTGAAGTTCAGGATTATAATTCCATTTGCCTGATTTACTGTGCTCAACTTGTCCAGAGCATCCAGTAAGTGGCAAGTGAAGGAATGGCGGGTTGGCTGGCTGGCCCAATGTATATACGTTAAACATCCGCTGTCTAAAAATATGGTTACCAGGATCCAAAGATAAAGAGGAGCCTTCCTGACTGGTGACCTATAAGCTTGGTCTGCTATGGACGTGCATGGATGAGATGTAGGTGCTAGTAGGCAAGGATGGTCCAATGATGGTGTCTGCAGGAAAACAGTGAACACTATACAGACAAGTCTAAACAAGGTAGACATGAGCTGAAGGCAGCTAGAAGGCTTTGTGATTGATCCCAGGACAACGCAGTTCAATGCAAGAGTCTTGCATCAGTGTGAGCAAATAGCCCATTAAGTCTCTAAATTTCAAAGTAAGACACGATTGCATGTCTGTTCTAAATGGAGACAGAAGCTAATGTGAGACAGGTAGAGAGCTAGAGCTACTTCACACCATTTCCAGACTAAGCTATTCCCCGGGTGAGATCCAGGTATTTCTGTAGATCCAGGAGGAAGTTAATGGGAGACAGACTCAGTGTTGTATTTTGGTATGTTTGTCCCTCAAAGGTTGCTGTATTGGAAGCTTGATCCTCAGTGTGGTAGTAGTACATTGTTTTTTTAAATTTAATTTTATTTGTAATTCATTTATTTACATTCCATATTCCATTTCCCACCCCTCCCCATCCACCCCTTGACTCTTCCACATCCCACACCTCCTTCCCACCCCACCCTACCCCATGTGGATGCCCCCACCCCCACCCCACCTGACCTCTAAACTCCCTGGAATCTCCAGTCTCTTGAGGGTTAGGTGCATCATCTCTGAATGAACACAGACCCTGAAGTCCTCTACTGTATGTGTGTTGGGGGCCTCATATCAGCTGGTGTATGCTTTCTGTTTGGTGGCCCAGTGTTGAACTCTGGGGTCTAGATTGATTGAGACTGCTGGTCCTCCTACAGGGTTGCCCTTCTCCTCAGCTTCTTTTCAGCCTTCCCTAATTCAGCAACAGGACTCAGCTGCTTCTGTCTGTTGGCTGGGTGCAAATAACTGCAACTGACTCTTTCAGCTGCTTGTTGGGTCTTTCAGAGGGCAGTCATGCTAGGTCCCTTTTTGTGGGTGCTCCATTGCCTCAGTAATAGTGTCAGGCCTTGGGACCTCCCCTGGAGCTGGATCCCACTTTGGGCCTGTTAGTGGCCCTTCTTTTCCTCATGCTCCTCTCCATTTCCATCCCTGCAGTTCTTTCGGACAGAAACAATTATGGGTCAGAGGTGTGACTGTGAGATGGCAACCCCATCCCTCACTTGATGCCCTCTCTTCCTGTTGGAGGTGGGCGCTATAAATTCCCTCTCTACTGAAATGCCTACTGAAGGGCATTTCGTCTAAGATCCCTCCCTATGAGTCCTGGGAGTCTCTCATCTCCTAGGTCACTGGTGCATTCTGGGGGGGGGTCCCCCCAACTTCCTATTTCCTAAGGTTAATTGTTTGCATTCTTTCTTCTGTCCCTCAGGGCTTCAGTCCTTTTCCCTCACCCAATACCAGATCAGGTTCCTCTCTACCCCACATAGGAATTGGCCCTCCACCCCATTCCTTTTTCTCTCCCAAGTCCCTCTCTCCCTCCCCAGTGGGTAGTGGTACCTTTAAGTGGTGGGATTTTGTGGGAGGTGGCTAATCACTAGGAAGGATTAGTGCTTCTCTCAAGAAAGGGCATTGCAGCTTACTTCCTGGAAGTGCTGGTTGCTTTAAGTAATCCTGGACCCTCCTCTTACTCTTGCCTTATGCTTTGCATGTGGCTCTGATCTTTGTGATTCTGTGTCTGTGAGGCTTTCACCACCCATGAACAAGTGTTGGTGACTTTGCTCTTGAATTCAGAACACTAAGTTATATAAACCTTTTTTTCCTTCTTTTAATAAAATAACCAGACACAGGCACTTTGCTATAACAACACAAAATGGGCCAAGGTATTCAGAAAGAACATGGTGTTTTCTATGGCAAATAAATAGCTTCACTATAAACTATACTTAATAGGTAGCAGGATCTTACAGAACTGCATATCTCTATCTCTATCTATCTATCTATCTATCTGTCTGTCTATCTATCTATGGTTTGTTGCTGACCCAAATATCAATTCCCAGGAAATAATTATTTGTACTTGTGAATAGTTTAATAATGTAACATTTTAAGAATAGATTATTAGTTAATATCATTATAAAGAAGGTTCCATGCCAAGGTATTTTATAGATGAGTCCTATAGAAGGGTAAAAAAAAAAATCTCATTTTCTTCTTATATGGTCTTTCAAAAGCTATTCTAACATTAAGCAAACAATTTCTATAAAAGGTGAGATAGGAAGTATTTTTGTGGGCCAATAAGAAAAAAATGAAGATATTTTGTAGTTGTCTGTACAAGAGATACCATGAACACTGGCCTGCTGTATTTGCCCGGGATTCCATATGGGATAGGCACTGAAGCCATACTCTATCCACATAGACCAGATGGACATCTTGACAGTGCTCCTTGGAAATGCTTTGTGGGCACATGCCACGGCTGCCTCAAACCAGACAGAAGTACTTGGAGAGAGGGAAAGCTATGATGCCCAGAGGACATAGCAGGCAGATATAAGAAAGACACCTTTAGAACATTGTTGTCTAAGGTTCACAGGAGCTGCTAGGCTCTTAGCAGGTTGGGCTCACTGACCTCAAAAATATGGCTGGAATAAAGTGTTTTTTTTAAAAAAAAAAACAAAAAAAAACAAACGGGTTTTGAAATAACACAAACAGTGCAAGCTGGTTTTGGCTAAGAAAAAATATATTGGAAAATCATGGAATGTGAATAGCAAAAATCTGTGGCCCTGGTTTTTCCCATTATTATCGTTATTTCTACTGTCTACATATCCCTCTAATAATTAGCATTTTTCTTGCTGCTGGAGTGTCATGCTAAAATACATACAGAAATGTAAACAGTAGAGATCTAAACACAGCAGCACAGTGGGGCCATATTCACGAGCTCTTTATCCACAGGCTCTACCATCCACAGATCAAAAACATTAGGAAAAAAGACATGTTGTCTGACCCAAACATGAACACATTTATTGTCATTCCCTGTACAGTAGAGCAAAGCAGCCACTGCTATCACAGAGTGTGTTTGACACAAACAGTACGGCAATGCTGTACATATACAGGAAGATGTGTGTAGGTCTCATGCTGACACCACACCTTATATACCATATAAATGTGTGATGTATATATACACCATAGGAATGTATGAATGTAAGATATGAATGTGCACGAAGCCCAGTGTTCTCAGGGGTCCTCACCGCAACCCTCTGTGACAATGCTAACACACAGCTGTGACACTAAAAGCTGGGTAAGTGGACCCAAGGACTTCTCTTGGTAACTGCTGGCCTGTGGGCATCTGATGGGGATGAGACAGTGTTACATGTACGCAGCCTATCACTCACAACAGTAGTTCAAGGACATAAAGGGTGTTCAATAAAGCTGGTAGACAGGAGAGGGAGAGGAAGAAAAAGGCTCAGAGACAACTGCAGGTTAGCAGAACAGAGAGGGAGTATCCACAGATTGCATAAACATGAGCTGGCAGATACTAACTGAGTCACTGAATCCAGAAGGGACAGACCGACAAGACAGGCAGAGGAGGCAGCAAGGTCTGCAAGCCAAAGAGAGTCACACATTAGTTGGCTACCAGAATGAGTAGAGGAGAAAAGGCTAGTTACTCTGGTTTGGCCTCTGTATGACTACTGGGGAGAGATGGGTTGCCAGTTTGGTTAAAGATTAACAACAACAACAACAAAACAAAAAAAACAGGCTGTTTCATCAGATGGTCCTCCTTCAGCTTTTCTTTGACCTGACCACCTTCTAGCACGTCTTTGTTCCCTCTTTCCTCCTGTGGGAAACTCACACTCTCTGGCTCAGTCACCAGCTCTGAGCCACTTTGTCCTTTCTTTTGCCGCGCTCCTTGTCTCCCAGGAGTTTCCATCTCCACCTGAAACTTCTCCAGTTGCCTCACCAGCTCTGCGTCCATGTCAGAAATGAGAGACTAGAGTGACCCCTTTTATTTTGCCATTTCAGCCATTTTGTTGTTGTTGTTGTTGTTGCTTCTCAGATCTCTTCATTTCCATCCACACAATCTTTGCTCAGCCATTCCTTCAAACTTTTTGGAAACAAAATATATGAAGAGGAAAAATAAAACAATAAAATAAAAGAAAACCAGGAAATCCTCTCAAGGAACGAAGCAGGGGACAGCCCAGCAATAGTAGCCAAAATAAATTTTTTGTGGCCTCTTGAAAAAAAAGTTATCCATCCCTTCATTTCCTGCCCATTTTCTCTACAACATTTGACATCAAGTTTCCTATTTTTCTTTATGAAAATCTACTTCCAGATCAGCAGTTGTAGTTGGTTTTTGCTGCTTGAGGACTCTTCTTTTTCCCACCCTTTATCCTTCCAATTTTACTCTCTAACACTAGATAAGAGAGAAATAAGGATAGAGGGGAGAGGGGAATTAGGAAAAAGTTCCCTGAATCTAACGTCTTTCTTTTTGTTTCTTCTTTGACCACTGCTACCGACAAACTGCAACCAATCTCCCTAAATGACCAACAACCGCTCACACCTCTCGGGACCCTAGAATTTATACAAGTTCCCAGAATGTCAAATGTCACACCATCACAAAAAATTATCTGCGACCGACTAGACCATGCTTCTGCTAGAACACAAGGCAAATCATAGTCGGCTGCTGGGATGATCTGCAGCAGCCCCACCTCCTACATCTGGGATTAACACGAAAGCTCATCCTTATAACGTTTCTGTGTTTCAAAAAGAAACCAAAATTCCAGGATTCTCACTAAGGGTGTATGTGTGTGTGTATGTGTGTGTGTGTGTGTGTGTGTGTGTGTGTGT
>NC_034594.1:23827125-23828640 GCF_900095145.1 Mus pahari | reverse complement strand
CCACCACGCCCGGCTAGATTCTCTTAAGTATAGAACACATCATCTGTACATAGGGATATTTTGACTTATTCCTTTTCTATTTAAATTCCCTCCCAATTTTTATCTCTCTTTTCTTATTACTCTGGCTAAAGCATTGATAGCTATATTGAATAATAGTGAAGAAAGTGGACATGTTTGTCTCTTTACTAATTTAGGAAAAAATACTTTTAAGTTTTTCCCCACTTGAGACAATATTGGCAATAAGTTTGTCATATATACCCTTTATTATGTTAATGAAAATTAGTTCTGGTCCTAGATTTTTCAGGGTTTTTATTATTAAGGGATGCTGAATTTTGTTAAAGGTCATTTCTTTATCTATTGAGATAATCATTTATTGTGCATTTTTGCATTATGTTCATCAGGGAGATTATCCTATAATTTTGTTTTTTTGCTGTGACCTTATCCTGATTTTTAATTGGAGTAAATTCTGGTTTTGTAAAATGAGTTTAGTAACTTGTCTCACTGCTATTACCAAGAATCTGAAAAAAAGAATGTAAAGTAAAGTCCCTCATGGAGAGGAAATTGAGACAGTTGCTCACATTGTCTCTACAGTCAGATCAGAGAGTGAATAAACAATGGTGCTCAGCTATTCATTTATGCTAGGGCTCTGGCCATGGAACTTGCCACCCACACTTAGGGTGGGTCCTTTCAGCTCAAGTGACCAAATCTAGAAACTCCCTCACAGATATGCCAAAGGTTTGTTTCATGGAGATTCTAAATCCTAAAATGTCAATCAAGATTAGGTGCCCCAGCTTTTCTTCAATTTCCACTGGAGGAATAGTTTGAGGATAGTTGTATTATTTTTCTTTAACAGTCTTGGAAAATTTAGCAGGGAACCCACTCTGACCCTGGGCTTTTTACAAAGGAGATACAGTTCATTACTGCTCCAATATCACTGCTTGTAATAGATCTGTTCATTTTCATGTGCAGAAATCTACCCATTTCTTTCAAGTTTTTTAAAAATTTATTAGAACATAGATATTTTTCAAAGTATGAACTAATGATTCTCAGAGTTTTATTTTTAGCTGTTGTAATATCTTCTTTTTCATCTCCAGTTTTTGTTAATTCTGGTCCACTCTGACTTCCTTTCGGTTAAAGGTTTGTTAACCTCGTTTATTGTCTTAAAGACCAAACCCTTTCTTTCATTGATTCTTCTCTTCTTTTCATTCTGTTTAATTACCTTCTGCCCTGATCTTTATTATTTATTTTCATCCATTGATTTTTTTTTTTTTTGGTTTGGCTTACTCTTGTTTATCTAAGACCTTGAGGTGCATCATTATTTATTTATGTTCTCTCTGATTTTTTTAACATAGACATTTGTAGCTATAAACTTTCTTCTTGTAATTCTTTCATTATAGCCTGCAGGACTTTGTATCTTGTGTTTTCATTTTTATTTGAGTCTAGATTTTAAAAAATTTCCTCCTAATTTACATATATATATATATATATATATATATATATATATATATATATATA
>NC_034594.1:23806911-23826570 GCF_900095145.1 Mus pahari | reverse complement strand
TCATATTGTTGTTCCACCTACAGGGTTGCAGCCCCCTTCAGCTCCTTGGGTACTTTCTCTAGCTCCTCCATTGGGGGCCCTGTGTTCCATCCAATAGCTTGCTGTGAGCATCCACTGTGTTGACTATCTTAATTGGCTTCCTTCAGTGATACACTGTACAGTCTGTAAGATAAAATGAACCCTTTCCTCCCCAAGCTGTCTTTGTCAGAGCAATTTATCACAGTAACAGGAACACTCAGGAGAACATTGTTACACTTTCTGAAATTGTCATTCTTTGGTTGCCACTGAAATTCCAGTGTCTTTTGGACCACACGCCCTCAGAGAGTGGCTGCTCTCCCAGAGGATTACTATATAGTCAGTGAGCCAGCGTCCTCTGCTGTCTTCCTCTACCTGAAAATACCATTGTTTTTTGCAGACTGCCATTCAACATTTTCTTCTTGAATTTTATTGTTGTTGCTGTTGTTCATACGATCCAAAATATTGATAAAAGTGAATCATTATTACCAGTGTCTTTCATTTCTTTTAAGGAAACAGAAATCTTCCTGGTAAGGAACAAAAAGAGTTTCAGGACAATGGCGGCTAACAGAATGAGCTGCCCCCAAGTAGAAGTGAGATTGCCTCCGTGTCAACCTCTTCCTCCAGCTCTAGATCAGAAATTAAGACCAGAATACTGACAGGAAAGAGGCACGGACTCCCTGGAACCTATGAAGTTTACTGCTGGAAATAAATGTTGGTGAAAAGTGGACATTCTGATACATCTACACTTCCTTGATGAGACATAGCAGGACACAATAGTGTCTGAGTGACATGAGACTCAACAGCCAGCTTCTGTCTTGGTGGGACTATTGATTTATTATGTTCCTTTATATCTTTGAGAGTGAAGGTACATCCTAAGGAGAACTCTTATTCTAAAACTCTCACAGTTTTAGAGAGATGAGAATCATCCTTTTGCAATGATGTAATACACTAAACTTTATGTGTACCAGGAGAAAACTGTGGTGATAGATTTAATAACAACTGTTTGGGAAAAAAATCCACCACCAAACACATGGTATGTGCAAATCGGATGGCAGGAGAAGTATTTTAGAAGCAAACTTTTCCTCTTTAAAAATTAAACAACTTAACTCTTTAAATTGGTTGTAGGTTCCTAGCTTCCAGAAAAGAGAATGCTTAGAACTATTGTAATGAGGTCTTGAGATGAGTTTGGGTGAATTAGTTAATTACATATGAATATTCATGATTCTGTGTTCTTTTCCCAGAAGCCATACTTTACTCTGTACCTTGGTCACATCCTAAACTATGAACTTAGTAGCTATATCCACTGTTGGTGGTCTCCATAGGACCCGGTGTGTCTCCTAAGGACTATTATGCTAAAGGCTTGGTGCCAGTGCTGTGGCACTATCAGAAGGTGGTGAAATCTTTGAGAGGCCGGGCCTAGTGGAAGGAAGTCAGATCCTCAAGTCTGCCCTGGAGGGGGATGTTGGAAGCTTACCGCTACACTCTCTTTTATTTCTGGATCACCATGAAGTAAACGTACCCCTCTGCCACATGTGGCTCTCATGATATACTGTACCATACATGTCTTGTAAATGATGGAGAACTGCAACTTTGCCCTGAAGCCCTCATGAGCCAAAGCGTTCCTTTTATCTGGTGAACTGCTTATCTCAGATATATCCATCAGAGCAGAAAAAGCCACCTAGCATAGAAGTGTCTGTAGATGTCTGATAATCATTTCCTTGTGGGAAAAAGTCCTGGGCCATGGTGCTCTCGGAATGTCAACATTTCCTCCATAGATAGTGTGACTTCAGCTAGCAAACTGAGGTCCACAACACAACTCCTTGTTTTCCTCTTTATGAATGCACAGAGTACAGGTAGTCATGAAATAAGAGGAGATGGTAATTTTGGCTATGAATAATCTCTGCCTTTAATATGATGATTTATCTTTGAGTTGTGCATTTAGTTTTCAATGAGCCTCACTTTTAAGAACAGTTTTGCATTCCCTTTGGGCTGCAGATAGAGTTCCCACATTTGAGCTCCCTTTGCCACCCAATTACACAGCCACCTGACCACCCTACATTGTGTGGTACATCTGTTAAAATGCATGCACGTCATTGTCTTTTTTTCTATTCTTGAAACAGAGTCCCAGATCCCAGGGAATGGCTAATCATAGGTTTATTTTGACTCACAAAGCTGGAAAGTGAAATTCTACAACTCTGCTCAGCAACTGACTCAGCTTCTGGTGAGGGTGTCCAGTTGCCTTGTGCTGGGACAATCAAAATGGGAGAGGGCACTAGGCTGCCAGAAATTAGGTTGCTGAACTCCCATGATAGCTTCCCCATTCCATTATCCATGTGGACTCAACCTTATGACCCTAAAACATGCAGTAGGCCTCCACTTCCAACAGGCTGCATTGAGGAAAAACAGTTCTTACACAGGAGCTTTGGAAGAAGCATCCAGACCACTCACTGCACAGTTTATGTTAGGATTTACACGGGTCTTATAAAGATGTAGTAATGTTTGTGCCATCTGAGTGTAACAGTATGTTCGCGTCCTAAAAGTCACCTGTGCTCTGACTATTCCCCACTTCCCCTTCCCTGCCCCTGGCCACCACTGATTACACTACTTGTATATTTTTCCTTTTTTTTTTTTCAGAATGCTATGTAAATGTGATTTGTAGACTTTTCTTTCATTTAGTGATATGGCTAAGATTTCTTCAGGGTTTTTTTTTTTTTTAATGGCTTGATAACTCCTTTCTCATTGCAGCTGTATAATATCTTGATTTTTGGATGTATTAAATTCCATTCGCTATCCATTAGTTGCTCTTGCAAGGCCATTTTGGTGGCTTCCAGGTTTTGGCTCCTATAAACACCCATGCTGCAGGATTTTGTGCAGGCATAAGTTTTTAAGTACTTTGAATGAATAGTAAAGTGTGTGATTTAATTTAACCTGTGGTTAAGAATGTTCTTGGAAAATTCCTAGAAATTTAACAACAGCTCTCACCGGCCACTGTGAGGAGGCTTGTCACATTGCTATATTAAAGTCTTTCCTTCCAATGGCAGTGGAAACTGAATCTCTGCCTTTGGGGTGTCTGCAAACAGAGTCTTTAAAGTACTGCTATTGTCTTTTTAAAGGTTGCTTTTGTATGTCTGTATACATATTTGTGTAAGACCATCGAATAAAAATACACAGCAAGTTGTCAGCTTTCTCACAAAGGCAAACCATCCCCATGTCACCTGTTTGCTCCCTCCAAAGCATCATGGCAAGATTCCTCTAGTCATCACTTGCCAAACTTATGTACACTTTGGGGAGCTACAGTAGTGGCCCAGGCAGCCCAGCACCAGTTACCCCTCTATTCCCCTTCACACATAAGTTCCATGCTTTTCTGGCTGATGAATTAGACTTTATCTGAAGAATTTCCCTGATTGTATAGATTTTTAATTCATAGCCAATTTCCAAATCCAAAATATTAAGGAAGGATTGAGATGAGGCCTCACCCTCTGTTCCTCAGGCCATTGGTCACACTACTGGAACTTAATAAAGTCACTCGCAAGATATGAAATGAGTTGAGAGAGAAAATGCTTCTGAGTTGTCCGTGTCCAGGGATGATGATAAGCAAACCCAATGGTCATGAAGACAATGGAGCTGTTTGTTATGCTACAGTTGCATATGGAACCATTTAGATTCATCCTCAGAACTTCCACTTTATCTGTGAAATCATGAAAGAGGTTAGATCCACTTTTGGTTTTCTCTGACTTAATCAGCTCTTCCTGGAAGGAAAACAGATTTCGATGAATCCTTTATAATAGAGATTTATAATCAAAGTCATGGCTAAACCTTTGTGGTCCCCAGTAGGGATACTCTCACAATGATGTGAAACCCTAATGATACCTCTCCCAGAACTTATTCCTGTTCTATGACTAGATAAGAAGTGTATATGTACAGGCTGCCTGAAAAAAACAGCCTCAAATATGATACTATACATTTCACTGTGTGATGCGGGGGGGGGTTGTATATTGGAGGGTTATCTGACCCCTGCTTGTGAGTCTTGGCATGTGTGTGCACACATACATACTAAATGCACGCATACATACCTACATACATACATCGTACAGACAAACATATACATTTTTTGAAAAAGCATTAAAAAAAAAAAAAGCTGTGGCAATGCTTTCCATCTCAGTCTTGCAAGTGTGTTTCAGAGAAAGTTCATCAGGTTAACCTGGAACTCAGAGATCTTCCTGCCTCTGCATCCCAAGTGCTGGATTTAAAGGGGTGCACTGCCTTAACACCCAGCAGTTATTGAAGGTTAGGATTTCACACTGGACTAACTGTATACTGTTTGAAATAGTCAAGAGGTCATCTTGCCTTGAACGGAAGGAACAACATGGTTCTAGTAGATCTCAATGGTGATTTCAGGACAGATCTATCTGAGATCGGAATCATCAACCATTTGTAAAAGGTTTGTGACAGTTAGTGATTTCCAACAGTTGGATTCTAAATAATTTAGAATAGCAAAATCTAACTTTATTCTCTTCAGTGAAGTAAGAAAGAGAATTCAGCATAAGTTTACTTCCACGTGGAGTCTACAGACATCACTGACCTTCTGTAAGCTGAGTCTCAAACGGTGGTTCCCAAGGCTGGGGCCAGTAGCAGGGAGGGAAGGATAGGAAAGACTGACTAACGGTTATAGAGTTGTAGTTGAATGGAAGAAGCAAATGCTAGTACTCTATTACACCATAGGGTGCCAGTAGGTAAGCACAATATATTGTGCATATTCAAGAAGTAAAAAGAAAAGGTGTGTGTGTAGTATTAAAGATTGAACCCAGTGTCTTATACATGCCAAGCAAGTACTCTGCTATTGAGCCACACACCTAACTCTCCTTTTAGTCTTTATCTTAATACTTGTACTCAGTCAGTCAACCAGAGAAATCTAGAACTTTTCATTTTCCCTCATTAATTTCCCAAGTCTGCACCGCAAAATCTGGCTCAAAAGAGAAGAATTGAGTTTTGTTTTTGTTTTTGTTTTTTCTACAAAGAGATGGGTGTAAGGGAGAGATACATGTGGTGGTTTGAATAAGCTTGGCCCACAGGAAGTAGCAGTATTAAGATGTGTGGCTTTATTGGAGGAGATGTACCCTTGTTAGAGGAAGTATGTCACTGCAGAGGTTTCACATACATGCTCAAGTCTGGCTGGTGTGGAAGAGACCCTCCTGGCTGCCTGTGGAAGACAGTGTCTCCTGGCTGCCTTCAGATCAAGATGTAGAACTCTCGGCTCATTTTCCAGCACCATGTCTGCCTACAGACTGCCATGCTTCCTGCCATGATAATAATGGACTGAACCTCTGAAGCTGTAAGCCAGTCCCAATTAAATGTTTGCCTTTATAAGAGTTGCTTTGGTCATGGTGTCTCTTCACAGCGATACAACCCAAATTAGGATAATATGTTTACCATAGACAACCCTTACCTGTACCGAAACATCACATGATGTTCGATAAATGAGTGCACTTATATCAAGCAAAATTAAAAATTATACACACACATACACACACACACAGACAAACACACACACACACACACACACACACACAGTTTGATTTTTCTTTTTAAACTACGAAAGGTTACCTTGGTGAATCTGTCATACTATTTTTTTTTTAAATCTCATTTTACTTCATTATATATGTTGTTCATTTCTCATAGGAGGGAGCTGAATGCATGCATACTGGCAGGCAGACAAGGCAGAGGAGAATGACATCATTAGGCTCGGAGTTCAAGTGGGCCACTCCATACTTTGTATGGGTTTATTTCTGTTTTGTTTTAGCTTCTGAAGCCTTCCTGGAGGGCAAGTCTTTAATTTAACAGTGAGTAGAGTTAGGGAGGGCCCCAGCAGGGGGACTGGAAGTTCTATTGTAGAGAATAAGAAGGCAGAAAAAAATCTGCTTCTGATTTGTGGTGTGTGGAGCATTGAGATGGTCTCATCTCTTCCTCTTTTAAATAAGATTGAATAAGATGATAATGAAGTAAATCATAATGTATGCAAGGAAGGCTCTTCGGGGTTTGAGCAAGTCCTAAAGGATCATCTACTGAAGTTTTTTGTCAAGAAGGTGGGATCACATCTGAAAGTGTCTTTCCCTACTTACAACTCTGCCTTAGCTTACCACGCCATCCATGAGGGCATGTGAACCAATCATGTTCTCAGTTGGTGGCAAGTGACAGTCAGGGCAAAGGTTCAGGTCCCATCTTTCTGGGCCTCTGCAAGGCCAGCAAATATCACACAGCCCTTCTCTGGTCTGCTGACAGGTTCCTATTTGAAACTTAACACAGACCTGGCTTAGGGCAAAATTGTAGGCTAGATGAGACTGGTTCCAGAACATCCTCTTCTTCCACATTATCAGCATTCTGCTTTGGCTGTCACCAGATTCCAGATGCCCCCTGGCCTCGTATTCATTGTCTTATTAGCAGTTTCCTTCCTATTTCTGAGACCTGCTGCCCCAGAGCAGCCCTGTCCTTCTTTGTTCGTAGCACAGCTCTCCCAACACTGACTGAGCTGAGTCCTGACTGAGCCAGAGACTTCCCCATTGGGGTGCTGACACTTCTGTGATGCCTAACTGAAGCCACTGGATAATTCAGATGCTAGCTTTGACCTGGGTGGCAGCCCAGCATTTATTACTCACTCTGGCTCTGACGGAGGTCCTAAAAGATAGAGGTGACATCTTAAATGAGTTCTCACTCTCCACAGATTTGTTTTAGTTATATTCCCAGAAGCACAAATAAATGCTAACAACGAACTGACCAAGGCTGACTATCACAGGGAGACTCACAGCCACCGCCATCCTCCATGGCTGTTCTCCTGAGACAGCCTGGAATGTGCCCTGGGAATTAAACATAGGGGAGCTCAGAGAACAAGCGCTCCACATGGCCAGCTGTATGACACTGACCTAGAGGGGTTCTGGGGGGACCACACCCCTTTTACCCTTGCTTTGTTTTGCCCTGGTTTTGGTGTTCCTGGGATTCAGATTCTTTCTTCACTGTCATGTTTTCTTTTAAGTGTCACCAGCTTTAAAAAAAAATTTTTTTTTAGGCTGCTTCTCAATGAGGATGACATTAAGGACTCGTGACACAAGCTAATATTCCTAGGAGAAGGGACCTTGCAGCTGGTGTTCAAGACCAGATGTTCTTCCCCTGACCCTACTGGCCTAACCCAGATGCTTCTCCAGATAGGCCTTTCATCCTGGTATAGCCAGATGTTCTAGAAATGTGCCCTTCCATACATGGCACTCCGAAATACAAGTTGACCTTCAACTTGCTCTGCTGCATGGTCACCTGATTGGTGGCCACCATTGCTCATAGCCAGTCTCAGTTGGAGGCTGAGATGAAATAAAGTATTCTAAGTGAACCGAGTCTAATCAAGTCCTCCCCAGCTGGTGGAACCTATGTGGACAGAAGGTAACAGCCAAATGCAACCGTCTGGATGCCAAGTATCCCCAGAGGCTTGCATGCTAGTGACTTGGGCACTAGTATGATAGGAGATGTGGCCAACCCTGAGATTCCACCTCACACCAGTCAGAATGGCTAAGATCAAAAATTCAGGGGACAGCAGATGCTGGTGAGGATGTGGAGAAAGAGGAACCCTCCTCCACTGCTGGTGGGATTGCAAGCTGGTACAACCAGTCTGGAAATCAGTCTGGCGATTCCTCAGAAAAATTGGACAGAACATTACCGGAGGACCCAGCAATTCCTCTTCTGGGCATATATCCAGAAGATCTTCCAACTGGTAATAAGGACACATGCTCTACTATGTTCATAGCAGCCTTATCTATAGCCAGAAGCTGGAAAGAACCCAGATGTCCCTCAACAGAAGAACGGATACAGAAAATGTGGTATATTTACACAGTGGAGTACTACTCAGCTATTAAAAGCAATGAATAATGAATTTATGAACTTCTTAGGCAAATGGATGGATCTGGAAGATATCATCCTGAGTGAGGTAACCCAGTCACAGAAGAACAAACATGATATGCACTCACTGATAAGTGGATATTAGCCCAGAAACTTAGAATACCCAAGATACAATTTGCAAAACACACGAAACTCAAGAAGAAGGAAGACCAACGTGTGGATACTTCATTCCTTCTTAGAATGAGGAACAAAATACCCATGGAAGGAGTTACAGAGATAAAGTTTGGAGCTGAGGAAGAAGGAAATGCCCCACCCGAGGGTCCATCCCATAAACAACCACCAAACCCAGACACTATTGCATATGCCAGCAGACTTTTTGCTGATTTTGCTCTGATATAGCTGTCTCTTGTGAGACTATGCCAGTGCCTGGCAAATACAGATGCTCACAGTCATCTATTGGATGGAACACAGGGCCCCCAATGAAAGAGCTAAAGTACCCAAGGAGCTAAAGGGGTCTGCAACCCTATAGGAAGAACAACAATATGAACTAACCAGTACCCTCAAGAGCTTTTGTCTCTAGTTGCTTATATAACAAAGGATGGCCTAGTCGGCCATCAATGAGAGGAGAGGCCCTTGGTCTTTCGAAGTTTATATGCCCCAGTACAGAGGAATGCCAGGGCCAGGAAGCACGAGTGGGTGGGTTGGGAAGCCGGGGGGGGGGGGTATAGGGGACATTCAGGATAGCATTTGAAATGTAAATGAAGAAAATATCTAATAAGAAAAAAAGAAGTGAAGCCTAGTGAAAGGGGAGGGCACAGCTCCTAGAAGGGATAAACACGTTCGCATTGAACTTGGTTCCTTCAAATGGGAAAACATGAACAAGAAAGCCCTACTTCTGAATTTCTGTCCCTGTATTTACTTCTAAAATATATTTATACTACAGTACCATCTGTTGAAATGTAACCAAGCCCAGGGGCCCATCACCAGAGGTTGAACAAATGGGGCCACCTAAGCCCAGCCTTGCAGCCTTCAGAACAATTATCTAAATGAACTGTTCGTACTATTATCATTATTCTTGGTACATAATGCATGTTGTAAGGGTTTGCATGTTCCATAGTACATATGTGGAGGTCAGAGGACAATGTTTTGGAAGTTTCCCCCCGCCCTTCCATTGTGATAGAAGCCCCAGGGATCAAACTCAGGCTACATGCTGATAAAACAAAAGACCTTTACTCATTGAGCCAACTCCTCTGCCCTAGACTTCTTTATTTTCTTAACACATTGTGCAGCCTTCAATATTTTGTTGTGGCAACAGAAAGCAGAACATCATAGAAAAACAATACTAGTGGCAACTCAGAACAGCCCAAGTTCAGGAGGTCACTTAAGATATCTTGGGAAGAATGACAATTGGGCCACTTCCTCTACAGAGATGACAGTGTACTCCATGGATGTTGATATAAGCTGGCTGGTAACCCCATAAATTATACCTGGCTCATCCAAACACAGCCCCTGCTCCTGACCGTCAAGTATACTCTGAGCTCCTCTGGAAGATAGTATTCCTCTCCTCCTGAGCTCTGTAATTTTCTTTAGAAAAACTGACTTCACGAAAATAAGATAGGAGTCTTCTGGAGTCTTTATTTTAGAAGCAACCAGAATAATAATAGCTGGAGCATTCAGGAACCATTCAAAGGAGTATCCGTGGGTAGTAATTAAAGTGGCTAACTCCCTTGCCAAGGACAGCTTCTCCTCATAGAGGAAGCTCCTGGTACAATGTTGGCTAGGCACTCTATGACTAATGCAACACTAAAGAGGTCTGTGGGATTTTTGGGGTGGGAAAGAACTTGAGACAGCACGTGCCAAGAACTTGAAAACTGAATTTGGTCAAGTATCCATTTATGCCACAACCCATTCTCTGGGGCTTCCTACCCCTAGGAAGAAAAGCCCCCGGGGTAGTCAGATGAACGATCAGTGCGAGGGTAAATCACAAGCACCATAAACCAAGGCTCCTGGTGTCATCTCGGACTGCTTTGTAGAGGGGTTATCTTTGCTTAGCCCATGCATTAGCTCCACAGACAGACAAACTTGTTCTATTTACAAGGTCCCCAAGATATTTGGAGGAGGCTAGGATTCTCCTGAGCCCTGGAAGATGTCACAGATGAGCTCTAAGGAGGGCCGATCTTATCAGGTTGGCTCTAATCAGAACCTGGAGCCATATTTCTCTGTGTGTGTCTCATCTCTCTCTCTCTGTGCCCCTTATACTACCTTATGAGCTCAAGCCCTCCTCTTCCTTCAAGTTCAGATTCACTGTCTCGCTGAAACCTTCATCACTACCGGCAGTAATAAGACAATCACATCTCACAGATGTGTAATAGTTCAAAGCTGCTGAATCCTAGACTGTGGGGCTAGAAAGTCTTCAAAGCCACTACACCTTAAATGTTACAGGCCAAGAGACTGAGCAAGCGCGTGAGACAACACTGTGGTGTCTGATCAAGAAAGATGGCTGAAGTCTCAATTCTAAAAGGACATCTGTGTCAACACTACTACCTGCTCCCACCTAAGGGAACATCTTTGAAGATGTTAAAACCCAGAGTCTGGGAAAGATAGCTGTGAGTCTGTGTCTTCCACACATGACTGCTGCTACCATGATTTCAAAGCAGCCATGGTTGTCCACACAAGACCTACACAAGATCCAGCCAGTCAACATGCTAAGCTTGGAGACAGGAGGTGCTCTTGAGGTCCTAACTCCACTGAGGAGCTATTGGTAAGTGATGGCTAGTTGGGAGAGGGAACTTTATTTGTCTTTAGTGCTGTAGCTCCTCCTAAATTGCCCATGCTTGAGTGGATGGCACCCAAGGCATCCAGGCAACTAGACGCAGTGGGTTTATTTTTAAAGGATATTATGCTCATCAGTTTAAACAATAAAACTCCCAGTTTGATTTTATTTACTCTTGCCTCACAATTTTCAAATTAGACTTACACTGTTTAATAATATCAAATTGACTTAAAGACGTTCCTTTAGTGGGTGGGTACTTACAGAGTTGATCAACAGCTTGTTGGGATGTCTGCTACAGGTGGTGGCGCATGCCCTTAATCCTAGCACTTGGGAGGCAGAGGCAGGTGAATTTCTGAGTTTGAGGCCAGCCTGGTCTACAGAGTGAGTTTTAGGACAGCCAGGGCTACACAGAGAAACCCTGTCTCGAAACAAACAAACAAACAAACAAACAAACAAAAAAGGAAAACAACCTTGCTTTTTTTCTGATTTAACTCTGGTATAATAAAAGCATCATTTCAAGTCCCAAACAAATTAACCTGTGTTAAAAAACAAAAACATAGTTACTCGTCCTGTTTGTAAAATAATGTTTAGATACTTAATTATACCTTGAATTTACTTTTAAATATTAAAAAAAGCAAAAAAGACATTAAGTTAGAAAGGAGACATGATTGATGTTTTAATTATATACTATATATGATATACAATATACAATATACTGTATACTATATATCATATATATGAAATTCCTAAAAAATAAAAATATAATACAGTAAAAATACTAAAATAAAGGCTTTTTCCTCCTTAAAAAAAGATTTATATTCTAGTTTGTTTTTGTTGTTGTGATAAAAAAAAAACACTGACCAAAACCAGCTTAGAGGAGGAAAGGGAATATTTGGCTTACTATATGGGAAATTAGGGTGATTCCCTGATTTGTCAGGAACCTAGAGGCAGGGATTAGAACAGAGAAAGAATACTGCTCACTGGCTTTCTCTCATGGCTTGCTCAGCTTTCATTTCTATACAGCCCAGGCTGACCTGCTTTCGGATGGCAATGCCATCCAAGCTGAAGGGGCGTTCTTAATCGATTAACAATTAAGGAACTGCTGTGCAGACTTGCTCACAGGCCAATCTGATCAAGTCAATTATTGACCTGAGGATCCCTCTTCAGGTCATTCTAGATTTATGTTCAGGTGACAGCTGAAACTAGTTTTGACAATGCCAAACAGTAAGATTCCTGCCATCTGACTCTAGGCAAGCACCACTCTACATGATTGATGGGTGATGGATACTTCCATGGTCACATGACCACTCTGACATCGTTAGTGGCAGACCTTCCAACCCTGGCTCCAGGCTTTGAGAGATTATTCATAGAGTCTTCATGCAAAGTGGTTCTGGGCCCAGCAGGCAAGGCCACTCCACTGTCCCTGGGATGCTGGGTCCTGACCCCTTACATAGTTACATAAACCATGGTAAATTTTACCTTAGAAGCTTCTAAAGCAGTGATTCTCAACCTGTGGGACATGATCCCTTTGGGAGTTAAATGACCCTTTCACAGGAGTCACATATCAGATATCCTGCATATTAGATATTTATATTATAATTCATAACAGTAGTAAAATTACAGTTATTAAGTAACAACAAAACAATTTCATGGTTGGGGTCACCATAACATGAGGAACTATATTAACCAATGTTCTAAAGTGTAGGGCTCACATCTTATACCCCATTCTATGGCTTCATAAGAAGTACAGATTGAATGTCCTCTTAAAACTCATATTGACATTTAATTACTGTAATGACAGTACTGGGATGTGGGTCTCTGAAAGAGGGAGGGTCTGTCCCTTATACATGGTTCGATGCCATTATCCTCAGTGGGTTTTTCACAGATGGATGGATTCTTGTCCTTCCAGCCCCCTTGGTCTTCTTGCTTGCTTTTGCTCTCTGTCTCTGCTATATTCACTTGCCTTCTGTCATCTTGTGACACAGCACAGAAGGCCTTGCCAGTTGTCGTGGATATGTCCATGGACTTTGTAGCTTCCATACTATCTGACAAATAATCTATTTTTTATAAATCTGTCTGTAGCAGAAAACAGCCTATGGCAAGTAATTAGCATAAGACTTCCTGTGCATTTATTCAGTAGGGAGAGGTTGTTGTGTAGCTCTCGCCTTCTGTCTTTTGGTTAGAAGAGAAAAGAAAGGAGGGGAGAGGGGGAAGGGAAGGAAATAAAAGGAAAGGGCAGGGAAGAGTCAGATAATGAAAAAGATAATGAATCTTCTCTGTCTGGGAGAGACAGGCAAGGACACACATAACCAATGGAAGGGTAAAGAGACAGCAACTTGGAGGGAAACTGACAGAGAACAGGATTGGCTCCCTTCCATGCCAGGCTGGCAACCTGCCCATCCGAAATCTGTCTAGCAGAAGCAGCCATTAATGAAGACAAGTCATCTCTTCACACTGGGGAACAGATCATCAACTTTAAGAGCCACCTCTCCCTCATCCAGTCTGAGCAAACACACTTGATTCCTCATATGGATGGACCCAGAGGTTCTAATCACCTGCATCCAACCCAGATTTACGAGCCAAGCCCAATGTCTGACCCAGCTTGAGAGTCTGTCCAGGTAGGAAGGGACTCCATGGAGACACCCCATGCCTCCTCACTTTGTTCTGACAAAGGCAGCACAGCCCTTTGGCAATGATGCCCACATTTCTGCTTGGGAGCTGCTGTGTCAGTTGCCATGCCAAGCCAGAATGCCACATGGTGCTGGGGACATTTCTTCTGAGACTTCATCATCTGCCAGAATTTTCAGGCTGGCTCCTCACCATGGTGATTTCTCCTTTCTTTGTCTCTGTTCATAATTGAGTCACTCACTTTTGTACCTACTCTCCACTCTTGTGTTACGTGTGGGGTAGGTCAACAGGGAGTCCACCCTGCTTGTGGTCCTTGACTGGCTCCCCAGTCCCTGCACCAGCTCGCTCCTCAAAGGCAGTAAGCCCTCTGCTGACTATCTTGAGGAATGGATGTACCCAAGCCACCAGTTGAGCTCAGACATTTCTCTAGAAGGTTCCTTTTAGATGGGAGATTTAAAATTATCAATCCCCCATTTCTTTTTCACCTAGGGCCTTGCTTGTACTAAACAAGTGCTCTGTGACTGAGCCACATCCCCAACCTAAAACTCACTGTCTTTTGAAGGAATCAATAACTAATCCAGAAGAATGGCATCCTAGAGAAACAGCAGTGAGGTTGTGGCAGTGGGTGGGGAGAGTGGTGTCTGTGATAGATAAAGTGATTCTCTACCTGAATCACTAGGGAGTTGTTTTTATTTCTCAAGATTTCTTTTAACAACAAATATGTGCTTTTGAAGTCTAGAGAGGCACGTAGCCAAGAGATCTTTTTTAAGCCTTCTTATTTGATCTGCCCACTTTTGGACTCACACTTGGGACAAGCAAGCAAGCAAGCTTGTATATTCTTATCTCCCTTTGATAAGGGAGAATCCCCATGAAGGGTCCCAAGAAATTAAGGTGAAGGATAACTCTTCAGAATATCCCTGATCGTGAGGAAGGGATGTGAATGGTCTCAGTTATTGACCCTCGCAGCTTAGAGAATAAAGATGTTGGTCACAATTCAGCAAGCCTAGTGATATTCCCTGTAAGAATATAATGGAGGCTATTGACTTGGTGATGACGCCTCCACCTGAGGTCAGCCCAGACTACTTTGCCCCACCTTTTCTTTTATCTATCCAGAATTTTAGTAAATTATTAAAAATAGGATATGAAACCAGAGAAATGGTTCAGCTAGCAAACAACCCTCCAGAGGATTCAAGTTCAGTTCCCATCACCCTTGTGTGGCAGCTCAAGCTCAAAACTGCCTGTAACTCTAACTCCAAGGAATCTAATTCCCTCTCATGAGTATGAGTATCCATACTCACGCATACACACACGTACATGCACACTCACAGACACACCCACGCATGCTTACATAGACACGATGTAAAATAAAAGGAAATCTTAAAAAATAGAAAATATAGTTGCATAGTTCAAAAGCCAAACTCACAAAAGGATATTGCAGAAAATGTTCCACGTCCCCTATCTTGGGGCAAAAAAATATTTTCTATTTCACGAATATTCTGAAGGACCAGTGAATGTAGCAAAAGCTCTGCACAAACTCCTTTTTCCTCGGGTCTTGGAGAGAATTTTATCTTAGTGCATCAAAATTCTGCATTTAAATTTTTACCTCTTCTATCTATCATCTGTCTATCTATCTATCTATCTATCTATCTATCTATCTATCTATCTATCTATCATCTATTTGTTTATAGTATATTGTATGGACAGGTATGTGAGCCCCAGTGTTCATGGACAATTTTCAGGAGAATTTCTCATTCCACCTTGTGACTGCAGAGGTGGAACTCACGTTGCAAGTGCCTCCTCCCCCTGAACTGTCTCTCCAGCTCCAGCCGTTTTATAGTTGCATGCTAATCCTCTGTGTAGTTATATCATTGGGTGTGTTCACACATGTGTGCAGGTAGACTCCTAGGACTCAACCACTCTGTGAGGGAGCCTGGACACATGTAAGCTGAGAGCCTTAATCAACGGGATTTGTGCTTCTATTTAATGTCTGCACCTCTGCTCCTCAGGGTCTTCACATCCTCCGTGTCTGAGTTACTTTGTATCTTTCCATCTCTGAGTTACTTTGTATCTTTCCATCACCTACCAGAATGCAATGGTATCAGCGTGCAAGGGGGAGACAACCTCAAAAGGGTGGTCTGAGTCCATGTCCCAGCTTTGTCACAAGCATTTGTCATGTGCGTTGGAAGTGTACACCGCAGCCAAACATACTGGTACATGTCTGTCATTCTGACATTCAGAAAGCTGAGAAAGGATGACCTGAGGACCCATGGAGTTACACGGCTGTGCAAGTAAACACCAAGATGTGACAAGCCAGATGTGAAGTGTTGACTTGTTTCATTCTTTTTTCCAAATGAGTTAAAACAATGTTCTTCCTTTCATCAAAGAAGGATAGTTCTTTACCTGAAGATATATTAGGTCATAAAATTACACCTGGGCATATGAAGTGAGACCCTACCATAAGATTTAACCTGCACGTGACTTCATTGCTTAAGCAGTGCTTTGCCGTGAGAAGACTTACAGCAGAACTGCTGACACTAACTTTGTTGTCATGTCAAATGTCATTATTATAAGATGAAAGTGAATTTAGTACACCATGAAAATTCCATTGAGAATAAGGCAAGAGTGATGTCAAGCACAAAGGTATGTGTTTATTTTTAGTGCTAGTGACAGCTTTCATCTGTGAGTCTCATAAATATTCACGTGTTATTTGTATTTCTCTCTAAGACAGCTGTCAGTATCATTATGCTCCTCTTATAGAATTGGCTGTCAGAAGTCACCCTAGCTCCTGCCCCTAGAGATTTTTCTGCTGAGATAAATAAGGCCCCATGAAAATGTTCTTCAACACACTAGCAAGTCTTTCTCAGCTGAGAATTTGTGGAACTCTGGGGGCTGCTGACATCGTTTCTTCTCCCCTCTTTCTCTTTGTGTTGTTGACTCTGTTGCTGATCATTCAACAGCTTATCTTCCATTCTTCCATCTTTATTGGTTATCTTTGTTACTTTGGGCTCCTATAACAAAATTCCATAGACAGGCTGACTTAAACGACAAACATAGCTCACACTTACAAATGCATAATCTGAAGGTCCTGACAGATTCAAAGTTTGGTGAGAGTAACTTGTTATATATTTGCATGGTAGAGACCACAGAGGCAGAATAGGCTCTTTGTGTCCCATAAGGGCACTAATCTTGACATAGATTCCATCCCCATGATTAAATGATCTCCCCAGTGCCCCATCCCTTATGTCATAATTTGTACACAGAACTTCAGTGGAAACAGAGTCTACAACACAAGTAAATATTGACTTGCATTGGAGAGGCTATGAGCACTAGCTGGTCAATTCCTCAGCCAATTTTGTAGCTAAGCTGTGAGCATGAAAGAAAGAAAGAAAGAAAGAAAGAAAGAAAGAAAGAAAGAAAGAAAGAAAGAAAGAAAGAAAGAAAGAACAACAAAACCCAAGAACAACACAAAACAAATAAAATAGCCTTCTTTATTGTTTTCTGGTGAATTCCTATGAAGATATTGCCTGGAGCAAAGGCTGTCATCTTGTTGCCTTGGGTCAGGGGAAGGAAGGGTGAAAAGGACAAAAAAAAAAAAAAAAAGTCTATGGGTGTCATGATGATTTTTGTTATGCGAGTTTATCAGGGGCCTGATCATCTAGGACCCTGGAGATCATTAAAATTGTTACTATCTTTAATGTGTACAGTTGGGTTGCATGCATGTGTATCTGTGCACACAAGCATGATTGGTGCCCAAGGAGACCAGAAGAGGACATCAGATCCTCTCGACTGGAGTTGCAGTTAGTTGTGAGTGGCCATGGAGGTGCTGGAAATTGAACACCAGTCCTCTGGAAGAGCAGCCAGTGCTCTCAACCACTGATCTGCCTCTCTAGTCCCCAATACTCAGAAAATTTAACATGCTGCTTTTATCAGTTACTTTTTTGTGGCTATGATAGGACGCTATGGCCAGAAACAATTTATAGAAGAAAGCATTTATTTTGGCTCATGGTTCCAGTAGGAATGTCCATAATGTGGTGGAGGTATAATGGCTGCAACAGGGGGCTGGCTGGATCATATCCCCATGCATATCCAGGAAGCAGAGAGAGGAAGCTGGAAATGGGATGAAGCTTTAAACTCTCAATCCCACCCACAGTGACAGAGTTCCTCCAGCAAGGCTTTTCATCCTAAAAGTTCCATGACCTCTCCAAATAACACTACCAACTGTGAGGCACACCCTTATTCAAATGAACACACTCTTAATGTCAAAAATCATATAAAATGTTAGACTTGGTGTCCAAACCCATCGTGGGTTTCCTCCAGCACCTACTGATGAGACAACTTCTGAAGGAGCTGGCTTAGAGCCCTCTATCTTGGCTTCCTGTAGGGTAGGACATTTTTTCTAAATAATGGTTGGACTACGAACAATAAGCAGTGGTAAGTGTTCTTATTCCGTATTGTAAAAACTGTTCATTCATGTTTCTTGATCTTATGTGTTAAAAAACAAAATAACAAACAAACAAACAAAAACCCTTCGGTTTTTCCCTAAAACAAAGGACTACACAGAAATCTACGAATTGACCCATTATTTCTTTTATCGAGTCTACAGAAAATGCCAATAATACTCTAGGCTGTGTTTCAAACACTGGAGGCGGGGATGAGAAAGTCAGCAATGCTGTTGCCCTCAAAGTAGAGCTCAGGTGACAGTAGAGGACATAGCTAGAAAACAGACTCTGGGGCCTGGGACACCAGCTTATTGAGGGAGGAGCTTGCTGCACAGCATGAAGACCTAAAACGCCTGGCATTGTGGAACTTACCTGTGACCCCAGTGGTGGTGGAGTGGGTAGAGAAAGCTTAATCCTGGGGACTCACTGGATGACTGGTCTAGGATGAGCTCTGTGTTCAGTGAGAGATCCTGTCGCTGATCATAAGGTGGGAAGCGATCTAGACTCTACACCTATACACATGGCTCCATTAGGGTCTTGGCATAATATGCCTGGCACACGATGTTTAACTGAAGAAAATTTCCTTAAGCAAGTCCAGGGGATGTTGGATGTACTTAATGGGAAAAAACAAGTATGGTGACTAGTACCCACGAGAATCTCTCGCCATCTGATTTGGAGTGGTTTCTATGTCCCCTCTGTTGGAAGTCTGGTATGCTTCCGAGTGGAATTAAGTTAGTTCCCATGAGGCTTCAATTGATTCTCATAATTCTAGTTTTTATAATAGCACGAGCCTATCCTTGAATCTGTTTGATTCTCTGCCACCTTTGTGATATGATCCTGCCTTTCATGACATCATCATGATACGAGGCAGCCAGGGGCCCCTTCCCAGAGTCAGTACTGTGCTGTTTGGTCTTTAGCCTACAGAGCATAAGTAAGATGAGCTTCCTTTCTCTGTTACCTTACCTTAGGCACTTTGTTCTATTTGGAAAATGACTGAAGCATGGCCCTTGGTTGTAAAGGTGTAGAGGGAAGGCAGCCTTGTTGCTGCAGCCCAGAGCAAGCTTGGGAGGAGACAAAAAAACAAAACAAAACAAAACAAAACAACAACGATGACGACAACAACAACAACAACTGCGGCAGCAGCAAAAAGAGCAACACTGGAGAACTCGACCACTGCCTTATGCCTTCCTTTCCCCTTTGAATTTAAGCTCTAGATTAGAATGAAGCAGTCAAGGAGGTTTTGAGTCCTCAGGCCCAAGGCAGGAAAGCAGGAAATGGGGGCGTGGTTTAGGAACTGGAGGAGAAAGCAGGCCAGAGACAATTGGTTTGTTATTGTAGCTCTTCTCCCGGTCAATACTATAACAACTGTTTCCGTTTTGAAGTGAGCAGTCTCAGCGGTTTTTTTTTTTTTTCTTCACTTTTTAGACAGCCTTCTTTCAAGCTGTTTCTTTTAGACACATAGGAGCAGAGAGAGCCGTCCGAATCTTCACAAATACGGAGCTGAACATACATCAGTTCTGAGTTAATTAAAAGCACACAGCATCCCATGTGTGCGGCAAGCCCAAGGGGAAAGCGGTAAGGATTGCAGAGACTCCCCCGGGCATGCGCGTGTGTGGAATTGCGCACAGCTTCTCAGTCAGGCTGGAGAAGGAGAGGAAGAACCATCCATATTGCTTCTCAGAACAGAAGCAGGACTGAGATCAAAACCAGGGGAATAAAATAGCTCAGCTTTGAATGAACTCTCTCCTCTCTTTAATCAAATGTGTAATTAGTTCTCATCTACGTGGGCTGGTCTCCGGATCTCGTTCATTCTAATCACTGCCCTTATCGCCTACACTGGAAAAACACCCTTAACGTGCCCCTCTCTCATTCTTTTTTTTTTTTTTTTTTTTTTTTTTTTGTTTTTTGAGACAGGGTTTCTCT
>NC_034594.1:23777675-23806846 GCF_900095145.1 Mus pahari | reverse complement strand
CTCACTCTGTAGACCAGGCTAGCCTCAAACTCAGAAATCCGCCTGCCTCTGACTCCCAAGTGCTGGGATTAAAGGCGTGCGCCACCACGCCTGGCTCGCTCTCTCTCATTCTTAAAGCAACACTGCACAGGATGGCTGGAGAGGGTCTTGCCGAAGTGATGAAGTCTGTACACCACTGGGAGAAGAGGTGTGTCTTCACGTCCTTCAGTCACTGCAGGTATACCACCGCTGTTCTCTGAATGTCCTCTCCCACTGTATATGGGCTCACTGCCTTATGAGCTCTGCTCCCAGAATCCATTTTCTAATTCCTTTATTTTTTTTTCCTATCAAATTATATATGCACATATCTTAAAGTCAGATTGTTCCAAGGGGCTTCTTAGGAAACACAGAAGCACTTCTGTAGCCCTTTCCAGCCCTCACAGACGACTCACAAGCCCCAAGGGCAACAGGGTGCTTCCGTCTCTGCTCACTGCTCACATCAGTAGGCAGCTAGAACCCACTTACCTACCTTCCGTCTTCTGTGTGTAGCACCGAGAACTGACTTCCCTTTAGGGAGGGGAAAAAGCTTTGGTTCCATCTGCCCTGCTGTCCACAACACCCCTACTTCATTCAGATCCATTCCCCAACTTCTCCTCCTCCCCAAAGCAAGATAGTTGTTATTTAATTCTGTTACTGTATACATAGGAGTGCAAACACGAGTCTGGTTTGTCACATGATTATGACGGTAAGTGCTGTTCACAGACAGATCACTAAGTGCCCTGCGTCACCTTTTATTTCTCACAAGATGCATTTTTCTTTTCTTCCCTGCAAAACATTTTGTTTTCCCAGTAATGTGTGGCTACCCTCCCCCTGTCTGCTGTCTGCAGATCAGAATGTTAAAAACTCTCAGCTACTGCTCCCTGCCTGTCTGCTGCCAACCTTCCTGCCAAGATGATAACAGCCTAACCCTCTGAACCTGTAAGCCAGCCCCAATTAAATGCTCTCTTTTTAAAGAGTTACCTTGGTCATGCTGTCTGCTCCCAGCAACAGAACAGTAACTAAATCACCTCTTCTTGATGAAAAGCTCTTAAAATCCTGCATATCCTGACATGTCTGTATTCTGCCCTCACACTTATTTGGGCTCAGAATTCTAGAGGGAAAAAAAATCACTTCTGTTACTATCTCTGATCTCTAGTGGTGGCCTGACACTTCTAGATGCTTATGATCCATGGTTGTGCTTATCTCTGGAGGGGTTTAGGTCATCTTTTTTTCCCAGAGTTCTCGAATTTTGTAACGGTTATACATTGTTTTCAGGGGCAGGGTGTAGAGTAAACCTATCAAACTAAGAGAACGTCATCATGCGTGCAGACAGGAACCTAGCGTAACTGTCTCCTGAGAGGCTTCCTCCAGCAGCAGATGGAGGGAGATGCAGAGACCCACAGCCAGACATCAGGTGGGATCAGGGGAGTCTTGTAGAAGACTGGGGGACAGAAGTAAGCAAGTCAGAGGTGTCAAGGACACCACAAGAAGATCCACAGAGTCAGCTACTAACTAGGGACCATGGGGGCTCAAAGAGCCTGGGTCACCAACCAGAGATCATGCAGGGGCTGGACCTAGATGCCCTACACATTTGTAGCAAATGTTCAGCTTGGTCTTGTGTGGGTCCTCTAACAAGTGGAGCGGGGGCTGTCTCTGGCTTTGCTCCCTGTCGTTGGATCCCCTTCCCTCCTACTTAGACTACCTGGTTTGGCCTCAGTGGGAGAAAGATGTGTCTAAACCCGCTGAGACTAGATGCCCCTGTCTCGGGTGGATGGGTGGGATCCTCCTCTCTGAGAAAAAAAGGGAGGTAATGGGAGAATGATTTGTAAAGGTGGGGCTGGGAAGAGAGGATGGAGGGAGGGGTGTGTGTGTGTGTGTGTGTGTGTGTGTGTGGTGTGTGATGAGGATGTAAAGTGAATAAAAATAAAAATTAAAGAAAAAAAAAAGAAAAGCTCCTTTATTTATATATTTATTTAATCCTTCTCTATTTCCTGTCCCTAAACATCTTCATTAGTCAGCTATGTGTCACTCTAACGAAAGTCCTGACCAGGATGTTTATAAAGAAGTGTATTTGGGCTCAAGGTCTAGAGAGTCAAGTCTGGGATCAAGCAGCCCCATTCTTAAACCAGGAGCAGACAGACTGAGCTTACAACACATTTTAAGGTAGTGGTGTAAGTACTGAACCCTTCAGGGCCAGCACAAACCTTACAGCAACATAGCATGCATTTCCTCGTACTCACTCTACCTCTTTTTAAAGCCCTATTATTTTATGTGTGTGCATTACTTGTGTATATGTGTGTCTGCACATGCCTGCAGCTAAGGAAGCCAGATCCCTTGGAGCTAGAGTTGCAGATGGTTATGAGCCACTGTGTGGGTGCTGGGAATTGAACCCGGGACCTCTGGAAGACCAATCAGTACCTTAACCACTAAGCCATCTATCCAATCCTTGCCCCAGCTCTTTTTTTTTTTTTTTTTTTTTTTTTTAAGATTTATTTATTTATTATATGTAAGTACACTGCTGCTGTCTTCAGACACTCCAGAAGAGGGCGTCAGATTTCATTACCCATGGTTGTGAGCCACCATGTGGTTGCTGGGAATTGAACTCAGGACCTTTGGACGAGCAGTCAGTGCTCTTAACCTCTGAGCCATCTCTCCAGCCCCCTTGCCCCAGCTCTTAAGGGTCCATAGCATCTTACAACAGCACCACCCAAGGGACCACCCCCTTTGGGGAATACTGCCCATTTCAAACTGTGGCCAGCAGCACACCCCTTCTTACATCCTGGATACAGGTTCTTCTCTCACATTTCTGAGAGAAGATTGCTCTTCTAGACTTCAGAGTGAGACGCTTTTGTTTCCACAAGAAGCATTAGAAAAACAAAAAACAGACTGTTGCGTTGTGCCCATCATCCTGTGCCACCTTCCTGTGTTGCATGCGAGTGGGAGCTCCCATGAATAAGAGGAGAGCATACAGCAGGAAAGGGGACCAGAGAGGAGTTTGGGGGGCTGGCATAGAGTTCCAGAACAACCCGCTTTTGAGGTAACTAACTGGGGTCATATGAGAACTCTGATATCATCCAATGGTCCTGGTGAACTTACTGCCTTTTCTGGGTTCCAACCCCTAAAGGCTCTGTCCCATGGCAGGGTTTCAGCACAGAGCCCCCAGGGGCATGCCCAAATCACTTCCTCCCACAGGTTTACCAGTGACCACCTCTTACACTCCCCCTTCCATACCCTCCCTCAGCTGGGCTTTGTGCTCTGCGTTCAAGTCACTCTCTCAGAAAACATACTTCCAGCCTGATGCTGCCAAATCTAGCTTTTCCTCTTTTGCTTGTCTTTACAAAACACATATCCTTACAGTTATTATTAGTTTGTTTGTTTTTTTTTAATGGAGTGGGTTTCTAGAAAGAATACAACTAAATGTGTTTGTCCAGTCCAGTGATAAGACGAGGCTGCCTCACTTACTGTGGCTGCAGATTTGGGGAGGACAGTAAAAAGTTCAGTCATCACGACAAATAATATATCATTGTTACATTTTATTAGAGGAAAATCCGGACAAGAAATTCCATAATGAACTGAAATGTCACAATTTTAAATAGGAGCAGGATCTGAGTGACTGCATTTTTCTCCTGCCTCTGGAGAGCTCACTGTTAAGTTGGCCTCATCCTTTCTCTTCAACCAGAATTTCTGATGATTTTAGGATTTTCATGACCTCATCAGGCTGTAAAAGTCAAAGGGTTCAAAACTATCTTCTCACCTGTCTATCATGCAAATTACCTGACTACCTAAGAAGTGAGGGCTCACTCTAGTCTGACCAGAGAGCTGAACATAGCTTAAGTGACACTTCCCAGCACGGACAGCCAGAGCTGTGCCCTGCGACTGGCACTTCTTGCCTCATGATCAGCACCTTTTTGAGAGATGAGTGCGTTAAAACAAATGTGCCTGCACTGACTAGGCAAAGGAATGCCTGGTATTACCGGTTTTTTTAAGTAGACAGAAACATGTGCATTGTATAAAGGGGATTAACTCCCATCAAAGTGTCCTCCACCCCAGATGAAAGACAATAGTAATTTGTTTCCTAATTGGATTTGTGTTAGAAATTCCTCTGAGTGTCCCAACCTTAGCTGTTTAGTGTAGCCCACTGGAGACACCCAGACTTTAGCATTTGTTTGAAAACCGCTGTACTAATTTCAGTCCTGCCTCCCCTTCACCTAACCTCAAAGCTATGTGATCGCCTTTTTCTGCATGGTCTTAAGCAGGAGCCTTCGAGTGATTCCACGACTTCCAATATCAGAACCCGTCAGGAAATCACCTCTCACCTAACTGTTTTTAGTAAACACCTTATTCCTCTAGAAAAAAAAAATTGCATTCTTCTGAAAATGAGCTGTATTCTAGCCTGTTCTTTTTTTTTCTTTCAATTTTTATTAGGTATTTACTTCATTTACATTTCAAATGCTATCCCCAAAGTCCCCTATACGACCCCCCCCCCACTCCCCTACCTACCCACTCCTCCTTCTTGGCCCTGGCATTCCCCTGTACTGGGGCATATAAAATTTGCAAGACCAAGGGGCCTCTCTTCCCAACAATGGCGGACTAGACCATCTTCTTTCTAGCCATTCTTTATGGCAGCCACATTCCAGGACACTCACTGATGGCACCCTGAATACTGTTTTGAAAGCCGACCTTCTGGGGCTCAGAGGAGAATTTTCCCCAAAGCTTCTTGCCTCGAGTTCTAACTAGGTAGGTCACATTCACTGCAGGCAGGAGTGTTGTTCCCATGGGGATGTTGTAAGATAAGCTTGGATTTCCACCTGTGCTTTGAGATGGGTGAGGAGAGGCTCTCTAAAATTTCAAGGTAATATGAGGCTTCCTCAGTAACAGGTGCAGTACACTCAGTCCACAGAGAAAAATGTGGGAGCCTATGATTGGCCATTCTGTGTTTTGTGAAGGGATCGGTAACCTAGTTTTGCTCAGGTCTTGGAATGAAGTGTGTGTGTGTGTGGGGGGGGGGAGACAGAGAAAGAGACAGAGAGACAGAGAGAGACAGAAAGAGCCAGAGCCAGAGAGAGCCAGAGAGAGGCGAGAATAAAGCCTCCTTGTGAGGGAAAGCATTACCTCACAGCTCAGAGGGAAAGGACCACACCTGGAGCACTTTGCTCTCCCTTCAGGAAGCAGCAGCGTTACAAAATGACAACTGGATGGAAAGCTTCCAGGAGACCTGAAACGTCCAGAAATGCAGAAAAGGAGAAGAACATGACTGCCTTTCCTCTGTTAATCAGTGACTGGCTGAGAGAGCAAAACCCTCCAGGTTCCCACATTGCCGAGAACTCAAAGGCAAGAGAGATCCCAATCTTGGGGTGGAACTCTTTCTAGTACTCAGTGGTCGGGTGACACACAGCTGCACCTTGTTTCTTTACACATCTCTTTATTGCAGTAGCGTTAGTGAACGTTGCAGACAGTACATCTTTTACCAGTTGAGGGTTTGAGGGAACCCTGCAGGAGCAAACCTGGCTCGCGTCTTTGCACGTGCTACTCTGTCCCCTGTCATGGCCTCCTGACATGATGCTTCTCCACACTCCGTAGGCTGCAGGGTGATGGAAATAATACTTTTGTTTCCTGGCATTGCTAGAACTGAATTCTGCCCCTAGCCCCTTGCAACTATAACTTTTCCATACACCAGGAAACTAACAGTATCCTGAGACTTCACTGCCATGTTTGTGTCTTGGTCTGCACCCAAGTTGGCACTAGCTTAATGGTGGGCCTGTGTAGGCAGCTTGGAATTTTCCAGCCACTGTGTGTGCTGAGGTGGAGCTCAGTGTTGCTTCATCAGAAATATTGATTAATTTCCAGGGCTCCTGCTGTGTAAACATGGCATCACCAAGCTAGGTAAACAGGCAGTAAGCAAGAAAGTACTCCTTCTCCTTCTATCAACAAAATCCTTTAATTGAAAAAACAAAGCAAACAGGACTAGAGATGGCTCATCAGTTAAGAGCACTTGCTGCTCTCGTAGATGACCTGAGCCAAGTTCCCAGCATCTACTTCAAGTGACACAACCACCTATGACTGTAGCTCCAGGGAACTAACCTCTTCTGGTCCCTGCACACACACACACACACACACACACACACACACACACACACACACACAGAGAGAGAGAGAGAGAGAGAGAGACAGACAGACAGACAGACAGACAGACAGACAGACACAGACAGACAGACAAAAAGAGACAGAGACATGAGAGAGACAGAGACAGAGATAGACACAGAGACACAAGAGAAAGAGAGACAGAGACAGGGAGAGACAGAGACAGAAGCACAAAGTAGACCTAATACAGAGTGGGTGTCCTGCTCAGTCACTTGGAGACAGGACAAAGACAATGAAGAGATGTTGGCCTCCTGAGTCCTTTTTTTCTTTTTCTGAAATTCAGAAACAGTTACAAACAGAATCTTGGACTTAGGGCCAGCAAAGGATGCCTGCGTGAAATACACTAATCTATGTATTGAGGGAAATAAAAGGGCAATGTGTCAATGAAATGGTGTTCCCTGAACTAGACTGAGCCCTGTGGTTCTGTTAGTGTCTCCAGGGCCGCTGTGACAAATGCCCACCGAGTAGTGATTACGGTTTCAATGTGAAATCTCCCACACAGGCTTTGAATATTTGGTCTCCAGCTGGTGGCACTGTTTTGGGAAGCTGTGGGGCCTTCCAGGCTGGAACCCAGCCAGCAGAATTGAGCCATTGACGATGAGCCTTGTGTTGATATCTAATTCCAGGTTTAGCCCCAACTCTCACTTCTGATCTGCCAAGCAGGGAGCAAGCTGTACTACAAGCCCCCACTGCCATAGACAGGCCCTGGTCTTGCCACTAGGGTCTCCCACCGTTAGAGCCTTGATGTCACTTGAAACCATGAGCTGGCATAACAAACCTCGCCCGCTTCCGGGTGTTTTGTCACAACTTTGAGAGAAGTAACAAGCACAGTGGCTTAAGATAACACAAATGTGCCTGTGTCTCTGTGGGTTAGAAGTTCCACAGAGGTTTCACGGGGCTAAACCCAAGGTGCTGGGAAAACTGTATCCCTTTCAGAGGAGAGAGAAGAATCAGTTGTCTATTTTTCCTGGGGACTGCCCATGTTCCTTGGCTGATGGCCCTTCCTCCTCTTCAAAACCAGCAATGTTGGATGGTATCCTGGCATTGTCTCACTCTGACCTACTCCCAGCTTCCCTCTTCTACTCCCCCCCCTCCCGAGACAGGGTTTCTCTGTGTAGTCCTGGCTGTCCTGGAACTCACTCTATAGACCAGGCTGGCCTTGAACTCAGAAATCCACCTGCCTCTGCCTGGAACTCACTCTATAGACCAGGCTGGCCTTGAACTCAGAAATCCGCCTGCCTCTGCCTCCCAAGTGCTGGGATTAAAGGTGTGCGCCACCACGCCTGGCTACCCTCCTCTTCTACTTTTAAGGGTCCCTCAAGGTAACTCCTCATAATCCTCTCATTTGAAGACCTATTGATTAGCAGCTGTCATGGCGTTTTGTTAGGTGTTCTATTGCAGCTCCCTTGAAAATGAGTTGGCCTTCGAACTCCCAGCACCTCAGCATGCAACCTTGTTTGGAAAGAGAATCATTCCATGGGGATCTTGTTGCTGTTTTGTTTGTTTGTCTGTCTGTCTGTCTGTCTGTCTGACAAGATGAATCTCAAACTGGAGCAGGTGACTCCTGAATCAATCAAGCTGGTGTCATCAACACACAGCCATGGGAAGGTGCAGGCACCTGGGTGCATGCCATATGAAGACAGAAACTGACTGGAGCAATGCCTCTAAAAGCTGGAGAGCTTCTGGAACTATTAGACATCAGAAAAAGGAAGGAAGGAACTCCTTACCGATGTAGGCACTCTGAGAGAAGCATGGTTCACCAACACTTTGATGTCAGACATATAGCCTCTAGAACTGCAAGATGACACGCTTGTTTGTTTGTTTGTTTGTTTGTTTAAGGATCTAAGCTTGTGGTGCCTTCTTATAGCAGTACTAGTGGGTGGATAAGCTATTTGAGGTAATGGTGCCAGCTTCTAAGACATGAATATGTTTTTAAACATGTATAACTTTATAACCATAGTGGCTATTATCTTGACAGGACAGCAGAGGAATTCTATGCATTTGCTCCAGTCTTTATTTTTAAATATGGCTTATATGGCAAATAGCTTTCATGTATGGAGATAATATCTACCCTGGAATGAAAGAGGTGTTTGTTGTTTGTTTGTTTTAATTTGAATTTCGTTGTAGTTACTCTCAGTGAAATAAAGAGTTGCCTGCTTGGGGGCAAAGCTCGAGCGATCTCACTGTCATCAGAAAAGACTTCTCTGATTGTGGAGCGCTTCTTACAAAATGACCCACTGACGGCGTGCGCGTCCGCTGGTCCCCTTGCAATGCCCTGTGGGACTTGAGACCTTGGAAACTGAAATCGAGGGAACACTGGTTAGTTTTCAAGCATAGTGAATCTCAAGCCCTGGACAGGTCTCGACATAGAATCTGTGTCATCGATGAGTCAAGCAGGAAGTTTGCTAAGTGGAAGAGAGACTCCAGTGACTGTCATTGAACGAGTTAGCCTGGCCCCAGGAGGACGACCTTGGCTTGCCTGCTCTTGTCACTATCTGCACCCCCCCCCCACTTCCAGCCTCCAAGTAGAGCTCCTGAACGTCAAGCATCGATGTCATAGAGGGTGTTAGAGGCACACGTGTAGGCTATGCCTTGGACGTACTGAGTGGAACACTCGAGCAGAGCCCAGCATCTGTGTTTCAGTCAGCCTTTTGGGAAACACTGGCCTGTCTGGCACTCCATGATCCCCTTTGGTGGTCTTGGTGAGTGCACATGGGAGTGTTCAGAGGAAGTCTGAAGTCAAGGATGAACTAAAAGAGCAAGCCCTTTGCCTGTCCATTGGGATTCCTTGGACTCATTCAGTGGAACGCGGCTGGGTCTCTGTGCTTTCCTAGGCCTTCACTCTCCACCCTCTTACTCCAGGGAAGAACAGACCTTTTGCTGAGCTTACATCATCGTTTTAGTCTGCTCTGTGCTGCTGGAACAGACTCCCGCTGGCTTAGTAATTAATAAAGGAAAACAATTAGTTCTCATAGTTCAGGAAGTGGGAAGTCTGGTGTGGGGGTAGAGGTGGGGCTTTATCTAGAGACAGTCTCTGTGCTTGGTTATTACATGATGTAATACAATACTGAGGGAGGTGAGGTGGGAGGCAGAGAGAGAAGCGAAGAAGCCAAACTCACACTTTTACTTTTTGTTTGTTTGTTTGTTTGTTTTCGAGACAGGGTTTCTCTGTATAGCCCTGGCTGTCCTGGAACTCACTTTGTAGACCAGGCTGGGCTCAAACTCAGAAATCCGCTTGCCTCTACCTCCCGAGTGCTGGGATTAAAGGCGTGTGCCACCACGCCCAGCCGACACTTTTACTTTTTATTAATTAAAAATCTACTTATACCTACTCAGAGATACCGGCATTGCCCATGCAGGAGGATAGATTTCCCAGGACTCTATTCCTTCTCAGAGGCACACCTCCTTGGTGGACACAACTGAGCTGCAGCAATCAGCTTCAGCAATTTTTTTTTTTGGGGGGGGGGTCCCTTTGATGCTCTAATCACAAGGAGGCAGGCTTGGGCTTTCAGGCTCCACTATACCCTAGGGAAAGAAAGAGGTGGAAAAGAGGGGGAGGATGATTTCTGGGGCTGGAGCCTGACTTCGCCCCTAAGTAAAAGGGAGCTGAGAAATCTGCAGACAGGCTAACCCTGTCCTCACACTTGGAGGGGGCCTGCTGCTTGTCTGCTGATCTTTCTTGGGGGACTAATGCATGTATGCATGCATGCGTAGGGCATTTGTGCATGCGTGTGTGTGTGTGTGTGTGTGTGTGTGTGTGTGTGTGTACAAAAGGATGGATGTTCCTGATGGAAGAGTGCAATGTTTCATACTTGTGGATAAAGTTACCACTTGTAGGAAGTAAAAATGAAGTCTTCCGGGATCACTGAAAGGCTGAGAGCCAGCGAAGGAGACTGAACAGATTCAGCAGTGCATGGGAAGTGAGTCCCAAGTGGCTCAAGAAGGCTTTGTGTTTTCCCCTTCACCTTGCTGAGATAGACGTTACATTAAAACTCTCTCTCATTCTCTGGCATAAACTGAAGGATGAGCAATTTTGTTACTAGGGGAAAAGAATACAGCATAGAAGAGGAACAAGCGAATCCTCACAGAGATCCCACAGGACTTCTTTTTTACCAGGCTTTTCCTCTTTCCATTTCCAGGCAAATCACAGCATTGGAAAACACTCTAGTCACTACACCGAGAGCTTTCAAATGTACACTTAACAGAATGCCAACTGCAGCGACAGAAGGGAAAACTTGGGTAGCAAGAGAGTACGTTCCATATTCTTCTCTTCAGTTATAATGAGGGGTTTGCAGGTATCAGATCCTGCCCGGCACGGGCCTGACATCCTCAAGAGATGGGTATCATTTCTGTTCCCAGCTTTGCTCCATCTTCCAGCCAGCTCATCCTGGAAACAAAATTTGTGTTTTCTGGGGATGCGCATCTACCCCAATCACCTCTGAGCTTTCTAGGAGTCACCATAGGCCCCTTTATGCTGCCCAGAGGATGCTTGTGTGGAGTATTTATATACATACTTTGATAGCTTTTCACCAATGGACCGAACAGCTCTCCTCAAATGTGAATACGCTTTCTCAAAGCTTAGTTCTCCTGACTAGATTTTAGGTATCCCCCCACTCAAAATCTGCCAAAGGGGTTCCCTGTACATAATCAAGGTGATTATATTTAAATCCCGTGTTGTGAGAACTTGTGTCTTTGGCCCCCAATGCAGCCTTCCTAGGGTACCGTATGGATATGAGAAGGGGCTCAGGCACAGCAAAGGGTTCCCCTGAACTGCCCATACCTGAGCAGAGAGGGAGACGGCCCATAGACAGTGTCATACAGTGGGGTTCCAGAAGTGTGATCCTTGAGGGAGTTGCAATGATTCAGCTCCTCCCCCACAGGAAGCGACAGGCAGTTGTGGGTCTCTGAGGGAAGAGGGCCACCTGCCCTTATCTGTGTTTGCACTTGGGCACTGCTTAGCATTAGACTTGGCTTCAAATGTCATTTGGAGAAAAAAAAAAAAAAAAGTAGGCCAAGGCCAGGAAGAGGAGGTGTCAGCTGTGATCTGTTGAGAGGAAAAGGAAGGCTTAGACAAAGCAGAAGGAGACTTGGACACCCAGAAGGGTCTGGAGGCCGCTGGGAGGTAGCCATTAGGCTATGCTTGTCCTTAATGCTTACAGCATCCTCATCCTTGATTCCAGTAGTTCACCATGCCTACAGCATCCTTACTCCTGGTTCCAATAGTTCACCACACTTACAGCATCCTCACTCCTGGTTTCAGGCCAGACTCTGGGTCTTTTTTTTTTTTTTTTTTTTTTTTTTTTTTTTGAGACAGGGTTTCTCTGTACAGCCCTGGCTGTCCTGGAACTCACTTTGTAGACCAGGCTGGCTTCGAACTCAGAAATCCACCTGCCTCTGCCTCCTGAGTGCTGGGATTAAAGGCGTGCGCCACCACGCCTGGCATCAGACTCTGGGTCTTACGCCAGGAAATCAGTCTCATCCTAGTACAGCCTCTGAATACCCCCATGATTTCCAGGAGGCCTCAGCTTTCTTACCTGAAAGAGTTTTAGTTTGGGGTGCCCTCAGCCTTTTCTATTCTATATTCTAGGTCCTTTTCTATCGGAAGTCTCTTCTTAGCAGTGGTCTCTCATCCTTGTCCCCAGGTCAGATCCATAGTCATTAGGATGCCAGTGTCTCTTGTCCAGCAGACTAAGTGCCCATAACCTTGGCCCTTGCCCTCACCTGTATGGTTTCTCTCCCTCCCTGTCCTCTGCTCCGTACATAGCCCTGACCTTGAGCCCGAGAGCTCTCTCATGACTTGTTTATGGAAACCAGGGTGTGTCTACCTGATACCTTGCCGTATGTCCATCTAGAATCATCCACCCTACAGCTCCCCCTCCCCCCTTGACATCTTCTTACTTCAATAGTTCAACAAATGCCTGCAGGCCCCTTGAGTGTCAGACTGTGGCAGTGAAGTGTGTGTGGGAGAACAGAGAGGCTTTTTACATCCAGTAAAGAGTGTTCGGAGTCAGGGCCTCTTGAACACATAGAGGTCAAAGCTACGTAAAATTAGAGTGGAGCTTGAACTCTTTGGATGGCGCGTCTATGACATAATCAGCAGACATAAGAAGCTGATTAACTTGTTAATCTATGTCTGCAATTTATCAACACAGACACAGCCTTTGTCTGTTTCACAGAAACCCGTCAGCCAAGGAGTCTTTTTTCTAGTCTTACTGCTCTATGACCTCTAGTGGCAGAAAGGGGTTCTGCCATTGATAAGGAAATTACTTTCTTGTGGTTTCCCTGAATCTCTCAACCAGTTCTCCACTTTCACTCCCATTGAATAGCATGACTGCTTCTCTGTCAAAACCCCTGTGCTGGCTGGTTTTGTGTGTCAACTTGACACAGCTGGAGTCATCACAGAGAAAGGAGCCTCCCTTGAGGAAATGCCTCCATGAGATCTAGCTGTAAGGCATTTTTCTCAATTAGTGATCAAGGGTGGGAGGGCCTAATGTGGGTGGTGCCATTCCTGGGCTGATAGTCTTGGGTTCTACTAAAATAGCAAGCTAAGCAAGCCAGGGGAAGCAAGCCAATAAGTAACATCCCTCCACGGCCTCTGCATCAGCTGCTGCTTCCTGACCTGCTTGGGTTCCAGTCCTGACTTCCTTTGGTGATGAACAGCAACATGGAAGTGTAAGCTGAATAAACCCTTTCCTCCCCAACTGCTTCTTGGTCATGATGCTTGTGCAGGAATAGAAACCCTAAGGCAACCCCCATCACAGTTACTAGTCCCAGAAATAGAGCCACAGTACACCTGTGACTCGGCTGGCTGCAAACTCACCTTGATCTGCTGGGAAGTATCTTAGCTCTTAATTATAGGGACCCCTGCCACTGAGGCTATCTTTAAGCTGTGGTCTTGCTAAGCTCTCTCTGATGGCAGTTATGTTATATAGCACATGGCCTTACTAGTAAGGCAAATTTGTGTATTTCCCAGTTGTGTTGTGTTGTTGTTGTTGTTTGTTGTTGTTGTTAGCATAAGTCTCATCTATCCCAAGTTGGCCTCAATATATAGTTGAGGATGACCTTGAGCGTTTGATTCTCTGGATTTCACTGTCTGGTGGTAAGATGAGTCCTGGTATTACAGGCATACGTCACCATCCTCAGTTTATGCAATTCTTGAACCCAGAGTCTTGTGCATGCTAGGCAAGCACTCTACCACTGAGTTACATTCCCACCCCTTACCGCTTGTGTTTTCTAAGCACAGGTGTTCTTGCAGTTCCATGCTGAGCCTGGGTCCTAAGGTACCGCCAAGGCTTATGCTGCAGAACCACTCTCTTTCCTTCATGGAACAGTGGACGGTTCTGTAGCGATGTAGTCTAAGACACAGGGCTCCCTGTAGACAGTTCTGATGAACCATGTCTACAGACATTTAGCCAAAGGAGCTATCACAGTAATAGTTCAAAGCCAGGCAAGCCCACAGACCTAGCTTTGAGAAGCATGGTCTAGGTGAGATGTTAGACAGGAACTAACTAGTCTGAACAGAAAATTCACATACATAATTTCCATCCACTGCCCTAAATCAACCTCTTCTCTAGAAAATCCACTCTGCCTAAGCTGTTCCTCCAGCACTGTCATCTGCTCCCTCCTCCTTCGCCAAATCTCTGATGTAGCTCCCTATCTCTACCAGTGAACCTTCCCTAAGCATCTTCTGATCACACCTGCAAGTGCCACCTTGCCTGTCGCCACCCGGGAAATACCAGCTATAACCAGCCCTTACTTTGCTTCCTGGGGCCTCCATTTTCAAATAAAATAGAATATGACTTGTCTGTTCTTTCAAGCTTGGAATTGGAGGGACATGGAGCTTTGGAAAGAAGTGGAGAGGGGAGGAGAGACCCCCTGCTTGGGAGGGAGAAGAGAAGAAGGAAGCATCCAGGATAGGTTTTCAGTATCACTCTGGATGCTCAGCCCCAAACCAGAGCACAGGAGCAAATTGTTTCCCTTCCTTTCCAGACAGCCCTTCCCGGCAGTAGCTAGGGAGAGCTAACTGTTAACACTGTTCATGCAAGGCCACCCCCAGGCTGCCCAATTCTGCTTTAAGGCACTACTCAGGACTTCTGGGAGTAGCCTGCTAGGATGGCCACTTAGATAACCAGAGCTATCAACAACACTGCATCCAACAGCATATGTTCTTTCTCCTGATCTCACATTTTTGCAAGCTTTCTTGATCCAAAATTCTCTCACAAAGCTGGATGAACATAGCCCCAGAGTCCATGGATGGGTGGATATATGAAAGAACTAAACGTGACATGGACCAATATTCAGCCTTACAAGAGGAGGAAGGTGGTACCTGTTACACAGTTGAGCCTGGAAAGTGATGTGTTAAGTGAAATAAACCAGGTGTGCAAAGAAAAATACTGTATGTTCTAGTTAGAGGGGCTTGACAGAGAGATATTCACAAAAATGAGAATCCTGGTTACCAGGGACTGGGGCGGGAGAGAGGATGAATGGGGAGCTGTCATTTAATAGGACGGAATTGGGGTTCCCGATAATGAAAAGTTCCTGGGGCAAATGGTGTGAATGCACTTGACATCACTGAACTGTAAGCCTGGAAAGGGATGAAATTGTAAACTAAATGTCCTGTGTAATTTGCCATGGTGGAAACAGGGTTTCGAATCAGCAGACACACAGTTGTGTTAAAGCAGCTGCTGATAGTAGAGACTCACGTATCCAACAAATACCCAGCGTACCTACAGGGTTGTGGGGCAGGCCAGTCCTGCATCCATCTGTATTCCACAGATCCACCTTTATTCTAGTGGAGAATATTGGAGGTGAACAGAAAAAAAATCAATAGCTTCGGATATTGTAGTGCCATATAGAGAACAAAGGTAGGAAAGACGTGGCAGAGGATGCAGGAAGGAGAGAGATGAGTCCCTTTACGGAAACTAGGAAACCAGGAAGGACACCACACAGCTTTCAGAAAACCCAGTTTGAAGAGACCAGGGTGAGTTCCATGGTGGAAGGAAGTGAGATCTAGAACTAAGGCTGTGGGGAAATCAGGGAATTCTTAAGCCTGATTAGGTACTGATGAACAGGGCAAGTGGAGAAAGGAGTCCAGTGGAGAGCCTCAGTGTGTGATTAGGTGTTCTTCTGTGGTTACAAGAATCTTGAGGAGGATTCAGGCATAAGGCCATTGTATCAGAGGTTGGCAATAGCTAATTTCTTCCTGGTGTTCCTTGGAGGCTCCATTGTAAGGAAGGAGAAAGAGAGCTGGAGAGCAAGCAGTCCAGTGTGGTGTTCAGAAAGAATGAAGGAACACAGGCCAACAGGGAACAAAGAGATAGGAAAGAAACAGACCACCATGGTGCATTTCATCAATGTTGAGACAACAGGACCCAAGGGTGAGAGAGGTAGTCGGTGTAGGAGATTGAACAGCATAAAGGCCGCGGTGGGTTTAGACAACACAGAACTGTTATAGATGTCTGATCTGCATCAGCTAAAACATGGCTGGTGCGGAATGCCCAAGGGTCTATGATTCATCACCAAATGGCCCAAAATGGAGGCCCAGAGAACCCCCAAAAAGTAAATGATTATGTAATCTGCTCTGTAACTATTTCTGGCAGGTTGATGCTCTAGTGTAGGGGAATGCCAGGACCAGGAAGCAGGAGTGGGTGGGTTGATGAGCAGGGGGATGGGGGGAGGAGATGTAGGTTTTCACTGGGGAAACCAGGAAAGGGGATGATAACATTTGAAATGTAAATAAAGGAAATATCTAAATTTTAAAAAGAGAGATAAGGAAAGGAAAGGAAAAAATCCATTTCTGGCAGAACATCACTTTTTTGTGACTCTGTCTTAATATGGCCTTGGGTGAGAGGCCTGGGCCCTTCCCTTCACCAGTTTGCCTATGTGTGCATGTCTGTAGGTATTTGTGGTCTATAGCTTGTGTGCTTGTGTCCGTGTGTATCTATGCCTTTGTGTGCTGGCATAGCTGTCTAGCCTATGTGGGTGATGAATAAAGCATCCCTCACAACTCCTCAGAAAGACAGACCTTGGAGGCCTTCAACCTCCAAGCCTCCTTACCTAACCAAGTATAAATCTCACGGGAGAGAAAGGAGCCTGACAGAAAGAGCTCAGGGCTACCTCAGTGGGCGGGGAATGGCAATGCTGGGCCAGCTGCTCTAGAGGCGCAGGAATGGGCGTGTTAGAATTAGGATGCCATGCAGGCATTTGGAAGACGGTGTGGCAGAAGGTTTCCAGTCACTGAGTAGAGAAAGTGTTAATCATTCAAAACCATGAAGGGTATGGTTTTCCTCGGAAACCAGCGGGAGACAGATGAGGAGCCAGCTGTTTGGATGTTTGGATGTTCTGGTCTTCTCCTTGCAATGTCAACCCAGCTCTTCCAAATTCTCCTCACACAGCTACTGAAGGGCCCATGGGTCTTCCTTAACCGATTTGAGATGCCCTGTTGCTGCAGTTTTCTTGAAGCTCAGATCCTTTCAGTTCTCGTAACAGCGTGCTCCAAGGAGGGAGCACCATCACACCACCAGGCCCATTGGAAGCCAACTGTTGTGGTTTCCAGAACTGAAATACTTCTATGAGGTAATAGAGATGGATAGGGGGTGGAGAGGAGCCTTTCCCATACTACCTGGTGCCTATGAATGCAGGCATACTTTTTGATGTGTGCCTTAACTGCCCCAAAGGAGCTCTGGGCTCTTTGGAAAGAGCACCTCACAGTCTGTCTGCTTCTTCTCAGAACACTAGGATCAAGCAGTCTTACCCCAATAATTAAACCAGAAGGAAAAAAAAGGGGGGGGGAGCTCCAGATGATTTAGCGAGGAAAACGTTTAATTTTGATTCTTTTTATTGCGGTGCATTATGCAAATGATTCGAGTATGCAGCTCCATTGAAAAATTCAAAAGCCAATAAAGCAAAAGGCCTCCCTGGAGATGTTCCCTTCCCTTCTCTTCCACAGAAGTAATTACTATATTGGTCTACTGGGTCTAATCTTAGCCTATTTTTCAATGCGTGCAAAAGCATTTACACCCACACATGTAAATGTACTGCTTCTCTTTGGGTGGGTTTCCAGAAAGATTACATTAAATACCTACACAGCAATTTTGCCTTTTCTTTTCTCTTTAATGGTGTGAGCAGGAACTGATATTCTCTTCTAGCCACATATGCTGAGTCTAAATTAATTGTAATTTAGTATGGTTAGGAGCCGTGTTTCAAGTACTCAGTTGCGCCCATGCACTTAGGGCTATCAGCTGACAAGAAGTACGCAGTGCTTCATCATTCCTGAACAGTCTGTGTCATGATGCTGGGAGAGGCCCTTCTGTTTCAGCAGATATGTCTATCCTATCCCATGGTAGAGCTGTGCGAGAGTTAAGGACTTAGCTCCAAGCCTCCAGTAATGGGAGGACACTCGGTGAGCATCACTTTCATGTGAGAAATAGGTCAATCACAGTAAACAGTTTCTCCAAGGGGCAGAAATCAATTCTGCAAGCATCTGAGGTGACAGGAAGACATTTAAGGCTCACAGACTTCTGCAAATCACTATTTTGCCTTAACTTCTGACTTTTAAGCTTCTCTTAGCACCACTGTGCAACACTGTACAGACCCCTGGCATCGTCTCCAGCTCTTCTGGTTTTCCCCAGCCCCACCCTGTCCCCCTTTGAATGGAGACACTCCCACGTGTATGGGACTCTTTGTATCTGCTGCTGAGTGTTTTGGATACATATTCCACAGGGGCATGACATTTATTCTAAGGCTGGAGAATGAATATTAATGGAAGTGCCTCATCAGAGTACAGAGGCAAGCTGGCCTGCACACAGCACCAGCTCAGTGACAGCATTTAGAGTTCCCCGAGGAACAACAGTGTTTCAAAATATTTCTCTCATGCCTGGCATGGCTGCTTGAGTCTCCGGCATCAGAACTGGCAGGTGCTTGTCTCCAGGCACGGCTTTCTCAGACTCACAGTCTCACTACGAACCAAAGACACTAGGAGCCGGGGGAAAGAAAGGTGAAATGAAGCTGAAGTAATTGCAGATTTGAATACTTACAATATGGTGGCTCACACCTATAATACCAGCATCGGAAGACAGTATAACACAGTAGTGAATTCAGGGTTCACCTGGGCTAGAGAGCAGATGCTATCTTAGTCTAAGAATGATCAATCAATATCCCCAATAGAAATTCCAAGTTTGGAATGAATATTATATTGAAAACTTTAATTAAATGAATAATGCTTTTTGTTCGTTCTTAAAGATATTTACTTACCCACAAATATGGATTATCTAACCTGTGTCAGATGCTGGTGACATCATGTTGAACAGAGCATCTATCCCTGGCTCTGAGGGCTCTCCATAGTACTAAAGACAATGCAATACGCCCACAGAGAATTATTATTGTGGTAGGGAGCCCGGGTCCCAGTCACACTGGAACAAGCTCTTAACCAAAGTTGGGTCCCTTCTAGTGCTCTTATATGGCTACTTTATAATGAGCAAGACAAATAAAAATGGACTGGACTATACTGGGAACTCTCCTAAGGACTAATGTTGTTCATAGGTTCCTGTTACTGACCTGTTGAGGTGCCAGAGGAAGTCTTTCACTCTTTGCACACACATCTCCTTTGAGAAGCACTGAGGCACTTCACCCACTCTGCCCCATTCAATCTTCATGGCAAAATCTGAGGTCCACGTTACATCCATGCTTTTACAGATGGGGTATCAACTTTTCAGCTAACCTGTGCAGATCTTGTCCGCTGGACCTGAGATCTGAAGACCTGGAAGCATGGGGTGAACTACAGTCTGATGCTGTAGACGGTCTTACTTCAGTGTACTTTTATGCACAGCTGTAACAGAGGAAGCAATGGTCCAAGGAAGGCTGTTTGAGTTCAGAAAAACATAATCAGCAAAAACATGTAGATAAAATGCCACTAACCACATACTAAATATTAACAAGAACAGCCCTTTCCTGGAACTTTCTCAGGACAGAGCAGTTTTAACACAATTGCCTGGCACACAGTATAGATTATATCTGGGAAAGCACAAAAGCAAGGCAGGGGCCATATCCAGATTCAGGGTAACTAACCAGATTGGGTTCTATAGCTATAGTCTGATATCTAACAAGAATAAATGTGATGTATTAATTGAACGTAAATTTTTAACATAGGAGGCATGAAATCATGTCCAAGAACAATCCAGGGGACAAAGTGTACCTGAGATAAAAGGCTCGCTACTTTTTTTTCCCTGGAGCCTCTCTGACAGTTCCCCACTGTTCACCATGGGCCACTCTTTTGACTGTGTCCTGACAATGGGAACCTGGGAGTTTAGAGAAGTTCAGTGACTTTACCAAGATTCTACAGCTGAGGTTTCAGTGCAGCCCTGCCTGAAGCACCAGGCTCCTTTCAGCCTTTGCATCAGAAACCATGGGAGGGCAGAGTCCCTGGTGCTGATGCAGATCTCAGATGAGCCAAATCAGCCTCTCTAGGGTCGGGTCCATGTAATAAGGAATTGCATCATGCAGTCCTTCTGAAAATTGTTTTCCTAGCAGAAATTCAAATATGCCTGTAGGCTCCTTTGAAGTGGAGACATGCTGTTATGTCTGAGTGCGGAAAGTCCTCACTGGCTCCTGATGGCACAGTTTTTAGAGGCTATGAAACGTTCAAACGGTGGGCGAGCTCTGCAGTAAGTGAACTGCTAGGGGTCAGGACTTAGGGTTCAGAGCCTTCCTGACTCCAGACTGATATTTCATTGTCTGTCTGTCTGTCTGTCTGTCTGTCTCTTCCTCAGTGTGTATGTGTGTGTCTTCATCTCTCTGCCTATCTCTCACTCTGTCTCCTCCTCCTCCTCCTCCTCCTCCTCTTCCTCCTCCTCCTCCTCCTCCTGCTGGAATACAAAGACTCCTAGCCCTACATTTCTGCCACCATGGTCTTCACCATGACTTCCCTTTACCAATGATAAACTGTATTTTCTTCAACTGTGAGGCAAAAAAACAAACAAACAAAAAAGACCTTTCTCCCTTGAGTTGCATCTTGTCTTATATTTTGTCACAACAATAAGAAAACTAACTAATAGATACACACTGAGGTCTATAAGTAACCTCAGATAGAGCATATAATGAGCAATGAAGCATGCAGAAATTAGTCAGACATGTCTAGAGAAAGAGAAGAACCAGTAGGTCATAGATAGGTAGATAGATCAATCGATCGATCGATCGATAGATAGATAGATAGATAATCCGACAAAAGACTTATTCTAAGGAAATGGCCAGGATCTATGATCTACAAACTCAAGGCCCAGGAAACCCCGATGGAATTCTTTGAGGGCTTGTGAGCTAGAGAAGCAACTGAGTAGATCAAAGTCCAAGTCTAGAATCCTGAGGGCCAAGAGCACCAAAGACTGGAGAGATCTATCTTTCTGCTAAATCAGCCATCATTATGGTTTGAACACGAGGTGTGTCTGGGGCTCAGGTTGCCAGGCTCTTGCTTCCTCCAACAAGACCTCACTTACTACTACTCATTGGCACTCAATAATGCCCACATCAGGAATCTGTTAAGGAATTGCTACATTGATTAGCTAAGAATTTTCAGAATCCAGCTGTACCCCAAGTCTATCAACTGGTAACCCACAGTGTGAGAGACAACACAAGTTTCTTTTCCCAAGACAGTCTTGTCACTGAGCAAGCTTCATTGGGGTGGTGCTGGATGGCAGCTCCCCCCAGGTTGTGACGTGAATTCTTTCCCGAAGGAGGGACATGTGACAGAGACACAGCATTTCTATCCAAAGATCTGAGATCAGACTGGTCACCCTCTTGGCCGGCTCATGCAAAGCTCATTAAGGCCATGTTTGGACAAGTACCGGTGGGGGTGTAACTAGAGTAGCTCAAGCTTGTCATACTCCCCACATGTGGTAGACAGGACTAAAGATTGGTGATACCTGGCAGGATGTGTGAGCTGCTGACGGTGGCTTAGAGAGAGAAAAGAGCTGGGAGGGCATCAACCTTCTAGGAATCAGCTTACAGGCCTTGCAGGAGCTGTCAATAAGATTGCCTTCAGGGAGGCCACGGAGGACAGATACGGTTGCTATGGATATGACGGACAGGCCCCTCTGAGGATTCCTAAGACCTGCCTGAGCCTGTGAGACGTTGTGAGAAATCACATCAAAGGAGAGCGAACATCTACCTCTACCAAAATGACAAAGGGACCTCAGAAAAATAAAGCATTCTTTTACTGGCAGTCTGAGACTCTGACATGGCTCATCTGGAAGTCAAAAGTCATGATCTGTAATGAGGGAGCCTTTTCTATTTCTATGGTGGGGGGGGGGGTGGGACACCACTGTTCACTTATTTTGGACCCACACAATTAAATCCTTTCCTATAAACGTCCTCAGCCTGGTTGCTAAAAGGTACTTAAGCCTTTCCCACCCATAGTTTTGAGACCATAGAATTTCCAGATTCATGAACACCTTGCTCAGTTCCAGTCTGTCTGAGAGATTCCAGGGGAAGTATTTCAATTAACAGGCATCAACATCATCACTCAAAATCTACAATTTGTGTGTGTGTGTGTGTGTGTGTGTGTGTGTGTGTGTGTGTGTGTAAAATAGAGTTTTATGTGGTAAAGTGTGGAGAATGATAGAGATTGTAACCCTCAAGGTACCAGCCTAAACCCAGGCCATGTTCTTTTTCTCTGCAAGAGAAGGAAGAAGAAGGTACTAGAAATCTACAAGGATGGAAGACAAATGGTTACCAGACCTGAGGAAAGGAACAAAGAAATACGTCCTACCTCATCTGGACACAAAGTCATTTGGATTCCAGTTTGCAAGAAGTTACCTTAAAAGATCTGCTCTTCCAGCCAGAAGGTTTAGGAGGGAAGGTATGACTGTGTGGTGATTTGAGTGAGAATGACCCCCATAGATGTGTGCATTTGGATATTTGTTCCCCAGTTAGAAGAACTGTTTGGAAAGGATTAGAAAGTATGGACTGATACGAGGTGTGCCATTAGAGGTAGGCTTTGGAGGTTCAGAGTGTCTCTTTCTGTCTCCTACTCTTAGATCAGTATGTAAGCTCTTGGCTGTTTCTTTGCTCGGCTATCATGAACTCTAACCCTCTGAAACTGTAAACCCAGGATTAAAGGCTTTCTTTTATAAGTTGTCTCAGTCATGGTGTCTTATCACAGCAATAGAAAAATATCTGTGACAGTGTGCAAGAGACTCCTGTTCAATAGCTAATTCTGAAAGCACTGAAGACATCCTCCAGTTGACTTTCAGCTGACATTAGACTACTGGCAATGAAGGTGTGCAGGTCCCCAGAGAGCAATGCAGCCTCTACCTGGATCTCTCTGCTGTGTTTTGGAAATGGCCCTCAGAGGCACGTCTCAACAACTTCACCTCCAGTGTCCTCAGAGGCACGTCTCAACAACTTCACCTCCAGTGTCCTCAGAGGCACGTCTCAACAACTTCACCTCCGGTGTATAGCTTTATTGAGAAGTAATGGAAACTTGAGGAAGTGGGGCTTAGTGACAGGTTTCAGGTCACTAGAGATCCCATCTATGAGGAATTTAAGGCCCTTTCCATCCCTGCCCTCTTTGCTTAGACACAGGCATGGACTGAAACCTACTAAAGAATGAGCCAGCTAACCCTTTTCTCTGTATAAGGTGATTGTCTTGGGTATATGTCAGAGCAATAGAAAATAGGATAACACACTCCCCACATAAGTCCTTTGTAAGGACTAAATGTCCCTGCCTGATGGGTAGAGAGGCAGGAGAAATCCAACTCTAATTTGAAAGGACTCACAGGATGTCCAGGGTTGGTGGAGGTGAGTTATACAGAGACAGACCAAGAGAAAAATTTGTCTTATTTAAGACTGGATCTCTCTATGTAGTAATTCTGGCTATCTTGGACTTCACTGTGTAGACTAGACTAGTCTCCAAATCAGAGAGATCCTCTTGCCTCTCCCTCCTGAGTTCTGAGACTAAGTGTTTGTGCTACATGCCCCACCTCCAAGTGAACACGTGAAGAGGAGAAAGGAAATGGTAGAAAGTTTCCAGAGGAGAAAAGCAGGCTACTCTGCGGTCTTTCTAAGAAGCTTGAGAGGAAGCTCACAAATACCAATAGTTGAAAACATGGCAGCCTCCTCATTCTCAGAGGAAGGAAGAGTGAGAGCATTTTTCTGTAGCTCTATGCCCAAGCACAAGCACACCCTTGGTCCCCGAGTATGATAAAACCAGAAGGCAAGACAAAGCCGTCAGATTCTGAAGAAGGGCAGAGCTTTGGTGAAATTGGAACATGTGACTCATAAACTCAAAGCCAGGCAGTGCTGGGTGTTCATGGGTCATCCCTGGCCTGATCATCAGAGAGAACGCAGGGTTCTACTTCCTTGGTGGTCTGAAGGGTCAGATGGAGATGGACTTCAGAACTGGGAGGAGACCGATGTGTCCTCTCTGGACCACGGAGACATAACAGAAAGTGGACCACTGCTTCTGAAAAAGTAAGTCTTACTCACTAGATGTAAGTGTCATCTCAGAGGCTTACTACCTCTCTCTGCTAACCTAGGCCTCGTCCTGGAAGATTCTCACCTCTACACAATCTTATCTATGCCCCAAATCTTTTCAGCTTCTGGGACTTACTGCTGAATAAGCTCACTCTTTCTAGCTCTTTCTGAACTCTGGCTGACTAGTTCAACCCAGCTGTTCTGGCTCAAACTCCTCTCCTAGCTGACTAATTCAAACTGGTGTCTCTCAGCTTCTGACTGAATTGTTCTGCTCGGCCTCAAACCAATTCTAGCAATCTGTTCAAATTTTCTGGCTCCTTCCTATTCTCTGGTTCTTCCTGTCTTTTCTCGGCCTTACAAGGCTTGTTCTCTCTTTAACCTGTCTCTGTAAAACATTCCTGGTAAAACTTCCTGAGTACCATGAACTGAACTGCCATAAACTCAGCTCTATTGCACTGACTCTCAACTCATGGACTCAACAGAACTTCCTCAGAAGAACTGACTAGAACTCAGCGATCTTGCCTTTGTCTCTAGAGTCCTGGGATTAAAGACATATACCACCACGCCTGGACCTAAGCTCTACTTTACCTGAAACTTGCTCTGTACCAGGCTGGCCTTGAACTCAGAGTTCTGCTTGCATCTGTTCCCCGGGATTAAAAGCATGTCTGTATTCCAACTGAATTACGCAGACCTAGACGTTCTTTGGATGGGATCTCTTGCCAGAACAACCATGTTCTGAATTAAAATTTCCCCACATGCTTCTCCACATTAGATATAGATAGCAAAGTTTTCTGCACTCTGTGATGTTCAAGAACAAGACTCTTCTGCATCACAGAAGGTAGAACACCAGAACCTTCTAGGTGCTCTGACTCTTATGTCACCTCAGGTGCTTCTTGGTTGGGTGTGTTTTTTTTTTTTTTTCACATTCTCTGTCCCAACTCACTCTTCCTTCTTGCCCCCAGATCTGTTCACAACCCTCTCCTCAGCTCCCTGTTATCAAGGGTTCTCAAGCACCCTGACTTCTGGGGAGACAGACTGTAGGATAGTAGGGGTGGAGTGCTGCACCCTCCCCACCTGCAGATGGCAGACCCTCTACTACACAGCTCTGTCTCCCAGAATGTACTTTCTACTAGCCTAGCTACTTCACCACCATCAGGCTAGTGCCATGTCCCTGCGTGCCTTTGTCTGTAGTCACTGCAACAGTCCCTCTGAGTCACCTGCTTTGAATGTACCTCCTGCTTTCTGCTTCTAGATTCCAGATACAGATTGCCACACTGGGCCCAAACAAATACCATTCTGTAGACAAACCTTTTTAACACATGTTTTGTTGCTGTGAGGAGACACCATGACCAGGGCAACTCTTATGAAAGAAAGCATTACAGTTTCAGAGGTTTAATCCATTATCATGTCAGCACACATGGCACTGTGGCAACAGCTGAGGGCTGCATCCTGATTCACAGGTAAGAGGGGAGGGGGGAAGGGAGGGAAGAAGGAAAGGAGAGAGAGAGAGAGAGAGAGAGAGAGAGAGAGAGAGAGAGAGAGAGAGAGAGAGAGGTCTAGAATGGACTTTTTGAAACCTCAAAGTCTACCCCCAGTGATCCACTTCTTACAAGACCACACCCACTCCAACAAGGCCACACCCCATAATCCTTCTCAAGCAGTGCCACTCCCTGGTGATTAAGCATTCGGTTAAATGTGTCAATGGGAGCACGCTCTTATTCAAATCACAGTGCACTATCCACACAGCATGTATCCTTGGGTAAGTTCCATTGTCTCTCTCTCTCTCTCTCTCTCTCTCTCTCTCTCTCTCTCTCTCTCGCCTCAGTTTACCCAACAGGGGGTGTATTCAATGAGGGGTTCAGTCAATGATGTTAGATGTACAGACTGTAAGTTTTGTAAGCTAGACACGTGGCTTAAACATGATTCTGAAATTGCCTGGTGTGCTGGCCTTAGCGCTGGAGCCCTCTCTCGACAGCTCTGCTGTTTCTTCTGGGAGACATTCCTCTCAGCGACTCCTCTCAGCGATTCTTCCCACTTCCTGGACCTTTCATTCTTTGGAAAGCTTAGATCCAGACCCTTGAAAAGACACTCCTTTCTCTCACCACTTCAGCCCTTCTATGGGGCTTCAGCGTTGGCAGTCGGCTATTTTGATGCTAGACTTGTCAAGAGAAACTGGAGAGTAGCCTTGATTCATCATTTTTATAGTCGGGGGATAAAAGGGCCAATTTCTGCCTTTGGAGTCTCACAGTGCTACAGCCAGACTATTCATCTGAGGCCCAAATCTGCCTGAAATGTTTTTTCACTGTGTACAATTACTGTGGCCTGCAGACAAACTGTGAAGGGCTCGTTCGTGATTCCACACAGAGGCCAGGCTGGTGGCTATGGTCTATTCAAACGCCCTGCTCTGAGAAACTGCTATACCCCATATCTGTGTTTGCTTCGTATGCAGAAAGTGATGAATGGGTGTCTGAGGTATCAGAAGTGCGAGGTGGAGAGAGCCCACAAGGACAGACATAGAACTGGTACAGAGGGTGTTCTGTGATGGCCCCTTAGCGCTTGAGTTAGAAGAGTGGTTTGCTCTGGTCCTGGGTTTGTATATCCAGATTCAAGTATATCTCTAGGTCACCCTGCCACGGGGCTCCTAGGCCACTGTGAGATTTAAGCAGATACTTTTTAAGGGCACTAGAGTCATTTAGGATGCATAAAAAGTGAGTTTAGATGAATGAGGTTTGTGGATAAAAACATCTACTGTTCCTTCACAGAGACTTATAAAAGGCACCGAGACATCCTGGAGCAGAGTGGCGAGCAGACTTAATTGTGCCTCAAACGTAGTCCATTCAGAAAGCTTTCAGCCCATCTTTATAACACACACTGGGAAGCAGTAACATTAAGCCAGCCTCAGAAGCTTGGATTTAATGAAGAGGCTAAGCTAAGCCTCCATCCACATCCCACCCACTGGAAGATTCCACACAGACTCCTCTAAAGTAGACATCTGTAGACTTCGAGAAAGTTTTGACCTTCTACTATGTCCAAGTACAAAGTCATGCAGGCCCACAGTATTCCCAGAGAATGGAGGAGCAAGCACCTTCCCTATGTCTTCTGAGTTCCCAGTTCAATGAAACAGATCATGTCACTACCTTGCCTACAGCTTATGAAGATACAAAAAATAATAAAGCAACAGCTATCAATTTCTGCAATGTCACATGGGCAGAAAAGAAAGCAGAGGACATTTATTATTGGACAGTCTAGACTGCCTAGTGTTGTGGATAGCCCCGGGGGCTAGTTCTATTTGACGTGAATTCCATTCTCCTGTGAGTGGCTGCAAACAAGGAATGAGCCAGCACTCAGGTGATTTCCTGTAAACCTGCTTCCCACCTGAATTTGTAAAATAAAGGAGAGCTGATGATTGGGCAGATAAAAGGGAAAGTGGAGCAGAAAGAGAGGGAGAGAAGAAGGAGAAAATGGAAGAGGGAGAGGATGCAGAGGTGGAGGAGGAAGAAGAAAAGTGGAGCAGAAGCACATGGCCTGGAGAAACTGCAAGTTCTGAGGGGTCTCATAAGCTATGGAAGATGGTAGTGTAGCAGTAGATCTGCCCAATCTAGGCTCAAAGCATGTAATCCTATTAACTGTGTTGTGTTTTCATTGCTGGGGCATATTTGGGTGGAGATTTACCACAACAACCCAACTTCCGAATAATGACACAGAGAGAGACTTACATTTATTTATGAATGCTTGGCCCTTACAGCTTAAGCTTGTTCCCAACTAGCTCCTGTAACTTAGTAACCAATTTACACTAATCCATCTTTACCATGGTGCCTATTCCCTCTAATTTCATCCCTACACATCTGACCTCATCTGTGCCTTACTGTTGAATCCCACCAGCCTGACTCTTTCCCAGAGTTCCTATCTCTCCCCGAATGTCCTGCCTTTCTCTCCTGCCCTGTCCTGGGCTGCCAGCTCTTTAATAAAGCCAATCAGAGAATGCCTTAGGCAGGTGAGGAAGGACAGAGACACACCTTCACACAGTGTATATAAATATCACCCCAAGAGAAGTTAGAAGAGTGCCCAGAGTGGACACTCCCTCCAGAAAGCTCCTTTTTCTCATGTGTGACCCTGTTCATCTGGACTTGTGTCTTACCTGCCCTGGCAAGAAGTTGTAAAGTCCTTGGCATTAGATCCCGATGTGGCTGCCTAGCAGAGCTCTGCAGACTCAGCTGCTGATCATCCTTCTCCATTCTGATTGCCACGTTTCTCTTTTATAGTATGTCTTGTCTCACCTACATGCTTCCACAAGTGCCCAAGTGGTCTCCCATTCTCCTTCTCTATTTAGCTCACACTTCTCTAAGAGCTGTCTCCACTGCTCTGAGCACCCACAAAGCTATTTGCTCCCAGAGTGCCCCTGAGGTCCTCATCCTTGCTGACCTGCATGAGTCGTCTCCTTATTCATGCTGTAAGACCGTAGCGTAGGACCATCCTTGCCTAGTATACTCCAAAGTGTTGTATCCACCAGAAAAACTCAAGTGTTAGTAAAGACCAGTGTATAAAAATGTTTTTAATGTCCTTCTAAAATCTGTGTGTTTTTCCTATGAACTACATGCTAGTCATCTCTGAAAAATATCCTCAATGCCCAAGAGAATAAAATCTAATTCTATAGGACAACGCTATGCTCATTTTACCTGCAGATGTTCACAGAGAGAAGCCAAATTAGATTCCTTCCCTCTGTCTCCTAGTCTATGATGAAAAAGGGCTTTTCTAATCCAATAGGAAGACTTCAATGCCAGCAGCAGCTGCAACTACATCTGCTTTAAGTCAGGTAGCCTGGGGCAGATAAAAGTGCCTTCCAAGTTGGCTGTAGCATTTCACTGAGGATGAAAATACCTTACTCATCTTTGTTAGATCTGGGTCATTGCTAAGACTTCTTTGGATACACACCTTTAAACCCACCTTCCTGGTACATAGGCTCATAAAGATACCCCTAAAAAAAAAAAAAAAAAAAAAAAAACTTTGCCTAAACATTTTAAGAAAATTTTCAAAAAACTTAACATTGAAAAATAACCCTAAAAGCTTCTTATGGTGTTAATAAAAGAAAATGAATATCTTTTAAATAAAAAAAAAAAAAAAAAAAAAAAAAAAAAAAAAAAAAAAAAGTATGGTTTCTCCATGAAGGCCATACCCTGTCTAAAACTAGCACTCAACCTTGTAACTTTGGCTCATTCTCCAAAGAATACATCTTGCTGCCTAACTTTATGTAGCGTACTCTGGAAGCGCCCCCTGGTGGACATATTCAGTATTGCTTCTAATGTTAACCACTAGTCAAAAGGAAGCTCAGGGGTTAACAGCAAACCAGCCATAAAATGTCACCGTGTCTTTTCTTGCTTCCCTACCTACAAATTTTAATCATGACACAGTCGTTAACTTTAAAAAAAAAAGTTCATTCCTCCAATTCTGTTTTTTTTTTCTTTTGGTTTTTCGAGACAGGGTTTCTCTGTGTAGTCCTGGCTGTCCTGGAACTCACTTTGTAGACCAGGCTGGCCTTGAACTCAGAAATC
>NC_034594.1:23762868-23777659 GCF_900095145.1 Mus pahari | reverse complement strand
AAAAAAAAAAAAAAAAAAAAAAAACTTAGCATGACACAGAGGGAAAATTTAAGGTATAGGATTGTGGGTATGCTACATTGGCTTTGCTTTACAAAGACACAAGTTAGCCAGAAACTAACAAAAAAACATTCGTGTAGCAGTTGTGTCAAAACTTTGACTCACTGTAATAAAAGGAGAGCAGTGCCTCTGGTCTAAATTCCTTGTCCTAGCATAAAAGGAAAAGCTCTCACTTCGCCTCGGTACGGAGAGGGAGCTCAAAATGTCAGTAAGGTTGACTTCACTCTGGAAGATGCTTTCCTTTCTTAGGAATGCCGTTCCTGTAGCTGACTGGAGGGACTGTCATGGACCAGAGGGTGAGAGTTCTCATCTTTTCTTCACCTGTGTGCTTCTTTTGTTCATGTTCTGGAACTCGGCAAGGGCAAGTCTAAGTTTTCCCATCTGCCACTGGGTGATGTTTTATCAAAAGCTGCTTTTTTTCTTTTCTCTCTTTTATTATATATATATATATATTTCATACAATATATTCTAATTACAGTTTCCCCTCCTCCTCTTCCTCCTCCTTCTCAGAGTTCCTCTTCATATCCACTCCCAACCCACTCCACATTCTTTCTGTCTCTGGTTAGAAAACAAACAGGCACTTAAGAAATTTAACAAAAATAAATTTTATAAAAATAAAATACAATAAGACAAAGCAAAAACAAAAGTTTTGAAGATTATTTTTTTAAAAAGATTGATTTATAATAATAAATATCTAAGTACACTGTAGTTGTCTTTAGACATACCAGAAGAAGGCATCAGATCTCGTTACAGATGGTTGTGAGCCATCATGTGGCTGCTGGGAATTGAACTCAGGACCTTCAGGAGAACAGTCAGTGCTCTTAACCACTGAGCCATCTCTCCAGCCCCAAGACAAACTTGAATAGGACAAGGACAAAACCACTTACAGGGACCCAAAGAAAAAGTACAAGAACCACATATAGACACACGTGCTCATACACACAGGAATCCCACGAAAACACAAAATCAGAAACCATCATATAATAATATTTATGCAAAAAACCTGTAAGGTTAAAAACAAAACAAAAAAATCAAACACAAACAAACAAACTTGCCCTGGCTTAACATTATGAGACAAAGGACCTCCAAAGATGCCCTTCAGTTAGCTCCTTTTGTGTGGGTCGTCTCCTCTTAGGCATGCAGCCTACTCTTATGAGTGGTTTGACGCTCTTACACTCTTTCTGCCTCTTCTGCAGTTTTCTGACCCATGAGGGGAGAGATTTGATGGAGATGTCCCATTTAGGGCTGAATGTTCCAAGGTCAGACATTCTGCATATTATCTGACTGTGGGTCTCTGTTCTTTCCCATCTACCGCAGGAGGAAGCTTCTCTGATGATGGCTGAGCAAGGCACTTATCTATGAGTGCAGCAGAACGTCATTCACTGGGAGTCTTTTCTTACTCCTCTCCTTTAGTAGGACAGTAGTATTTGGACTTCCTCTAGGTTTCTGGCATATCTAGTCTCAGGTTCCTGGCCACCCAAGCCACAATGGGAATGGGCTCCGTCTCATGGAATGGGCCTTAAGTCCCCCACAAACTCTGAATCACTACTGCACTAATCTATCTTGCAGACAGGCCGCTGCTGTAGAATTGAAGGGTTTGTAGCTGTGTTGGTGTTTTCCTTTCTCTGGTAGTGTACAGAGCGCCTAACAGTACTGTGAACACTAATCCACAGGTGTTCTGGGTAGACACTGGCTTGACTTCTCCATGTCCACTGACTTTTCTAGGTGTTGCCTTCAGCGACGGAACCTTGCTGTCCATTTTTGGAGAGAAACCAATAGCCTTGGAAATAGCTTGGTTGCTGTTGTCGTTTTGTTTTTATTTTTTTGAGACAGGGTTTCCCTGTGTAGTCATGGCTATCCTGGAACTCAATTCTGTAGACCAATTTGACCTAGAACTCAGAGATATGCCTGCCTCTGACTTGTGAGCACATAGACTTTCTAAATATCTGCAGATGCCTTTTAGCCTCTTAGAGACCAGTGAGTTTGCATTTTCTTTATAGGAAATTCACATTATTTTTATTTTGCTGTGGTTTTTTGTTTGTTTGTTTGTCTTGTTTTGTTTTTGAGACACGGTTTCTCCATGTATCCTTAGCTATCCTGGAACTCACTCTGTAAACCACACTGGCCTAGAACTCACAGAGATTCACCTGCCTCTGCCTCCAAGTGCTGGGATTAGAAGTGTGCGCCACCACTGCTCAGCAGAAATTCACATTCTAAAAAAAAAGAAACAAACAAAAACAGCATGCCAACAAACAAACACAAAACCTCACTAAGGCAACCTCATTCAAGTAAGATTTTAAAATTTCGGACAGAGGAACATGCATGAGATAATCCCACTTTGTCTTCAGGACAACATATGTCTTTCTGCCATTTCAGGCCCTGACCTTTTACATCCATCCAACAGTAATCTTACTTTAAATATTAGTGTTGTGATCACAGGGTTGTTGGAGTCCACCAAAAGACCCTCACTCACAAAGATCACAGAGATTGCCATCGCTGCAAACTGCAAGAGGTTTTTTTTTTTTTTTTTTTCTTGATCGCATTGGGGACCCCCATCAGCACGCAGGTAAGAGGAGAGACCCTGAACAAACAAAGAACGCACTTTTTATACCTTGTAAAGGGCAGATTTAGGCAATAGGGCTAGCTGGCTTATTCTCATTGATGTAGCAAGTGACCCTTTCAGACGTTGGTTGGTTGGCATATGGTGACTACCTCTGGCCTAGTCCCTCACTCTGCCTGCCCTTATGGTGGATTGTTATGATTGGTCAGCAAAGCAGCAGTACATTTGAACTTATGGGTCAGCTATTAACGTCACAGCTGTTAACATCACGAGGAATTCTAGCGACAAGGTCAGGGCAGTTTGTGTTTTTTCTCAGAATTCAGTGTGGGGTGGGGTAGGGGAATTTTTTTCTGAGAACTGCTAATCTTGTTTTGGCAGCTGCAGGCTTAGTCTGGTCATCTTGACCACTAGTTTGGAAAGTCCCTTCAGAAGGGGAGGGGCTGAGTGGTCTTGAATTTATTTTGGATTCTACAGGGCCATTATTAATTTTGTTCTTTTCTGGTGCAGAGAGTAAGCTTCTGATTTGCTTTTTTTTTTTTTTTTATAAATATGTTTGTTCTATTTTTATCTCCTGTGTATGTGTGTTTTGCCTGTATGTGTGTGTGCACCATCTGCCTTCAGTACCCTCAGAGGCCAGAAGAGAGCATTGGATCTCCTAGAACTTGAGTTACAGACAGTTATGTTTCCATATGGGTGCTGGATCCTCTGGAACAAAGCTGGTGTTCTTATCCACCAAGCCATCTCTCTTCAGCCTTTGCCAATTTTCTTTTATTGTATGATGTAGGGACTGGTCTCATGGACAGGTGACCTGTGTCTCTGTGACTCTGTGACTTCCTCATACTTTTTATTTTGAGTTTTTGCCCTTTATGTAAAGTTTGGTGAGACAACGAGGCTGTGTATAAGCAGAGGCTACATGTGCAATATGTGTGCCAGACACACATCTGCACCACAGCGCTCACAAAAAGCTTCACAGCCCCATGAAGACAGAACTGGGAGCTACCTTAAGATGGTAGTTCAATTCCCAGCAGCCACATGGAAATTCACCACTGTCTGTAACTTGAGTTCCTGGGGGATCTGATGCCCTCTTCTGGCTTCTAAGGGCATTGCATGCAGGTGGTACACATATATAAACAGGCAGGCAGAGAGCAAAAACAATTTTGTCTACAACTAAGCCAGGGTCATACTGCCCTGGAAGCCACACTCTGCTTTGCTGTGAAGACAGTAACATTGTAACATCACAGGCAGCCTCTTGCCTCTGTGCACCCTTCTTCCTGTTGTTACTTTGCTCTCTACCTAGCTAAAAGAATGATAGGAAACAGCTTCAAGTTCATCTACCTTCCCATCTCCCTAATTCACCAGTGAGAGTCTGTAGAGTGGCCACATCACATTGACTGAAGTGGAAACAGTTGAATCAGGTTTGTGCAGCAATCCTGCTGTTCTAATTAGAAATAAGATACATATGCATGTGTGAGCCCTGAGATACAAATTATGCAAGTCAGAAACACATTTGCTCTGAAAGCTAACATTGCCCAACATAAACATAAACAGAACAGTGCATGCTAAGAATGTAAAATTCCCATTTTCTTTTGCTTAGAATGGCACTACATAGCAAAGATTGCCATGGCAAGCTGAGGTTGAGCCAACTGGAAAAAGAAAGACTGTCCATGCCTTTGGCGGCATTTCCCCTACTTCTTGAATGCAGATTTCTCATCATCGTGTGGCAGCAGGTCTCTCAGGACAGCAGACGACTGTGGGTACTCAGCACTCTGAGTGCTTGCAGTAGATAGTTGGCACGGAAGATGACATCTTTTTGAGACTTCACTGCCTAGACGGTTCCTGAAGACATGAGTCACAGGACAGAGGAGAGGCTGGGCTGCAATGAGACCTGGTCCTGAGGCTCAGGTGTTCTAAGGAGAATAGGACAACTTCTAACTTAGTGCCTACCTCACAGGAAATTCTCAGCTTCTGGTCACTATTATTTTCATACATTAAGCTCCCAGCAAAGGCATCCACAAATGCCCTCTTTTCAAAGACATTATCTTACTTATATGGTATAATTTATTTATTTAAATAACTTTGAGGCTATATTGGACCCAATTCTTACTTAAAATTTTGTCCAGTAATTTTATCCTTTAATTAGTGGATCTTGCCTGCAATAGCATCTATTTAGGGTGTTCTAAAGGTGACTTTGAATTCCCTCAATTCCGAAAGTAATATCTGTAACTGTTTGTAATAAAAAAACAAACAAACAAAACAAAACAAAACAAAACAACTATCCCTCCAGTGCCTGTCTTCTTCCCTCCTTCCTTCCACGTATAGATGTTTTGTCTGTTTGTCTGTGTATCGTGTTTATGAAGTGCCTACAGAAGACAGAAGGCAGCCTTGGATCCCCTGGAATTGGAGTTTTGAGTGATTGTTTGCTGTCCTGTGGATGCTAAGACCCAATTCCAGGTCGAATCTTCTGGAATAGCAGCTATTCCTCTTAATTGCTGAGCCACCATTCAAGCCCTGCTTTGTTTTTTTTTTTTGAGACAGAGTCTCTCCGGGATCTGGGGCTCAAGGGTTAGGTTCAGCTGTCAGGTTCTGCTTCCCCAGAACCGAGATTATAAAATCCAACCATGTCTGACTTTTTACCTGGGTACTAGAGATGCAGCAACCACTTTACCAACTGACATATCGCCTCAGTCCCTTTCCATGTTTTCTTTTGAAGGTTTTTATGTCTCTGCATTGTGTCACAAAGCATGCTTTTTAATCAAACAATGCCTGAGGTGTTTGCTAAGGGTCTTTTTTTTATCTAAACCATGGACCACTGACTTACTTATCTTACCAACTGATCTCTCACATCAATGAACTAATTGGATCATCTAGGACTGCTCTTTCCTTAGCAGTTTTTAGAATATGCAGATAGATGGATAGAGATAAACTTGCTGGCATTTTGATTGAAATTGGAATTGATTCAAATTAAGTGGAACTGATATTTTAACATTGATTCTTTCAGCTAACACACACAGCATATTCATAAGCTTTAGGGAAAAACAGGGCTTGAGAAATGGGATTGGCCCTGCTTCCTCCAAAGATAGGGCAGAGACAAGGATGTTAAAGCTTCCGGCTGCCCAGGCAAAGCGGAGCCCGATCTTGTGACATCTTGTGAGGGACTAGGGTAGGGGAAAAAGTTGGTGCCACAGGGAACAGGTCAGAGGCCAGCTGACATCACCTAGGTATTTGAAAGCCCTGAGGAGAGTTCTAGATAAGGTATCTGTGAAACGGACCTGGTTAGTATGCGGTATGATAGTGGTCACATTTCCTGCCTGTAAGCTTTCTCTCTTGGGGCTTTACTATTTGGAAGGACCCATTCCCCAAGATTGTAGTGTGTGTGTGTGTGTGTGTGTGTGTGTGTGTGTGTGTGTAAGGGGGGGACCTTTTTGGTCCTACTTTGAATTTATATGTTTTATTTATTTATTTATTTATTTTTACTAAAGAACATAAATTTCTTTGGTATTGTTCTAGAGACAGAGGAGTTCATGATCATGAGTCAACCAGTTTGGTTTCTTGTGAGATCTCACTTCCTTGTATTTCTTAATTCTTTGGGTGCTGTTATAAATTTTTATTTTATTTTATTTTATTTTATTTTATTTTGGTTTTTCGAGACAGGGTTTCTCTGTATAGCCCTGGCTGTCCTGGAACTCACTTTGTAGACCAGGCTGGCCTTGAACTCAGAAATCCATCTGTCTCTGCCTCCCAAGTGCTGGGATTATAATTTTTAAATTTCAGGTTCCAATTGTCTGTAATTAGTGTATGGACATATAATCAGCATACATATAAGGGTATCATATCTTGAAAATCTACTCATTTAGTTCTTATCGTAGGAATTCTTCTTGGTAGAATATGATTTTCTAAATAAATGATCACATCATATCCAAATAGGGATTCTTTTGTCATTCTCTTTCTAATTTGGATATTGATTTTTTTTTCTTGACTTACTGCATTGGCTAAGATTTCCACTACAGTGTTGCAGAAGAATAATGAGAAAAGACACACCTGTGTGATTCTTAATATCAGGAGGAAGGTCCATGGGCCTCTCACCATTAAGTGTGGTAGCAGGGTAAGTTTTATAGACTTTACTAAGTTAAGAATGTTTGTATGTTGGCAGTTTCAGTCATGAATATATAAAATCAGTGTTATTATTGACTTATACTAATAATGTCTTAGTCAGGGTTTCTATTCCTGCACAAACATCATGACCAAGAAGCAAGTTGGGGAGGAAAGGGTTTATTCGGCTTACATTTCCANANTGCTGTTNATCACNNAAGNANNCAGGACTGGAACTCAAGCAGGTCAGNNAGCAGGAGCTGATGCAGAGGCCATGGAGGGATGTTCTTTACTGGCTTGCTTCNCCTGGCTTGCTCAGCCTGCTCTCTTATAGAACCCAAGACTACCAGCCCAGAGATGGTCTCACCCACAAGGGGCCCTCCCACCTTGGTCACTAATTGAGAAAATGCCCTGCAGCTGGATCTCATGGAGGTATTACCCCAACTAAAACTCCTTTCTCTGTGATAACTCCAGTTGTGTCAAGTTGACACAAAATTAGCCAGTACAAATAACAACTGAAAAGATGTTTTAAATGTATTAATAATACCTTTTTAAGTTAGTGTTCTATTGCTGTGAAAAAACAGAATGACCATGGCATCTTTTAAAAAAAGATTTGTTCATTTATTTATTTATTTATTTATTTATATATGAGTGCTCTGCCTGTATATAAGCTTGCACAACAGAACAGGGCATCAGATTCCATTATAGATGTTTATGAGCCACCATGTTGTTGATGGGAATTGAACTCAGAACCTCTGGAAGAGCAGTCAGTGCTCTTAACCACGGAGCCATCATCTCTCCAGCCCCAGGCCATGGCAACTCTTATAAAAGAAAGCATTTAACTGGGGGCTTTCGTAGAGTTTCAGAGGGTCAGTCCATTATCATCATGGCAGCAAGCATCGTGCGAACAGTAGCTGAGAGCTACATTCTGATACACAAGCAGAAAGAGAGAATGGGCCTGCTGTGGGGCCTGCCTCACGCCCAGCCCTGGTGACACATAATCCTCCCACAAGGCCATGCCTCCTTATCCTTCTCAAATAATGCCACTCCCGGTGACAAAGCATTCAGATATATGATCCTTATTTAAATCACCACAATACCCAGAGAAATGTAAATACTTAATGTCCTTATTTATTTCCTATTGCTGCGATAAATAATAGAACCAAAAACACAAGGCAGAAATCTGGTGGCATAACTGAAGCCAGAGTCATGGTGGAGCTCTGCTCACTGCTGGCTTGCTCCCATGGCTTGCTCACCGGGATCACACACGTGCGCGTGCAGACACACACACACACACACACACACACACACACACACACACAAACACACACACTGTAAATACAGCTTGCTCAGTATGTACGTGATGCCGGGGTTGACTACTTGGTATTGGATGACCAGCTGCTGCTCCCTTTTCCCTGGGCAAGGGAGGACTATTTCTTCCCTTTCAGCATTCCTTGCTTGCTTGTTTTCTTGTCTAGGGTTGAGACCCTGTAAGTTTCCCCCTTTCTACATTAGCATGGCTAATGATGTCATCCTTGTCTAGATCTTATTTAGGCAACATGTCGATGAGACTTCAGATGTGTAGCTTCCCTGACATTTCTAGGGAGACAATTTCACGGCAGACTTCCTGTTCCTCTGGCTTCCTCTATGATCCCTGAGGCTTAGGTACAAGGTGATGCTGTCGATATATTGTTTGCAGCTGAAAACATAGGCATTTGTTTTCTGCGATTTGATCAGCACTGTTTTTTTTTTTTTTTTTAAATATATATTACGGTCTCTATTGCATGGAGGAGCGAGGAATGGGATCTATACATATCTAAGGATATATAGTGTGATAAAATTTAGAATGTAGCTGGGAATTATGATGGGTTAGCAGAGTGGCTGCTGTAGGGTCTCCCCTGAGACCCACAACGTCACTAGCTGAAAGTCCAATTAGAAAGCTGTTGGTTACTGCCAAGATATATGTGACACTATTGCACCCTTAGGCACATTGAGCTGCGCTGGTGGTTTTAACTCAGAGGCTGGGTAGAGCTATTGACTGCTTCCTCTCCTTGTAAGCTTAAGTGGAACCTTCTAGTACCATGAAAGCTGGTCCTCAGAGAGAAGGCTTTCAGATTAGATCTGTTCAAATTCTCCAGGTGTCTTCAGCAATACAGACTCAACTATAACCTCTTGGGGTTGAGAGCTGCCAAGGGTAATAGCAATAGCCTATAGGTTCTGGTTCTGGTTCTGGTTCTGGGAGTATCTTGGATAACCATGACCAACAATTCAAAAGAGTGCTTCTCATGCCTGGTGTTGGAGTTTTTGTTAGATGGTCTACAGTTCTTGGGGGGAGCATTGTCAGACCATATGGGAAAAATCTCATTTTAATCATCTATGTGTATGTATAGACTTATATGTACTATATGTAATTTTAAAAATTGTTTCCTAGCCACTTTTATTTCTCCTTTTGACAATTCTCTGCTCAGACCCAAAGCTCATACTTCGGATATTTCTGACACCTTTGTCAAATATCAGATTGCTGAGGCTACGTAAACCTATGTTTGAGTTCCATTGATCTACATATTTGTTTGTTTATAGTACCATGGCTCTGTGATATACCTTAAGATCTGGCATGGTAATATCTTCAGCATCATTCTTTCTGCTCAGAGTAGTTTTGGCTAACCAGAGTCCATATGAATTTCGAGATAGTTTCCCCATTTCTCTGCGGAGCACAATGGGGATTTTAACGGGGAAGACACTGAATCTGTAAATGGCTTTTGGTAGAAATTATTTTCACAATATTAATTCTACCAACGCATGAGTATGGGATGTCTTTCCATCCTGTAGACTCTTTTTCTCTTCCTTTAGGGGTCTGAGGTTGGCATTGCAGAAGCTTCCGCCTCCGTGGTTGGTTTTGTTTCTATATATTTTACTTTCCTTGAGGCTATTGTGAATGGGAATGTCTATGATTTCTTTCTCTGTATTTATGTTGTTTATGTACAGAAAAGCCATTGTGTAAGTAGATGCCATATCCTGCCACACTGTGGGGACTGTTAATCATTTCTAGAAGCTCTCTGGTAGAACTCTGGGGATCTCATACCTATAAGACCATGTTATCAGCAAATAGGGGTAGTCTGACTTCATTTTCCATTTGCATCCTTTAATTTCCTTCTTTCTCCAGCTGGGGCTTCAAGCACTATATTGAGAAGGTGTGGGGATAGTTGACATTCTTGTCTTGTAACTTTTTTCAGTGGTATTGTTTATGGTTTTTCTCCGTGGGAGATGATATTATCTGTGAGTGTCTCGTGTATAGCTTTTGTTGTGTTGAGGTTTGTTCTGTTTCAGACCCTGGGGAAAAGGAATGAGTTGCATATTTTACAGACCAAAGCAGACCTGGCCTCCAGGTTCTCCCAGCATCCCTCAGTCCCTACCTGACATACTCTGCCCCCAACCCTGAGGGTTTTCCTTCCCTCAGAGGACCTTCCCTATCTAATCCAGACATTTTCGGTTCTCCTCCTCTTCTTCCTGTTCTCCTCCTTTTCCTCCTCTTCTCTTCTCTTACCCCTTCCCCCTCTCTCTCCTTACCATGGCAACTCCCCTGGTGCTTGGGGCCAGTGAACTCGACTGATAGCAGCTTCCCAATAAACCCTCCCCCCCATTTAATATCATCTAATCTGGCTTGAACTGGCTCATTTCACCAGTAGAGAAATAACTTATCAGGTGGCGCCAAAACCAGGGAATGAATCAGGAAAACTTTCTAGTTCTACTCTCTCCAAGATTTTTATCATGAAGGCATGTTGAATTTTGTCACAGGATTTTTTTTCCCACATCTATTGAGATAACCATGTGGTTTTTGTCTTTATAATCATTTATGTGTCTTATTACATTTATCACCTTGCCTATGTTGAACCATCTAGGATAAAGTCAGCTTGATCCTAATGCGTAGTCTTTTTTGATGTATGTCTGTATTTAATTTTCAAGTATTTTATTGATATTTTTAGATCTATGTGCAGCATGGATATTGGCCTGTAGTTTTCTGTTTTTCTTGTTGCATCCTCACCTGGTTTGGCAGAGTAAAGCTGGTTTTGTAGGTGGAATGTTGGAGAATGTTTTGGGGCACGGTGTATTTGAATGTTGATTTCTGTACCAGGAGATCTGGGTGTAGTCTGGATTTTGGTCTTGTCATTATTATGAAGCATTTCCTGACTCAGCATTTTATAAAAGATTGTACTCTAGTGAAGGGGAAATGTCTGGGTTCTTTGGAAAGTCAGTTATGTCAAATGATGTTTTGCTGGGGCACACAGGTGAAAGGATGAATTATGTTCCGAAGGAATAGAAATATGACCTCATAGACATTGGTTTGATTTCTCTACCTGGCTAAACTTCACTGATACTCGTGTATTGATTTGCTTCAGGCTGGTTGGCAAGTCTTGCTGTTTCTTCTGGATTGAACTGCCCTTGCTGGTTTGTGTGTGGTGACTGCCAAGTGAACTGGACTGCAGCTACTGGTTCGTGTGTGGTGTCTGCTACTGGACTGACCTGCTGATACTCTGACAGCCAAGATTGGACTCTTCCCCAAAGAACTATTTCTAAAACAGGTCTACTTCTCCAGTGTCTGAATAACTTTTGTTTTCTACTACCTCTGGTGGGTGGTGAGCTAGAGGAGAGGTTGAACCCTTATTGAAGTAGGTTGAGAAAAATGTATACCAACACTCCATCATCTTCTGATTGGTCAATAACTACTGGATCAACTGGGCTGGAGAGAATTAGGTGGGACTTCCATGCCCTGAGAGTGACAGAGGTCTCTGGTGGAAGGAGAGGAGTCACCCTGAGCAAGCAGATGGCAAGACTAAGATGGCAGGTGAAGGGCCACAGGGCTGAGAAGTGGGCCAGACAAGCATGGGCAGGTTAGAATAGCTCAGAATATGTCCAACTTAGTGCCTGAAACTTACACATAAAGGTTTCTCTGCCATTACTCTAGAACAAGAGCGGGTGTAAAATTCCTTTTACAAAAGGACTTTGAGAGTGGTCCTTCTATTTCTTTTATTAGTGTTATTAATTTAAGAAGGGTTGGATAAATTCATTCTATGAAGCCACAGTTATTCTACATATTCTTCCTTGGAGATGGAATGGTTTCTGTCTAATCGGGAACTTGTCATAATTTCCTTTCATAGAGAACTTCATAAGAGATTTTTTTTCTACTTTTATCATGTTTAGTGTTCCAAATAGATTTTAAAAACTGGTTGAGTGCATATTACTTTTAGCTTCAGAAGACATCATGTATATTTAAGAGGCATTTAACTATTATACATTATTTGATGACTTAAAATGTCCAATATTGAATTGTATATTTTAAAATAAAATTTCTTAGTTTAATATTAATAATAATAATAATAATAATAATAAGGGGGTTGGGTATAAATTTTCTTTGAAGCTCTGGTAGAATTATGCTGTGAATCCACCTGGATCTCAACTTTTTTTTTCATTGTAGTAACAATTTTTTCATTATTTGAATATCTTCATGTATTGTGGGTTTATTTAAGTTGTTGATCTCTTTTTGGTTTACCTTTGATAATTTGACTGAATCTAGAAATTTGTCCTTTTTTTTTTTTTTTTTTTTTTATTTTTTATTTTTAGATATTGATTTGATGTATAATTGGGTTTTAATGTAATCTCTTAAAATAGTTTGAGTGTCTTTGGCATCTCCCAATGTTTCCCTGTCGATTTCCAGTTCTGTTGATCTGTGTCCTCTCTTTCTTTTGGTTTGGCCGAGTTTCTATGCATCTTCTTTATCTTCTCAAAGAACCAGTTCTTAGATACATTGGTTTTTTTATATTGTTTTTTCAGTTCTTAGATACATTGTTGCTTTTTACATTGTTTTGTTTCCTTTTCACCCATTTCCACTGGATTTTTGTTATTTCTTGCTCTCTGCTGCGTTTGAGTGTGGTTTGTTCTCATTTGCTTTTTGTTTGTTTTTTTTCACATTTTGGGGTTACCTCATTGTGCCGTTTATTTGTGCTCTTTCTGGTTTTTTAAATGCAGGCATTTAGAACTACAAATCACCCTCATGGGAGTGCCTTTAATGTGTCTCAGAGGTTTTGCTGTGTTATTTTCATTTTCAATTAGTTCCAAGAAGTTTTATCTCTTGATTTCCTCTTTGATCCACTCATGGTTAGTAATGACCTGTTTATTTTTGATGAGTTTGTATATTTACTAGAGATTTGCTTGTTGTCAACTTTAAGTTTTATCAAACTATAGTCAGGTAGGGTAGGACACACAGGGTTATTTCAATATTTCTGAATTTATTAAGCTTTGTATTTTTGTCCCAAGATATGGTCTATGTTAGAGAGATTTCCATGTACTTCTAGGTAGAATATATATATATATATATATATATATATATATATATATATATATATATTCTTTCATTTGAGGTGGAATATTCCATACATATCTATTAAGTCCATTTGATGTAAGATGCCATTTAATTCTGGTGTTCCTCTGTTTTTTTGTCCAGATGACCTGACTGATGGAGAAAGTGGTGTATTGAAATCATCTATTGTTAATGGGTTAATGTTAATCCATGTCTTTAATCCCACTAGCACACTTTTTATGAAATTGTGTAACCCTGAGTTTGGTGTATATGTATTTAGCATAGTAACATCTCTTAGTTAATTGTTTCCTTGATTAGAATGGAATATCCTTCTTTACATCTTCTGATTAGCTTTACTTTGAAGCTTATTTAGTCAGATAGTGGGAGAGCAGTGCCTGCTTGCTTCCTGGTTCCATTTGACCGGAGTACTTTGGTTTAATCCTTTCACTCTGAGGCATGTATACCCTCTTAAAGCTAAAATGTGTTTCTTATAGACAAAAGATAGATGGGTTTCTACTGTGTCTTTTGTTTGGAGAATTAAGGCCATTGATATTTAGTGTGTGGAGCTCAGATGGTTCCAGAGCTAATGGTCAGGCTTACGCTGAAGAACAAAACGAAGTTCCATTGTGTGAGCAAAGGCCAGGGTGCAAAGGTCATCACCATCAGCCAGGAGAGCATGGTTCTGGTGTCAGAATCCTAGGATCAAATCCAAGCAAACAGCCCCAAAACTGGCCTCGGTCTTTAAGCAAATACACACAGGAAAGAAAATCTATAGAAAGTGTTCCTAGATGGCTGAGGCTCTTGGCTGTGTCTCTGGCAAAAACCTGCTGGAAGACAGCAGTGCCAAGGATTCATCTGCTCCCGGATCACACCAGCAGCTTCCTTCCCATATGGCAGGTGCGGGAGGCTAGTCCGTCTCCACCCCTGCCGAGCTGCCCGCTGAAGTTCTCTTAGTCAGAGGGGACACCTTTTTGCAGTGCTTTTCATTCTAGGAGTCCAGAGGCAAGTACTCAGGTGAGTACATGCTTTGTGATGGAGATGCAGTGCCTAAGGACACAGAATCCCTGCTGAGAAAGTTCCGTGCCCCCGCCCCCTGCCAAGAGTCTCCTAATGAGGCTGCTTTGTAAAGGAAAGAACGCTAGAAAAAATCAACCTCATCCCAAAGCACTCAAGCGCTCATCTGATCCGAAAAGTTAATCGCAGAGACTTCTAGCCATTTAAATCGTTCTACATTTAAATCGTGTATTAATGTTGTGTTGTACATATGTGCGTACATTTGTGTGGAGACAATTCTGAGGTTGTCCCTCAAGAACCATCGTCTTGTTTTTGGAAGACCAATTCTCACTGGGTCCCACGGCTGGTCAATTAGCTGTCTGTCTACCTTCCAGCACTGGAAGTACATGTGTGTGTCAGCATCCGTTTTTTTTTAATATGTAAATTCTAGGGCTTAAACTCTGGAGCTCATGCTTGCAAGGCTGTCTGTCTACCACCTTACTTACAGTTTAAAAGCTTAATTCTTTAGATAAACCTAGAAAAATAAGTACAAAAATATCATATCCCATGCTTAGTGTCACAAGAAATTAAAACAAGCAAACAAAAAAACCCCCACAAGATACATATAACTTTAGATTTTACTTGAGTGGCTATCATTCCCCTTTCTTCAGTTTCTTTTGGGATATCTTTTTCCGCTGTGCAGCTTCCTCTTCTGGCTGCGGAACGATCTGTTCCTT
>NC_034594.1:23729343-23762740 GCF_900095145.1 Mus pahari | reverse complement strand
GGGGCTCATGTATGGGTTAATCCGGCCATGAGCTCTGTAGGTTCATCGATGCATCTTAGGAGCCTTGTTCATCTGGATGTGTTCAATGACTAGAGAATCTACGTCTAAACCCCTAAGTTCAGCGCTACTCTCTGCATTTGTAAGCTTGTGCAGCAAAAATTCAGCACTCTTTTTGATCCCTGTGTCTACCGACTCCACCATTATTCTTCTGGAATGGCACACATTGCTTCTTTAAAGTGACATCCTTCAGATTCTTGGTAGCTTTGCGGATATGCATACCCTTGGTGGCCTGGGCTGTTTCCCGAGTGTTCTTAAAGTGAACATGAAGGTTTGAACCTCTTGATTTGCATGATTTTGTGGGGTTTTCTGAGTCAAGAGAGTCGCGAACCTTCTTCACAGGTCACCTCTGGCCGCTTACAGGCAGAGGAAGCCGCCTGTAGCCAATCTTTAAATGTTACCTTTACTTAATGTGGTAAGAAAAACAGGAATGAAATATGACATGACCGCCGCCAGAGGGCGACCCTGTGAAGGTTGGGATGGCTCTAAGGAAGGAAAGAAAGGAAAGGAATGCCTGGAATTTCCTGGAATGGGAGGAGGGTTTTAGGTCCACAGTTTCAGGGGAGCCTTTTCTATAACCAGAATAAGAGGCTCAACTGAGCCGACCGGAGGAAGACTGACTCTAGGTGTCATTTAGGAGGGTCTGGAAATCGCCAGGGCCGCTGAGGTGAAGTTAGGCTGAAGTCTCAGAAAGGTCCATAACTAGATTCCACCTAGAGCCACAGTTCAGTCCCTGACTCTCAGGTGATTCTCTGGGAATGAGTGACAAAAGGGGCCGGTGACCCATATAGACAAGTGACACAGGAGGGACACTTGGGAGAAATCTCTGAGAGTCAAGCCCACAGCCAGTTTCTCTTTCCTTAATACTTAGGCACGTGTCATACAAAGCGCCTAGCCTGTGAGGAACAGCCACCTGGATTCAGCAGCACCTTCCTGGGAGAAGCACAAGCCTGCGAGTTAAGGGGACAGCCCCTTCCTGCCTGGCTACATCAGCATTGGTTACAGAAGCCTCTGACACCCCAGGGGGACCCTGCGATCCTAGAGAACTACCAGAGGTTTATGAGCAAACTACTTAGGGAAGCACACAGTAGGTAATTTGTTCCACAGTTCCTCACACTCAGTTTCAACCCACTGCAGAGAGTTTTTTACAGTTCCGTCTGCACCGAACCTGTGTGGGTCTTTTCTCGGGGTATTATAGCCACACAGGTGGACTGGTCACATTCCTCTAGGTGGTTTCATCCATACAACCCCAAAGATGACAGAATTTTGCTACTGTAGCCAGATCTGAAGTTAGGATGTAGAAGTTACAACAAGTTCAAAAGTTAATAACAAATGCTCTGTTCTGTGTGGGACTGATGACTGATGCTGGCTTGTAAGCTCGTTCTTGGGACTCCTTTTCTATGTTGACCACACTACTGGGAATTGGATTCTAGCTGTACGCATGCCCCCAGCATCTCCTCTCTCAGCTGCAGTGAATGTGATCCATCACGTGTGGGCTATTGTATGTGATGCGTTTTAAGGGTAGCATGCAGATGTGTGATCCCAGCTGCAGTTAGTTATGAGGAATAAGCTGTAGACACATGGTTTCAATGCCAAGTTTCTTCCCAGTGGTGTGCTTACAGTGTGACTTTACCCGTTTCCTACAATGTTTTTAATCTCCTGTGGAGGCCCCATAGTACACACAGCACAAAAGCTCCATTCTGGGCTAGCCCTCACTGTGAATATATGGGCTCCAATTCCTTGTCCCATGGCTAGTGCCCTTTCCTTATACTTATTCTGCGAACCATGCTCAAAGACTAATTTTGTACCAGGTAATGGTGGCACGTGCCTTTAATCCCAAGTACTCAGGAAGGAGAGGCAGGAAGATCTCTGAGTTCAAAGCCAGCCTGGTCTGCCGAGTGAGTTCCGGGACAACCATGACTAGACAGTGAAACCCTGTCAGGGAAAAACCACCACCACCACCACCAACAACAACAACCAACAACAACCAACAACAAACCAAAAAAACAAAACCCAGAGACTAGAGGTCAGAGGTAAAAGCATGGAGTATGGTTAAAAAGAGCAATAGGCTGAAGGTAGGGCTAAGCGGCTTCCTTAAAAAGGAGCCACTAGGGCCCTGGCATGGTGTGTCCCCTCAAAGGTTCGTGGCTTGAGGCTTGGTCTCCAGAGTGATAATGAGGGGTGGTGGAATCTTTAAGAACTGAAGCCCTGGTAGGTCATGGGCTGAGGGGGAAACCTGCCGATGTTATTCTACTATAAATATATACTATAAATGAATAAAACAACTAATAATGCATTGCTATAACCACAGATCACAGTGTCCCTCAACCCTCATCAAAGAAGCTTTTTTTTTTTTTTTTAATATTTTTTTTATGTGAATTGGTATAAAGGTTTTAGATTCCTTGGAAATGGAGTTACAGACAGTTGTGAGCTGCCATGTGGGTTCTGGGTCTCGAACCTGGGTTCTTTGGAAGAGCAAAAAGTACTGTTAACCACTGAGCCATCTCTCCAGCCCCAGAGAAGCTCCTTGGGGTAGCATTGTTATTAGCACAGACTCATAACTGAACAGTGTGCAGATAGTGAGAGATTTTGGATCATTTGGTTTTTAAATGGGATGTCTTCACTAAACCCTCCCCCCCATAACCCAGGAATCTATGCCAAAGAGGAAACAGAAAGATTGTAAGAGCCAGAGGTTGATTATCCCAAGGGAACAGTGTCTCTCAGACACAATAGGGCTGGTACACATATGAACTCACAGAGCCGGGCAGCATGCACAAGATCTGCACAAAGAAAATTCCAGGACAGAGAAGAGGAAAGGAGCACAAAGTTCCATTCCCACCCAAGAAGGTTTCTCCTACCTGGTAGGAAAGGGGGGGGGGACCCAGCTTTCTTCAAAGGAATGCCACTGGCTATATCTAACAGAGTCCGGGGCAGGCCCCATGCTCAAGAATAGTTGGCAGTGAAAATTAGATCCATGTTTAGTGTGAGTGTGTGTGTGTGTGTGTGTGTGTGTGTGTGTGTTTGTGTGTGTGTGTGTATGTTTTTTGTCATTCTGTTTGGTTGTTTTGGATTTGTTTGTTTAAGAGAAAGAAAGCATGAAGTTAGGTGGGTATGGAGATGGGAGAGGATCTGGGAGGAGTTGAGGAGAGAAAGAATATGATCAAATTTATTGAATAAAATCCCCCCCAGTGTTTTTGTAATAAATAAATAAATAGGAAGTAATTAGGTCATCAATGGCACTGCCCTGGCAAGGGGTTGATGTCACTCTCACGGGACCACAGCTGGTTCTCAAGAGGGATTTGTTATAGTAGAGTGATCCCAGATCCTCAATTCTTGTTTAAGAAGTTAACAAGTTAAAATCTTGTTAAGAAGTTCTTGTTTACGTGGTTAACAGCTTCTATGGCTTCTTGTTCCCATAAATTTGTCTTCCCTTATTCACATGCTTTCTCCGTGGCGCCATCTGCCTTGACAAAACACAGTGAAGGCCTTTGACAGACCCCACTGGTTAATTTCCAACCTCCAAAACAGTTCTTCCCGGAGTGTGGCTGGCATCCGTAGACCTCGTCTGACACACGTGAGTATTTCAGCTACCGTTCTCCTGAGAGGAACATTAGATTGCCCCTGTTCCCACCAGGGTTTGCCACTGTGCTTGGCCAAGTCTTTTGGAATCTATGGGACTCAGTTTCCCACCATCCAATGGGAAGAGAGTCTGATTCTGAGACTTTTCTGTACCAGATAGTTTCCTGGAGAGTTTTGTAACAATTAAGCCCAAATCTCTCAATATGGGACTTATTGATGAACCTAGGACCTCGTGCAGGCTAAGCACATGCTGAATCACCAAGTTATGTATGTTTAGAGGCCTCTGGCCTCTAAAGTCCTTATTTTCTAGTTAGGTCTGATGGTCAACTAGAATGAGCAAATCGGAAGGGTTTCATCTTACACCAGCACCCTCCAGTTCTTAGGTTCCCTCAATGTTCATTTCCTTAGCACACTTAGCACAGCCCCTGGTACTGTACACTGGGTGTGTTAACACAGCCCCTGGTGCTACACAGTCTCTGTGTGTTAACACAGCCTCTGGACCTGCTCACTGGGTGTGTTAACAAAGGCCCTGAAATCAACCTGCACACTGAATGTGCTAACACAATCTTGGATACCTGTGAGATTTGCTACAGGTATTTTCATTCTCAGTGCAGTCTCTGGCTGTGAGTGTCCATGACCTTTGCCCTCTCTAGGATGTCACATCACATCTCAGGAGGAGGGCTTTGGCAGTTCCCACCAGTCAACACTGTGGCTTTAAAGACACAGGTGTGTTTTCAATGAATTGCAAAGAACATTGGTGATCCTAGGACACAGTGAGAGACAGGGAATTAACCTTGCTGCAGACTCTGATCTACTCAGAGGATCCCAGTTCTTATCACACATATGTACCACATGTGTCATCAGTTCTTAGGTTCCCTCAGTGTTCATTTACTTAGCACACTGAGTGTGATACCACAGCCCCTGGTACTGCACACTGGGTGTGTTAACACAGCCCCTGGTACTCCAAGTTAGGAAAATTACTTGGAACTCTGCCAGCCTCTGAGAAGCTGATCTCAACTGTGACATCTGAATCCCCAAATTCCTTTACTCATCAAATACTAACTAGGCCATCCTATAGTAGACTCTGAGTTAATCTGATGGTCAAAGACTATTTAGAAAAAGGTGTTATTAAAACCAAAGATAGGCTGGGACAAGGGGCGTGTGTCTTTAACCACAGGCTGGGGGATCTCTATGAGTAGGGGGCCAACCTGGTCTACATGTTTAAGTCCTGGACAGCCAAGGGCACATAGGGAGACCTTGTGTCAAAAGCCAAACCCAAACAAACAAACGAAAATAAGTACAAAACAAAACTGAGGCATTGCATGATAGAGGAATGGAATTGCTCTGGAAGACAAGACAAGAACAGTGCTACAATTTTGTTTGTTCATATGATGGAAGTTGGTTGTCTGCAGAACGGCTGAAGGCTGCTTCCTGCTCACTGAACTGGCATTTTTGCTTTTAGCTCATCTCCTGTGACAACGCTCTCTATTGTTGTCACTTTATATTAAAATAGGCATACTCAGAAAGAGCATATATGTGTATGTACTACATATACACCATATACTTATACACTTATATATGATAATATATGGTAATTGTCCCCATGTATAATGAAAAAGCAATTTAAGGTGAGGCATTAACAAGTGGAAGTGATTCTTCCCTTAGGTGTGGTTCTGAGATTCTGAGAACAAACACTAAGCAGAAAATTGTCAGGACCTGGGGCCTTGGAAATTGAGAGACCAAGAAAACCTATGCCAAGGACTTGGGGCTCCAACTGATACCCTCAAAGTCCATGTAGCCCTTTTCTCTTGAGCTAGGGAGATGTTAGGGTGCTACTAAAGACTTTCAAGGTTTCTCCCATAGCTGGAGTCTACAGTCCTTCAACTGCAGGTTAACAACCTGCTTGGTCAGCTGACAAGTCACCCAGGCATGCACAACAGAAAAGAGGCCAGAACTGCAGCAGGGGAGAGTCTGGACTCGCTGGGAGAAAGCCTGCTTTTGCAGCTGGACACAGAGGTGTGTCTGTGGGAACAAGGAGGAAGGCAAGGCAAAGGGATACTCAGAATAAAGAGGAACTTAGGCTTGCTCATTGTCCGAAGATGGCTGGCTGCACCTCTTGCACAGAAAAAGTGTAGTGACCTTTATGTCCACAAGGGGGTGGGGTTGGCTTTCCTTAGGTGCTTTTAAAAATCCCAGCATCACCACTTGACTTTCTATAGCAGTGTTTTCCTCTTCTGTTCCCATCAGCTCACTATATTTTGAGGAATGCCCTTTCGTGCTGGAATATAGCACAGTGAGAGGAGTACCTTGTTGTAAGCTGTCCCAGGCAATCTAAAGGCATGATCTGGTTAGCTAGGGCCTAATTTAACCACAGACACATGAATGAATCTAAGGATAGCTGTGATAGTACCCAGACTTCTAATTGCCAGGTTTTTAAATTTAAAACAATGATATGATCTATTGGCCTATCATTTCTATAGTGCATGAGCATGTATAGTTTCCAAACTGATGTTTTAATGGCATGTTCACTATTTGTAATAATTTTAGGAAAATAATTTAGACTCTTGATTATTTATACTTATTGGTTTGGGCAGTATTTTAGTATTTTCTTTTTCAGTAATTTTTTTTACTGTTTTTAAACATTGTTTTCTGTCTGTTCTTGATAATTTCACACAGTGATGTAATTTGTCTACTTCTGGTCACTCTCTATTCCACCTGGGGGCTCCTTCCCAAACAAGTTTAATCATGAGTGGTTGCAGGGAATGAGTGCAGAGTCGTTTAAAGGAAGATGAGCAGTGACTGTGGCTACACCACTGGAGAAAAATCACTCCTGGCTCCCAGCATCCTTCAGTTCCTAATAGCTCTAAGAGGTGTGGGTTTAATAACACTTTAGGTCACCATGCAAAATCCTGGGGTTCAGGGTACTTAGTTCTTAGTCGTTCCTCTATTGAGTGATCTTCCTGGGGTTCAGGGCACTTAGTTCTTAGTCGTTCCTCTATTGGGCGATCTTCCTGGGGTTCAGGGTACTTAGTTCTTAGTCGTTCCTCTATTGAGCGGTCTGGGGTTCAGGGCACTTAGTTCTTAGTCGTTCCTCTATTGAGTGATCTTCCTGGGGTTCAGGGCACTTAGTTCTTAGTCGTTCCTCTATTGAGCGGTCTTCCCTCGTCCTCCTCACGTCACATCACGCTGCTAGGAACCCTCCTTTCACAGTTTTTCTATTGTGTTTCACAGATTCCAATACCCTCCATTTTCTCCCTCATTCTCCTCCCAAAGACTTCTTCCCTTGGTGTGGCTTCTCTCTGTCTTTGCCTCTATCTCTCTGTCTGTCCATTTGTCCGTGTTTCACACACACACACACATCTATATTCCATATACGAAAGAAAATGTGACACATTATGTGTCTTTCTCACTCTGGCTATTTTCTTGCTACTGTTCTGGCTTCATTTTTCTTCACAGCTAAAAGCAATACACTGTATATATGAACTACATTTTCTGAATTCATTCATCCTTTGATGGACATCTAGACTGGTTCTATTCCATGGCTATGTGAATAATGTTGCAATAAACACAGATGTGTAAGCGCTGTGTGATATGCTGACTTCCAATGCTTTGGGTATGTTCCTTGGAGTCTGTGATTGGATGTACCAAAGCATTAGTGTTCTAGTATTTTGAGGAAATGCACATGACCTGCATAGTGACTACACGTGACCTTCATAGTGATATGTCTACATTGCTAGCAGCTGCATCTGCTACCATTTCTTTTGTGTTTGTTTTTTATGGTCCCCTCTGACTGGGATGAGATGGGATCTCAAAGCAGTTTTCATTTGTAATTCTCTGGCTACTAAAGGTTCTGAACAGTTTCCAGGTATTATCTACTTGTATAGCGTGTTTATTCATTTGGGTGATTTGGGGCTTCTAGCATTGAGTTTTTGCAGTTTTATGAATGTTAGATGTTAATCCCTCATCTCATACGTTGTTGGCAGAGATTCTCCACGTTCTTTTCCGTTTCTTCACGTGAGTGGTTGTTTTCTTTCTTGGTCAGAAGCTGCTGTGAGTCAATTCTTGGGGCTACTGTTGAATTCTTGGTCCTTTTCAGAAAGCCCTTGCCTGTGCCTGTGTCTTGGAGTGTTTTCTTATAGGAGTTCCAAGGTTTGGTGCACTTTGAGTTGATTTTTATGAAGGGTAGGAGATGCGGGTTTAGTCTCCCTACCCCAGGACTATTAGACCAAGAGGCTGGCTCTTTCCCCTACTGTGCGCTTTTAACAGCTCCGTTACAACTTGTTTGGTTGCATCTGAGGGAGCTATTTCTATCTCCTCTATTTGATTGGTCTATTTGCTTTTTCGGTGCAAGTTTATACAGTACTCGCTACTATGGCTCTACAGGGCAATTAGAAATCAGGTGTTGTGCAGCTCCAGCAATACTCCTTCCGTTTAGAATTGCTTTGGCTGCCCGGGGTCTTTTATGCTTTCATGCATAATCTAGTTTTTTGTTTTTGTTTTTGTTCTGTGAAGAATGTCATTGGAATTTTGAAGAGAATTGCATCAAATCTGTAGGTTATTTTGCTTGCAAAATAATAACAATTCACAAGTCATTTCATCTTCTAGTATCTTCTTCAATTTCTTTCCTGGTTAAGTTAATTCTCAGGGTTTCCTTTTTCAAACTATTGTGAATGATATTTTTCCCTGACTTATTTCTTGAAACACTTGTTAGTGGTATATAGAAAAGCTGGTAAAACTGCTGCTTGCCATGTGTTGAATTTTATCTTGCTACACTGATAAAGGTGTGTGAGTGAAAGAGCTTTCTGGTGGGCCTTGGAGGGTCATACAGTACAGAACCTTCATCTGCAGATAGGGAGAATTTAACTCCTTCTTTGCCTACTCTATCTTTTCTCTCTCTCTCTCTCTCTCTCTCATCATATTGCTCTTGCAAAGATTTCAAGCACTGTATTGATAAGATTGAAGTTTAGAAGTGTTTTGATTCCTGCAATGTGTGTGTGTGTGTGTGTGTGTGTGTGTGTTAGGGGTATATTACTTCTATTTGGTCAGTGTTTATTGCAATGAGATGTTAAACATTCCCAAATGCAATTCTGCATTTATTAAGGTGATCCTGTGACTTTGGTCTTTAGGACTATTTTTGTGTTGTGCTACATTTATTGATGTAAGCAACTTTGAACTCTAGGACATGGCCATCTTTAGAAGTAAGGTATGTTTCTTAGAGACAACATAAGATCATATCTTGTCTTTTAAGCCAGACAATGTGTCTTTTTATTGGTGAGTTAAGTCATTTACATTTAGGATTATTATTGAATGATATTTCTTGTTAAGTTGGAACCAACTTTGTATCCCTAATATGAAGCCAGCTTGGTTGTGGTGTATATCTTCTTCATGTATGCCTGAGTTCATTTTATAAATGTTTCATTTTCAATGTTTCCATCTCTGTTTATTGGGTACAGTGTGTGTGTGTGTGTGTGTGTGTGTGTGTGTGTATGTGTGTATGTGTGTGTGTATGTATGTGTGTGTGTGTGTGTTGTTTTTGTTGTTAAGGTAATATCAGCTTTATAGACTGAGTTTAGCAGTATTCTTTCCACTTTTTACTTTGTGGGACTCAAACTGCTTTGATGTTAGCCCATCCTTAAATGGTTGATAGAATTGGCAGCAGTGGTGGTTTGAATGAGAATGGTCTCCATAGGCTCTTATGTTTGAATGCTTGGTCCCCAGTAGGTGGAACTGTTCAGGAAGGGTTAGGAGGCATGGCCTTGTTTGAGAAGGTGTGTCATTCAGGGTGGGCTTCAAGGTTTCAAAAGCCCATACCAGGCCATACTTACCCCCTCTTTACCTGCTACCTGTGGATCAGAATGTAAGCTCTTAGCTACCATTCCATGGCAGTCACCCGCTGCTGAAAGACTCTGGGACAGGCACACACTGGCCTTTAAGAAGCAGATAACTTAGCTAGTCAGATCCAGTAAATATGGGAGGAACTAAAGATGTTTTAAATTTCTTTCCATTTTTAGTTATTTTCTTTGAGGTAGGGGGTTGTGTGGGCCCCTGTGCTCAAATGAAGGACATAGGAAATCAATGGATCCTGAAGCTTAAATTCAGGTCATCAGGCTTGATAGCAAGCACCTTTACTGCATGTGCCATCTTACCAGCCTGAATGTGTTTTGTGTCTAATTATACATTTTTCCTTTGCTGTCCTTTCTTTTTTTCTACTCTCTTTGCTTCCTTTTTATTTTTATTATTTATTTTTTTTTATATTTTATCTGTCATGCTTTAGACTAGTCTCAAACTTGTGAGCTCATGTGATCCTTCTGCATTGGCCTCCCAAGGAGATGGGATTATAAGGTTGCATAATCAACATGAAACACTATCTTGTATTATATGTATCCAAACTGCTCAGTTCTAAAGCCAGAGGAGCTTGCCTCAAACTGACAACTGGATGCTGAGGGATTGGAAACAAGAAAGCGATAGCTCCCCCATGAGTAGGCGAGGCAGAACCTCCTTAGGAGGTGTCATGCAAAGGGAACATGGTGAGAGGAAGGAAAGCAGACCACAGTGACAGCAATGCAAGGAGACAGGTAGGGAGCAGTAACGGAAGAGCAAGGCCAAGAGCTTGTTCATGACAGTAGGAGCTCTTCCTGTGAATTGTCTACAGGAATCTGACATGACTCATGGTTCTTTCGAAGAAGGTGACTCCACTGACTTTGTCCTGACCCTGACTGTGAGTGAACAGCGGTGTGGCTGATGAGCAAATCTGAGGGAAATCAAAAGCTGAGGGAAGACAACTGTAAGCTTGGATGTGTTCGGGGCACCTGGAGGTAAGCAAACCAAAGTCTTGAGGAGATAGTGGTGGAGTGAAAACAGTGTGTAGCATGTTCACATGCAAAGGACATCATCATCAATGTGTGACCCCTGACAATTCACAGTTCCAAGACATGATGTCCAGGGTGAAAGTGGACATTGCTAAGGACTCATAAATGTCAATCTCAGTGTTGTCCTTCTGTTAACCCCAACACCTTTGAGGTAGGCAGTGTGTCACTCTCTCAGGAAGGTCCATCGGATGTGGGTTGTGTAGGCCTGCTTAGATAATTCTAATTCACACTTGTCCTTTCCGTGCAGGCACAGACCAGGCTCCTTAAGTGTCCATCACCGTGGAAGGAATTCTGAACTTGTTTGCCCAACTCTCACTAAATCACAAGAGCACAGCAGGACAAGAGGGTCCCACTGGGAGATGAAATCACAGCCTGTGATGGCATTCATATTGGTACGCCTGTAGAGAGGCAGCTGCCGGGCCTGTCAACACTACTGGGAGCAGCTAGGAGCAAGTCCCCTGGGGTGGCCTCAAGCCCACATGCCATTCCAAAGAATGCAGGAGGTCAGTTATAGAAGGCAACGTGGCAGTGGCCCAAACCTGGCTGCCAGCCCCAGGAACCCATTCCACAAGCTCCTGGTCCTCAGCCAGGAAGACTTCTGTAGCAGAAACTCAAGGGAGCTGTATCCTTGGCCACAAAGGAGACCTTAAATTATTGTAGGAAAAGAAGAAAACATTTATATACACACGTTAAGGCCAAGTCACACCTTAGACCATCTTTGCCATCAGGAAACAGCTCTATTGAAGTGGCATGGCCACATTGCTATCTGGAAACCAAAATTTACAAGCTAAGGCAAGTTTTCAGCTGTACAGAAGAGATCGAGAAGGGTGTGTATATGTGTGTGTGTGTGTGTGTGTGTGTGTGTTGTGAAGAGGCAGAAAAAAATGTGTCTCTTGCAGGTAAAGACCCACCAAAGCAAAGGCTAGTTAGATTATGCTATGTCTAATGTTTGACCCACAGGACAATTCCATACATTTGTCAAAGGAGTCTCTTTGAGGAATCTTTTTTCTCTCTGGTGTCTATGTACATACACCATCTATGGCATAACCAAGCCAGGCCAAAAGACACTACTTAGTCCTCTGCAAGCACCTGGTAGGCTGAGTCCCAAGCAAGAACACCTTACTTTTGCTTGCCCTATCCAAGAATATCTGCTTGGGCCCTCTGATCCAGCCATAGTTCATTAACTGTGGCTTAATAATTCTCTCCAAGATGTGTTCATTATCATACCTTCTCTATAGTAGGCTGAGATGCCTTACATTACAGGAGTTGGGGTTGCAATCATCTTGATGTAGTTGCCACTATCAAAGTCCTTTTAAAGAAATGGCATTTATCAGTGTATTAACCAACCTGACCTGAGTTCCCAGAGAAGTCAGGCAGGATAACCAGTTTCTCACCTCCAGGGTAACTCCTCTGTCTGCCTCTCTCTTAGTCTGATTCTGCATTTTCATTCAAACAAGAGACCAATGCCATCTCCAATATAAACACATACATAAAATGGTCCCAAATAGAGTATGAAGGCCAAGATCTGCTCCTAACAGGCAAACAACAGCACGAGTTTTAGAGAAGGTGCCCTAAAAGAAGACTGCTTGATGAGCTAAGTTTTCAGGGTTGCTCACTTCAGTGAGCTGGAACTTCTCTGGGTAGATAACTATTTTACCAGTATTTCTAGGTATATGCATTTAGATGTTCACACACTAGAGAGAGTTCAAAAAGAGCAGTTAATATGAAATATGAAATAAAAGTAGTAATAAATAACCTCAGAACAGCATGGCTAACAGTAGCAAGCCTTAGCCACTCACTTTCATCTCCTAGCTGAGAGAGTCAGTGGGCTTTACTGGTCTTGGCTCCAGGATGTAAGCTGGCTTTTAGTTAATGTTCCTTGTGTCTCCAGACTTGGGGACTGGCACTTGCTTGGGGCCTGCTCTCTGTGTGACAATGACAGAAATGCTAGAAGGATAAAGGAGAAACCACGATGCATCTTAAAAGCTTGTCTCCAATGTCCCTCTGTCCACCTTCTCTTAGTCAGAAGCGGCCCATGTGAGGCCAAGTCCAACATTAGTGATCCAGGATGAAGAAGGGAAAGAATTCAGCCATCCGCAATGACACCGAGGTCTCAGAGAATTGAGAATGCTCAGAGGTATGTTTGGGAAGAGGAAAATGGGGATATACATGTCAGATGAGGAGTTCAGGAAGATTGGGAGTGACTATGGCAGACATGGTGACCTCACCAAGGAGAGTGGCTTTTATCATGTAGGCAATGGTATGATACTTAGGGGTAAGGAATGACTTGGCTGTGACTTCCCTTGCCCCAGCTGCTCCAAGGCACACAAGAGCACATGGTGGCTGAATGGAAACCACTGTCTTCTGCCAGGGACAAGCAGAAGCCTTTGGGGACAGATCTGGGTACTTGGCCAATGTCACTCTGGGTATGACGTGTCACATACAAACTTAGCTATGACTGGACTCATAGATCAGCTAAGTGTTCTAGGTAGAAGCTACAGAATAAGGGCAGAAAGCTCAGAACTGGCCACAAAACTAAATGTTCAGTCAGAGAGAACCTTATGATTCAATTCTAGTCCCATTTAACTCAAGGCTCAGTTTCCACACCGATAAAACGGAGTTACTCCCACCTTTTATAGACTTAAAGCCAGAATGAAGTGATGTAGGCACATTGGAATGACTAATGAGTGTGTGTGACATCTGAGTTTATTCTTTTTCTCCTTTGCAGTACTGAAGTACCGAACCCAGAGCCTCCTAAGAGCCCAGGTACTGAGCCAAACCTCTGAATATTTTATTCAACTTTTCTTTTGAGACATGGTCTTGATATTTAACTTAGATGGGCCTTCAACTCCTCTAGTCTCAGTCTCCCAAGTAGCTGGTGTTACCAGCTCACATGATAGACCTAACTAATCATTCATCGTATTGGTACATAAGAAGCTTACCTAAAGATCTGCAACAGTTGATGTCAAGGGAACAGTTACTCTTCCAGTGAACTAACACTGTAGAGATGGCCCTCAGCTTGTGAAGATTACATTTACAATCTTCAACTTTACAGTACCACTGAAGAAGCACATGCTGAGGACACTTTAAAAAGCCCCCCCCTTTTTTTTTCAAACACTATCTCATTATGTAACTCTGGCTCACCTGTAAGTTACTATGTAGCCAGGGCTGGTCAGGAACTCAGAAAGCTCATCCTGTCTCCTAAAAGTGCTATGATTAAAGGTGTATACCACCATACCCAGCCAGTCTTTTATCTTTTAAATTTGTATCTTTCCCACTCTGGTCTTCTCTCCAGATGCTGGGCAGGGGCAGCATGGTGTAACTTTCAGTTAGCCTTGTGGTCATCACCAAAACGGCCCATACTCCATAGTGCTATGTTGTTAACCATGATGTCCCTCGGGTCCTATGTGAAGCATTTTCAGCAAGATATTTCCAATGTACAATATATGGCCTTATCAGGGTTTGGTCTGACTATGGGTCTAGAAGCAACTCTGGTTTGGGAGGTCCCTGCACTAGCAGGAATACTGGTGAAAAAGAAGCAAAGAGATGGGTCCTGGAGATGAGAGGACCCATGATACACCATCAGCAAAGATGGAAGAATGCTAAGCACTGAGACTTCATATTTAGCAAAGTTGAGACTGTACCAACAACTCTAATCGATTGCTGTTTACAAGACCCCAAGGACTAGGAGAGAACACACCTAGCAGGCGATGACCACAATGGACCTACCAAACAGCTCCTGACACTGCCATGCCATTTCCACAGGCCAAAGGTGTAGGTGGCTTAGTTGACTCCTTTGAAGCAAGATAAAATTTAGTATTCTTTCTCCTTCCACTATGTGCACTTGAGAAATAGTGGCATGTGGTGGGGGTGGGGATGGGGTCTTAAACTGTGACTACGGTAGATCCAGGAAAAGGAATTAACAAAGAAGAAGGGTGTGACAGGAGCTCAGTTGGTCTGTAGAAGTGTCAGCTATTGGCAGATAATCAGTTCAACTAAAAATAACCTTAGGAAAGGAGACACCCTGAAGTGGAGTTTGTTTGTGCATTTTGCATCTAACTACAGCGAGCCACAGAGCTGTAACTTAGCCAATTACAACTTGGAGGCTTATTTGAGTCTGTACCTACTAGTGGGGGATCAGGTTTCTCAAGAGGACTCATTCTTTGATAGACAGGCTGGAAGCTAACACTATGAAAACCAACAGCAGTCAGCAGATTTGGCTACCAGGTTTTTGCATCTTCAGGAAGCTGGACCACTCCCAGGGGTGGTGAGGGTGGATGCTCAGCTCACCATCTCAGGAATGCCTGCTTGCAGGAGGCTCTGACACATTTCGGACAGTTAAAATAATAAGATGTAGACTATTGGAATTATCTGAACAAGACTGGGCAAAGAGATTTTCTACTGATATTTTGATGACTTACTTAATGGAACTAATGAGACCAATGTACCCTAAAGACGATCTATAATGAATTTCCCCTCATAGTATTAGCAACAATGGAAGGATACTAAATATTAAGGGCCTAGACTATATAAATTACCTTCTTAGATTACCTCCTTTTATAAGGCCCAACAGTATAATCTTATCTAAATTTAGATAAGAAGTTTCTTAGGGATAGATACTGAAAGTATATATACCCCAGAAAACATCTTATCAAATACCCCAGGAGCCAGGATATATGGAAAGGCGAAAGATGGTGTATAACACAGAATGGAAATCACACACAGGGAGGAAATGTTAAAGGAAAGAGGGGTTTGAAGCGAGCAGAACGCAGACAACTCTGTCAAGCTAGCATAGCTAGAAGATGGGAGGTGAGTGTTCTTGAACTTGATCATGGGAGTCCTGAGGGAGGCAGGTCTCAGGCAAATGTTTGGTTTTCCCTTTCCTTCTCCTCCTCTTCCTCTCCACCATGCTTCTTCTGTTACTTTTTTTCAGGGTTTGTTCTTGTATCAAATGTGTCCTGATTATAACAAAGATGTTGTTTATAATCTCCTTATGCCAAGTATCCTATATGAAAGGCAAATCTGTTTATGCTGTTTATAGCCTGGAATAATTTATGGCAACATCACTAAAATAAATCAAGGAATTGTGTTTTGCTTTTCATACCTACATAAGAATAAGGCTTGGAAAAAATTCTTCCTTGTTTTACAAATATTCTTTTATGGGAGATTTAATATCTGTCAAGTTCAATGGTACGTGGAAACATTTCCTAAAGGCACAAAGTGGGGGAACCTTTCCAAACACGTCCTCTTAACCATTGGCTAAGACAAGCCCAAGCAGAGGCTTCTGTGGTCTACTCTGGCTCAGGAAAGACCCACGTCCCTATTCTCCCAGGAGGGCAAGGCTGGGGTCAGACAGAAAGACCAGACTGGGGGCTTCTCTAAAGAAGGAATCCTTGAGCCAGGACACTGGGAGGGAAGATAGTGTTTCTCACACAGGATGACAATGCCTGGACTTGAAACTTCAGTGATTCCGTATTAGTAAACACAAATAGGATTTTAAAATAATGGCATGCATGGTAGATGAAAACTCTGGCAATTAATTTGGAGCCAGGAAAATAAAATAGAAATCTTGTGGTGAAGGAACAGGAGATCCTGGCTTCAGTCTGGCATCTCACATCTGAACGTTCCCAACGTGAAAACGACCCAGAGAAATGGAAGACAAATATCAGGACTGTGTTACCTTCAAGTGTAGGCTCAGACACAACGCTCAGTGTCTTCTTCCTGTCAGGGAACCTCACAAGTTGAGTACCACTGTTATTATTATTATTATTAATTTTATTATAGCCATTGATTTTGTGAGAACGGTGATACTGCGCAACCTCGCGCAAACGTTCAGCTTGGAATTTCTGCTTCCAATACTACCCCCAAATTTGGGGCAAATCTTCCCAAAAACAACTATAAAAATTGCACAAAATATTTCGCATCCATCTCCTTGGCGGCATTAAAAATCCAGTAAGACAGAGAATTGAGGGATGTCAGGGACTGAAGGGGTAAATCTGGAGTAACAGGGTTAGCCCATCTCTGAGGGAGCAGCCAAGAGGTTAGCTGCGAATTGGGGTGATTCCATAGGATTTCTGACAGGGTTGAAAGACTACTTACAGTCTCACAGCCAACCCAGGCTATTTACAGTGAGAGAACAGATTTGAGAGGATGGTTTTCAGATGGCATACTGTCTAAAGCCAGGACATATGTCGGGTGTAGAATCATAAGTCTTTTAAGTTAAGACAGATGACAGAGAATTCTATTTTATTGACAAAAATGATGGACTGGGTGTTAGGTCTATCTTGTACTTTATAAATTACAAAATGGTAATAGTTGTGCTCAATTCATATCTGAGATAAAAGAGTTTTTTAAGTGGACAGAAAGGGGGAAGTGTTGTGGATGGCCCCCGGTGCTGCTTATATTTTGATGTTAATTCTGCTTTCCCAGGAGGGGTTGTCTGAACCAAAGAATGAGAGTGGGGGAAATAATCTTATTTGGGGAAGATCACACCAACTGGTTACCTAACTTCAAGTAGTAAATACACATATAAATAATGTTATACAGACTGAGAAGACAGGTTGTATTTGTGTATCTACTGTGTGTGTGTGTGTGTGTGTGTGTGTGTGTGTGTGTATGTAACAACAATTAAAGAAAACGAGGCCATGAATTTAAAAGAGAGCAGGAGGGGGGTGCAAGGGAGGGTTTGGAAGGAAGGAAAGAGAAAGAGAGAAATTATGTAATTATAATCTAAAATTTTTAATTATTTAAAATAAGAAGATAAGGAATAAAATAGCAGAACGAACAGAAATAGCGAGAAATAGTTGCAGCCCTGCAGGGCTCCAGACTCTGAAGTCCTGAAAAACCTGGAGCAGGCAGACCCAGGCCCCATCACTGAGATGGGGAGGAGGGTGGATCCCTAAGGCTTATTAGCTAGCCAGTGTAGTACATCACAAGCTTCAGGGTTTGTAAGAGACCCTGTTTCAAGATAAAATAAGACAGAGAAGAATGAAGACACACAATACTGACACCTGGCCTTCACATGAGCTCTACACACCTTTGCACGAACTTATGTGCATATACCACACACACACACACACACACACACACACACACACACACACACACAAACACATGGAAGTCTTGGATACATGGAATCAGAATCAGAAGGAAGACATGGTTTAAAGTGATAATAGCAGAGAGATGTTTGAGAAGTGATGGAAGACTTCTAGGTTAAAAATCAAGAAATTCTCTGACATACAATCAACAAATTAATTCACACCAAAGGTCTAATCTATCTCTAAGGACAGATGGGAAGATAACAGTTCAAAGAAACTAGAGAAGAAAAATGCTAGCATACAGTGCAAACTGCTTTCCTTTGCAAGAGTGGAACACAAAGCCAACGGAGCACGTGGTTAATGTAAGCCTTCGAATGAGGACCTTGGAGTTTCACAGTCACGGACAGACTAGAAAACATTGAGGACATGGCTGGAAAGAGGGCTCAACAGTTAAGAGAAGGACTCAGGTTCAGTTCTCAGCACCCATATGGTGGCTTATAACCACCTGTAATGCCAGTTCCAGGGTGTCTGATGCCCTTTTCTGACCTCCTCAGGTTCCTGCATACATAAGTGTACATATATATCCTCAAGCATACACACATACAATGAAATAAATAAATTCTTAAAAAGCATCGGGGACACCATAACCACGTGGGAACCCCTAAAATCAAGTAAGAAGAAAGCACAGGCATCTAATGGAAACACTATACCTGCAGAAGAGACATAGGATGAGAGTATACATTAAAATGTAAGTAAAATAAGCCAGGGCAAACAGGCAGTTAGCTTCCCTGTGGAAAGGTATGTAAACTGGAGCATGGCATGACATTACCTGAGGTACTAGTGAGCGGTAAAAAGCGCTGGTTTGTGTGCTTCTGCTTTAATGTAACGTATTCTGACCACTTCTCTGTGCTTTGATTCCCAGCCATAATAGTGATAAGACTTCCAGAAAGGTTGACTAATGCATATGTCACTTGTGTTGATAAAGCTGAGCTTATAGCAGTAAAGCAGATCATGATATTTATCAGAGGGGATAGGAAGAGAGGAGAAGGAGAAGGAAGAGGGGAGGAGAATGGGGGGAATTCAAGAGGAAGAAAGACAGAGAGGATGAGAGGAGAGAGTAGAAAAGAAGGGACACTGGGTACAGTTTTATACAGAGGGGAGGGCAGGTTTTGCCATCTATTGCACAGAGAGGTGGCTGTACTTAATAGTCAATGATGATGCATTGTATATATCAGAATAGCTAAATCCATTTCAGACATCACTTCCTCCAATGAGAGTTAAGTGAGGTGCTAGATATGCCAGCTAACATGATATAATCATGTATCACATACCTATATCAAAGCATCATCTCTCATAAACACAAACCAACTTTAACTGGTCAATCAAAACTTAAACAAATTAATTAAATGTAAAGCACTGAGACCAATACCCGACTCTTAATGAAGCTTCTCCAGGTCAGTTCATCACCAGCTATTTTGGGCACACTGGTAATGGCTCACCCATTCATCTCCCACAGCGCAATTCTCTGACTAGAAGACAACAGAGATGACCTCCAGAATTTCCCAACTGTTAAGATTCTGTACATAGTCACTTCGAGACATCTACCTGTAGTTTATGTCATTTAGGTTTCATCATTTACTGTGGTGTGTGTGTGTGTGTATGTGTGTGTGTGTGTGTGTGTGTGTGTGTGTGTGACTTCTAAAAATGTACAAAGAGCTAGATATGAGGCAAGAAGCATTCATCAAGTATTATCAGAGCATCTGTTGATCACTGGCATTCATGTGCAAACCAAGGAAAAGCCATAGTGACCAAAACTATGTTAAAAGAATTCCTACCTGAACCAGGATGCAGGCTCTCTCACTAGGGTAGTGGCAGTGGCTTACCATAATTGTAACACTTAACCATCTGATTTAATAAATTAGCACTCTTTTCATCTACCAGTTAATAAATTAAAACACATACAGTTAAGGTATGCTTACAAATACTCCTATCTGGTGTTAAATGAAGTGGAAGCCTGGTGCCAGGCCTACTTAGAGATAATCCTATGTCATGTCCCACCAGGTTACTATGTTGGGGTGACCTTTCTTCACACTGTATTATGGCATGCATTGTCTTTTCAAATGTTAATTCTGTACCAGCAGAGATCTAAGTGTTGGCAGAATTTTGGTATTATTATTTCTATGGACGGTGACCAGGTTTTCTATTGGAAAATGCTTGTCCTTCCACATCTACCCCAAAGATGAAGGTCATGCGGTCCTTGATGCCTTAGGCAACCCAAGAGCTAGACCAGACATTGTCTTACTACTGATTGGTTATAATAAAGATTTGACAGCCAATAGCTGGGGCAGGATGTAAGGGGCAGAACTTCTGAGCAGGCAAGGACATAGATGGGACACAAGCAGAGGCAGGAGAATCAAAAGAGACGGGGAAGGGAAGAGAAAGGAGACTGGAGTAGATCAGGGAGGTAAAGAGCGAGCCACTTGGCTGGGACACAGCCTGGGAGGTTGGGTTAAGTTAGAAGCTAGCTGAGAGGCTGCCCCAGCAAAAGCCCAACAGCTTTAAACTACATAGAACTCTCATGTCTTATTTAGACTGTCTGTGTTCATGACTGTCTGTGAATATGTCTGTGTGTGTCTGTGTGAGGGTGTGAGCGCCTAAGTGCAAGTGTTCAGAGATAAGATCTTGGGCTTTCCCAGAGCTGCAGTTCCAGGCAGTTGTGACTTGTCCCATGTGTGTGGTGGGAACCAAACTCAGGTCCTCTGGAAAAGCATTGTATTCTCTTAATCTCTGAGCCATCATCCCTCCACCCCATCACATTGATTTGAAATGTGACAAAGCATGGACCATAGTAATTGCAAATAAAAAGAAACCAGAGCTATAGAAATATCACAATTTCAACTTCATGTTAAATAACATTCTAACATAAAGACAAATAAGAGTTATGTCTAGAAGTCATGGTGTCTTGTTTCTGGTCACCAGTGTATGCAGGACAGGGTAGGCTTCCTTTCACATCCTGGATGGGGCTTGGTGCTGTCTGCGCTTGGGCTTAGTGGCTTTGCCCCTGAGGTCCGTGGGTGTTAAGGGATCCCAACTCTGGCACTGTGACTTCAGAGATTCCAAATAGGCCATAAAAATGTGAGCCAAGATCAGAAAGTATCTCATTAACAAGGTAATGCTGACACATGAAACTTCGAGAGAAAAGACAGCATGTAGATGAATACAGTGTCATGGTAACGCCAGGAAGGAAGAACTGGGGCAAAGGTGAGTATCAGTCATCAAAACCCATGGCTGCCCACTAGCCAGTTCTTTTGTTGTCCGGTGGGTTAAATCCATGCATGAGGTGGAAGCTTTCATTTCAGTGTGCCCTTGCTGCTCAGCTGTATACAAGCTGTCACTTCCCAGGGGACTGCTTTGATAGAAGGGTATCTCAGGCTGTGTGGCTACTTTTTGCCTTACACTCTGGTTAGAAATCCCAGTGTAGTGCTGAGCAGGCACCTTTAATGTGAGAATCCTCCTTCCCAGGGGTCTAGTATCCATGAACATGAGCCAACATGGTGGCTTGGCTCCTGTCTCCTATAGAGCATGGCACAATGGTTTGGTGGGTTTAGTCCCTTTTGAGTTCTCGTGAATAGAATAGCTTCATTCTTGCCTTTGTATCTTTGCTGTTTTTACCTCTAAAGTCTTCTCGGATTTTCCCACAGCTGTAGGACAGTAGCAATGGCACCTGGCAGCACATACTTCATGTTGGACTGCAGGATTCTTCCCTAGTCTTAACAGCTTTTATTTCTTTCTTTCTTTTTTATTTATTATTATTTTCTTTATTTACATTTCAAATGCTATCCCTAAAGTTCCCTATACCCCCCTACCCACCCACTCCTACTACTTGGCCCTGGCCTTCCCCTGTGCTGGGTCATATAAAGTTTGCAAGACCAAGGGTCCTCTCTTCCCAGTGATGGCCGACTAGGCCTTCTTCAACAGCTCTTATTTCTAAGCATCTAGACCACTCTGTTTCCAGTAACTCAGCTACCAATAGTGTTATCTTGACTGGGTTTTGATTTTGGTCCTGAAGGACCTGTGTGTCAGACACTGTAGAAAGCATTTCCAGGAGCATCTCATGTCCCCTTGTAATGGCCTGTAATACTTGTCCTATTTCAATGTCAGGTGAAGATCCAGGGGCAAATGGACTTACTCTAGATCTTCAGGCTATGCCAGGTGAAGTCGTAGAACAGACAAATCAGGCCCCCTCCTGCTCTCCAAACTAGTCCCGCTGGACAACTCAGAAAGGACTTGTAGTGTGCCCTCAGCTACTATGTCTGCCCTCTGTTTCCATTTCAGACCTGTCAAGAGCACATGAGTGACAGGGAAGGCAACTCCTGGGATGGAAGCCAGCTGCTCCTCTTGGTTCAGTGCCATTGGCCAGGCTGGCACACAGGAACACATGCTCACATCTCCCTGTGCTGGAGCAGCTGTCAAGTACTTAGCCTTTGACATGACCTTTGGGGATCCTCATTGACTTGCTTCAGGCAGTGGTTTTCCATGAATTCATGTGATGCCGATTTCCACACAAGAGTCCTTATTTTTTCCATGTAAAACGAACACATTATACCCTAAACATTTACACAGTAAGAGATGAATTGTTCATTTAGATGGTTCCAGTTTCATTGCTGATTTTTCTGTAAGTTTACCTGTATTTTCGATGTTTCTAACTGGTATGTTGAAGCCTCAAAATGGAGAAATTGGGTGATTTGCATTGTGATCTCTGCATTCAAAATGGGCCATGAAAATACTGTTTAGATTTTTAGACTATTTATGTCTTGGCTGGGGGTGGGGGTGGGGGGAGAAGTGGGCAGTAGGGATCCAGAATCAGAACACTGGGATTCACAACTACTTGGGAGTTTAGGTGCATAAATTCCACAGGAAAACAGCTTGGGTTGGGGGCTAGTGTGTACACCTGTGTGATGTATAAGATTGGAGGTTGAAAGGGAACTTCAGGGGTATTGTGGTGGTTTGAATGGTGAGAATGGCCCAAGTAGGCTCTTACATTTGAATATTTGGTCCCCAGTTAGTGGAACTATTTGGGAAGAATTAGGAGGCGTGGCCTTGTTTGGAAGAGGTGTGCTACTATGGGTGGGCTTTGAGGTTTCAAAAGCCCATGCCATTCCCAGCTATCATTCTCTGCCTTATAGTTATTCCAAGATGTAAGCTTTCAGCTTTGTCCCCGTGCCTGTCTTGCCTGTGCCATGCTCACTAGCATGATAGTCATGAACTCTAACGCTATGAAACTGTAAACCCCAATTAGCATCTTCTTTTACAAGTTGCTTTGGTCATGGCGTCTCTTTGTCACAATAGAAAAGTAACCAAGACAATAGTGTTTACAGGAGGTAAACACTTCTCATTATTCCTCCGTACTGAACTTCACATGGTGGCAATTTCATATGGCTCAAGTGAGTAGCACTGTGGGGAATGAGAAGGTGGTGGTAGCGTCAGAAGACAGGCTCTTCCCATCCAGCAACTCTAAAACCAGGCAGGAGATTTGATTCAGCAGCGGTCAAAACCAGTTCTGAAATATTTAGAGGACTTAAGATATACCAGTAGAACTAAGATGCAAATGAGTTGCAGAAGATTTATTTACTATTAAAACTAAAGTGTAGTTCTGAAGCCTCATGTCTCCCATGATCCAATGACCTGAGACTTCAGTAATGGTAAGGTCAAGAAAGAGAATCAGGCTGACAATGCAGATAAGCAGCATCTTTGAAACCAAGACTGCACATGAGGGATACGTAACTGAGGTCGTAGTGTTTATTTGGTGCACGAACTATATATTAAAAGTCCTTAACTTCAGTAGCAGGTATGACTGTGTGTGCTGCATGTTGGGGTCAGGACAGTATAGATGGAAGGACTAATAAAAATAGACACAGCATAAATCCAGGTTAGTGGGCACTGATAAATGCCTCTCTGGACTCCTCGCATCCCTGTGATCAGAGGATAGATAGGGCACAGTGAAGGCCTTGGGATGTTTCATGTCCTGGTGCCCACCAGATCCTAGCAGACAGATATTGATCAAAACTGCCAGTTGGATGCTAACTCCTCACTCCTGATAATTAAATTGGAAAGGACTTCAAACTGTGAGAACAAAGAGTGCAGACAGACAGCCTCGGACTGCTCAAAATATCTTCCCCAGGGTCCCTCAGTAGGCAGCCCTTTCCAAGAATGTGTTTATCAAAAGGGCAACTGGAAACTTTGCTTTCCTATGAACTCTGTTAACTTGCAGCTTGAGAGAGCCACAGATCGCCTCTCTTCAGAGAAGGGTACTAACTATTTATAATTTCACCTGGGACTGTCACCTCCCCTCTATGGATAAAAGTTAGGACACATCCATTTGCCCCTCCAGGTTATGAGTGGTCTTGGATGTGCCCACTGCCCAGCTAACTGCAAATGTTTCCTTGTAGATACAATCTTGTTGTTCAGACTGGAAAATCCACAGTCTAAGATGCTCCCAGAAGCAACTGCTCTGTCTCTACCCCTTGGGGTACTTTCAAGAACTGTCTACCACCAGAGGAGCTTACCTGACTTGTACTACAATATACTGTCAAGACACAAGAGGCCAGCAAGCATGATTTTGTACTGGAGTTTTACATCTTCCTACTAAGGCTTCAATTGGAACCTTAAATTTTCCTATACAAGGGGAAAAAAATGGATCATACATCTATTGGAGTAGCAGGGTCCTGCTCTGTTCTTACCTAGGGTGGGGTGGGGTCTCCTGCCACTTCAAATATAAGTTTCCAACTCAGCTTAGTGAGCAATTCTCAAGCCTGAATACATGAAATAGCAACAGGAAAAAAAAAATCTGAAAACTGAAAACTCCAAGCCATTCAAATCATTGGAGGCTTGCCCTGTCCTTCTGGTGCCGCCCAAAGTGCAGTCACACACATGTTGGTGGGTGTCCATGGGCACACTTCCCTCTTTTAGCAAACCCCTAAGTCCTCCTGAAGTCTCTTGTTTCTGCCCACAGGCCCTGTTGCAGAATGTCCCTCCTGGGCCCTGGATCTGAAGGGGCCTCACACACAGCTCATCACCTCTGAAGCACCATGAACAAAGCAGCCCGATGAGAACTCCCGGCAGACAGCTCCTGATGGAGAGACCAAAAGTGTGGAGTTGTGAAAACAGGGCTTCTGATAACAGGCGGGTCAGAGCCAGTGCCTTTCTAAGGTCAGCTTACCTCTCACTGAAACTGCATCCGAAAATAGGAAGGGCACGTGGTGTCAGAGGAGGCTCCGTCAAGGGCTGGTGTTGCCCTAATGTGTCCCAGAAGTCCTCAAGTAGAAAAATATAAGAACAATTTTTCCAAATAATCACACTTAAAACCTTAGTTCATCTCTACCTCTTCTTTCTGAAGGACACTAAGTTACTTCTCTATTGCTGTGACAAAATACTATGACGGTGACAACCTACAGATGAAGGAGTGTATTTGGGTTTACGGTTCCATCAGGATTAGCATCCATGATGGACAGAGCAAATGCGTGGCGGTTGGAGCTGGAAATGGAGGCCGCATGGTCAACCTCAAGCAGGAAGCAGAGAGTGAACTAGAAATGGTACAATGGTACAAGTCTTTATGCTCTCAAAGCTTACCTTCAGTGATGTCCTTTCTCCAGCAAAACACATCTTCTAGACCAATTCAGGGGGGTGGCATTAGATTCAAATGACGACAGACCATTGTCTCACCAGAGGAGATGCCTTAGACTCTAGTCTGAGGACAGAACATGATTGCAAGTCCTGGGTTTGGAGTCAGCCAAACCTGGCCTTGAAGTCTAGCCCTATCACTTCCAACACAGACCAAACCAACTTACCTGATGCCCCAGAGCCTACATTACTGATTTGGAGACTAGGGTAGGAAAGATGGCTTCGTTAATAAACATGCCTGCCACCAAGGCTGGTGACTAGAGTGCAATCCCTGGAATTCACAAGGTGGAAAGGAAGAACCAGCTCCTGCAAGTTGCCCTCTGACTCCTGGAACTGTGCACACTCAGTAGCATATATGTGTGCATGTTTGAGTTTGCGTGCACACACACACAAAATGTTAAATCTTTTTTGTGTGTGATTTGAAGACTGAATATAATATATGGAAAGCGGCCATGTTCTGTGGTGCTGGCACACAGCAAGCCCTCCATGATGCCCTCCTGTCACCAGGGCAAGCTTCCTTATCTTAGAAGCCTCCAGGGATGGTGTCTAAGATTTCTACCCCACTTTCCGCCTTAAGCTTCTTTTCCACAACAACAAACATATTTTCTTCTAAGTCAGCTTCTGGAAGTCAAGATTAAAATGTCATACAAAAGTATGTGTACATAATTCATAGATAATTTATCTAGCATGCTTTAGGCCCTGGGTTTGATTCCTAGCATTGAAAAATAATAAATCAGCCAGGAATATTGTTATTCAGTCATTCATTCATTCTGTTGTTGAGCATATAGCTCTGTAGTTTATGCTGTTATCTCTATGTGGTTTAGGCTGCCCAGAAATTTGAAGCAACCCTCCTGCCCCAACCTCCCAATTGTCATAGCTGCAAGAGTGACCCCCACCCCAAACTCAAGTGACCCCCTCCCTCTACAAGGTTCAGGCCAGAAATAGTTATTTTAAAGAATACTTTAGAGTTGTGTCCTAAAATTATATTCTTCAAACTTCAGGAAATGGAACTTTTAGATCTTAAAATACTTTTCAAATACAGTAAAGGAATTTAGTATTTGATTAATCTTGAATAAAAATAACAAAAAATTTAACTTGACTTTCTTTTTAAAGGAAATTTGGGTTTATAAAAAATGAGTAAAAGTTGCTGGGACTTTGAGGAAAAAGAGGTATTCCTACAAAGACCTCTGAAGACTTGAAGCTTACAATTTAACCAATGAAGAAGGATTTAAGAAAACTCTGTAATATAAAAGTAGCAAAAGAAACTGATAGGGAAAGTAGTTGTAAGAAACAAAAAAATATTGAAATAGAAAGACATTTCAAAATAACTAATTATCGTGCTGAAAAGGGGAGATAATTGTTCACTGAACAAGAAAAGAATTCATTCTTTAAGAAAGCATTCAATACCAAAGGAGAAGTTTTAAAAATAAAACTGTAATAGTAGCGATGAAAATTCCATTAGACATTTGAAAGTTTAAAATGGAGAAAAACATTTCAGAATTTTATAAAACAGAACCATGCTGGCTGAGGACTTCACCAAAATGGATGCAACCATCGGATTTACCCACCACCATCTTTGTTTGTGACATCATGAAAACTGTAATAACCAAGTGATTTCGCCATCTTAGTCAGTGCAACCATGGAGTGGTGACCAAAATGGCGTCACCTGTAAAACTTTTAGCCCCATGGAACCCTCAGGGGATCACTTTTTATATTAGACTAACAAAATGACACCAGACCTCCCTGGTAGCTTTCTGGGGGGTTGTTTGTTGGTTGGTTTTAGTTTTTTTAAATCGTTGTTTGATATAATTTTGACACATTATTTTATACGACATACTTACTGATTTCTAGAAGGAACTTTAAAGGTCCTAGCCATGTGCCTTCAACACTTGCCAGGTATCCAAGGCAGCGGATAGCTTGAAATTGCTAGACTCCAAGCTCATGTGAATTCCGAGTCTCTGGGATTCATAGATCCCGAGGGAAGCCGGAAGAATCCCTTGCCAGGCTCTGACAACAGCTGGAGGCGAAGAGCCTGTGTGGGCTGGAGGCTGGCGATGCAAGCTGTCCTGGACCTCAGTGTCTTCTCTTTCCGCAGCGCGTGCCTTTCCAAGTCTGTTATTTTCTAGCTGAAATACTCAGGACTTCTCTGCTCCAAACTTGTCTATTTTTGTTTCTGCCCCACTGCACCCTGGGAACCCATACTTTTGTTTTTGCTTTCTTTTTAAATTAATTAACTAATTAATTAATTTACATCCCAAACACTACTCCCCGTGTCCCTCCCTCATAGGGTCCCTCCCTCGCCCCTTCTCCACTGAGAGGGTGGGGTCTCCTAGGTATCCCCCACCACCACCACCCTGGCACATCAATTCTCTTCCAGATGACCTGCAACCTCTTCCACTGAGACCAGTCAGGGCAGCCATGAAAACTGAGCTGCCTGTCTGCTACATATGTGCTAGAGGCCTTTCCAGCCCAGGTATGTTCTTTGGTTGGTGGCTTAGATTCTGAAAGCCCTGAGGACTCCAGGTTTGTTGACTCTGTTGGTCTTCCTTTGGGGTTCCCATCTACTTTAGGGCTTTCAATCCTTCCCCTAACTCTTCCATAAGTGTCCCCGACTTCTGTCTAATGTATGGCTGTGGGTATCTGCATCTGTTTCAGTCAGCTGCACACAAGCATAACAGAGTGTCATTAATAGTGTCAGGGATTGGTGCTGGCAAACCAGATGGCTTTCCAGTTGGGCTGGTTCTCGGTTGGCCTTTCCTTTGGTCTCTGCTCCATCCTGCATTTCTCTTAGACAGGTCAAATTTTGTGTCTAAAGGTTTGTGAGCGGGTTAATGTCCTTATCCCTCTGAGACTAGAGTTTCTACCTGGCTGCAGAAGGCGGCCTCTTCAGGTTCCATGTCCCCACTGTTAGGCATCTCAACTAAGGTCACCTATGTTAACTTCTGGGAGCCTCCCCTATCCCAGGTCTCTGGGGCTTCCTAAAGATTCCCCTCCCACCCAAGCCCCCCCACCCCAAACAGCTGCAGATTTCCATTCACTCTCCTGGCTCTCTGGGTCTCTCTCCTGTCTGCCCTCATACCTGAACCTGCCACCCTCTCCCCTCTCCCCCCAGTTCCCTCCCTCCCTCTGTGGCCTATGATTATTTTGTTTCCTCTTCTAAGTGTGATTCAAGCATTCTTGCTTGGGCCATCCTTCTTGTTTAACTTCTTTGGGTTGGTGGGGGTATATCATGGGCATTCTGTACTATATGGCTACTATCCACTTACCAGTGAGTACATATCATGCATATTCTTTTGAGTCTGGGTTACCTCACTCAGGATTATATTTTCTAGTTCCATCCATTTGCCTGCAAAATTCATGATGTCCTTGTTTTTAATAGTTGAATAGCATTCCATTGTGTAAATGGGCCACATTTTCTGTATCCATTCTTTGACTGAGGAACATCTGGGTTGTTTCTAGCTTCTGCCTATTATGAATAAAGCTACTATAAACATAGTGGAACATGTGCCCTTGTGGTATGATGGAAATCTTTTGGGTATGTGCCCAACAACAGTATAGCTGGGTCTTCAGGTAAAACTATTTCCAACTTTCTGAGAACTGCCAGATTGATTTCTAGAGTGGTTGTACCAGTTTGTAGTCCTACCAGCAATGGAGGAGTGTTCCTCTTTTTCCACATCCTTGCCACCATGTACTGTCCCTTGGGTTTTTTATCTTAACTATCCTGATTGGTGAAAGGTAGAATCTCAGGGTCATTTTGATTTGCATTCCTGATGACTAAGGATGTTGGGTATTTCTTTAAGTGCTTCTCAACTATTTGAGATTCCTCTGTTGAGAATTCTCTGCTTAGTTCTGTGCCCTGTTTTTTTAAATTGGGTTATTTGGTTTGCTGGAGTTTAACTTCTTGAGTTTTTTTTTTTTAATATATATTTTGAATATTAGCCCCCTGTCTGATGTAGGGTTACTGAAGATCTTTTCCCAACCTGTAGGCTACCATTTTGTCCTATTGACAGTGTCCTTTGCCTTACAGAAGCATTTTAGTTTCCTGAGGTCCCATTTATCAATTGTTGATCTTAGGATCTGAACAATTGGTGTTCTGTTCAGGAAATTGTCTCTTGTATCAATGTGTTCAAGGCTCTTTGCCACTTTCTCTTCTGTTAGGTTTAGTGTATCGGGTCTTATGTTGAGGTTCTTGATCCACTTGGACTTGAGCTTTGTGCAAGGTGATAAATATGCATTCTTCTACACGCAGACATTCAGTTAGTCCCACACCATTTGTTGAAGATTCTTTCTCTTTTCCATTGATGGCTTTGGCTTCTTTGTCAAAAATCAAGTGACCATAGGTGTGTGGGTTTATTTCTGGATCTTCAGTTCTATTCCATTGATCATGTCTGTTTCCGTACCAATACCATGCAGTTTTTATCACTATTGTTCTATAGTACAGCTTGAGGTCAGGGATAGTGAGTCATCCAGAGGGCTTTTGTTTGTTTGTTTGGTTGGTTGGTTTTTAATCATTTAGGATTATTTTGGCTATCCTGGGTTTTTTTGTTTTTGTTTATCCATAAGAAGTTGAGAATTGCTCTTTCAGGGTCTGTAAAAAAAATTGTGTTGGAATTTTGATGGGGATTGCATTGAATCTGAAAAGTAATCACTTTTGCTAAGATTGCCATTTTCCCCATGTTAATCCTACTGATCCATGAGCATAGGAGATCTTTCCATCTTCTGATATCTTCTTCAATTTCTTTCTTCAGGAACTTGAAGTTCTTGTCATGCAGATCTTTTACTTGATTGGTTGGGGTTATACCAAGATACTTTATATTATTTGTGACTATTGTGAAGAATGTTCTTTGCCTAATTTCTTTCTCTACCCATTTATTATTTGTATAAAGGACATCTACTAATTTGTTTGAGTTAATCTTCTACTCAATCACTTTGCTGAAGATATTTATCAGGTATTGGAGTTCTCTGGAAGAATTTTGAGGATCACTTATCTGTGCTATCATATCATCTGCAAATAGTGATATTTTGACATCTTCCTTTCCAATTTGTATTCCCTTGATCTCCTTTTGTTGTCTTATTGCTCTAGCTAGACCTTTGAGTACTGTATTGAACAGACAGGGAGAGAGTGGGTAGTCTTTGCCCTGATTTGAATGGAATTGATTGAAGTTCCTCTCCATTTAGACGTTGGTTATTGGCTTGCTGTATATTGCTTTTATTATGTTTAGATCTGTGCCTCGAATCTCTAATCTCTCCAAGAACATGAAGTAGTGTTGGTATTTGTCAAAAGCTTTTTCAGCATCTAACGAGATGATCATGTGATTTTTGTCTTTCAGTTTGTTTATATAGTTATATAGTGGATTATGTTGATGTATTTTTGTATATTGAACCATTCCTGCATCCCTGGGACGAAGCCTACTTGATCGTGGTGAATGATGTTTTGGATGTGTTCTTGGATTCGGTTTGCAAGAATTTTATTGTGTTTAATATTGTCATACAGCTTAACCTCTTCTTAGAAGGAGTATATTTACTGACTTTTTTTTCAGGTTGTCTGCTTCCATTTGAAGATGCACCCAACTGATTGTGAGTACAGATTTCCATGCCATGGGCCTAGACAGGAAGGGTCTCAGTTTAGATACTAATAAAGACAGAAACTTATATCTTTTTGACCTTCCTCAATCACAGGTGTCAACTGCTACTTGCCCATAACCTTTTAAAGTTTAAAGAAAGTGACTCTTCAAAATCAAATGTTCTGGCTCATGTTAATCCCTGTTCCCAAAGCATGACTCAAATATATTCAGGTTCTAAGGACGACGGGTACTTTTAATCCAGTCCGTTATCTTTGGGATTCAACAGCTACTGTTCAATGTATATCAATGGACTCAGTTTTATAAAGGAACAATACATGTTTTGAATATTGGTAATTATTTTTGATATAAACATGTCTATGGTAAAAATGACTAATAGGATGCTTAGCCATGGAGATTATACAGGAGATCCTTTGCCTAACACTCTCTCAGCAGTAACTTTAGCATCATAGATTTAACAGGGATTCCTTAGTTGAATTATTCTGGGTGTTGAAAACATCAATTTGATGATGCATTCCTGTATGTCTGTTACATACATTTATTCAAAATGTGTTTTGAAGCATGGTTATGATAGATGACTCAGTGTACCATGTAAAGACTGCCTTGTGTTTTTTCTAAAGCTTACCTGGAAACTTGCAAGGTCTCTTGGTCTTAACAAGACTTAGCAAGACTTTTCCCTGGGCTACATCAAATGGAGAGAACCATCTGAGCATTCGCCCACATTTATCTGTTTCTTGTGTCATGTGGCTAACTGCTTCAAGTGCCTGCTGCCTTGAATTCCCCATCATGGTATAGGTCATGTTAATGTATTATATTACATTTATTACATTCATTTAATACATAATTTTATTTATGCAATTTGAATTCATCTTTCCTTTATTAAGATATTGATATGCAGCTCTATCCTCTAAGCCAAACAAGTGCCATCTTCATGAGACTAGCTGTGGCTGCTTATTAAAGATCATCACAGCCTAGCTTGTTGGTTGTAGATGTTCTCTTCTAGAAGATGGGTGGTGCAAAGAGAGTCATTAGACTCTCATCTGAGTACCCAGCTTCTTGTCCCAGACAGTTGCATATCATGCTGTCTTAATCACATATGGGTCTAAAGTATAAAGGCAGGGAAAGGCTAGAGAGAAAGTTTCTCCACCTATGCAGCTGTGAGGAAGTCTCCATACATGCATGGTGAAGTATAGCTTTAACTTTTTTCAAACCTTATGTTTAATGATGGTTCTTAAATGCTTTAACCTTCCTTGTAGCCCACCACCCACCAGAGGCAATGGGAAAGAAATAATATGGGGGTTGGGGGAAGTGGACCAGTTTAGAAAGGTTCTTTGGAGCAACTCCTGTCTGTGTTATCTGGAAATTGGCAGTTCAGTTCTCAGGTTGGCAGAGGCAGCTCCATCCACTTGCAAACACTTCACGGATACACCAACCGTCCAGTTCGGTGGAGTCCAGGTTAGCAACAGCAGTGACACGACCTAGCAGAGACAGCCAGGTCTCATCCTCAGCTCCAGTCAGCAGGAGGGACCAGGAAGAACGCCAGGAGAAATTCTCAGCTGTGCCTCTCTCAGGTCAGCAAAAGATCAGCAAAGGCAGGAGAACCACAAGTGTTGCACAGCTAGCTGTACTGGCAAGCCAAGCTCTCTTTCTGTCACTCTGTGGAGTCCTGTTTATACCCTCCAAACATCACGTGTCCTCCACGTGCCTTGCCTCTGCACGGGTCTTGCCTCAGCATGTGCACCCAATCAGCCTGAGTAAGCAGAAGCAGCAAGAAACTGCAGCACACCACCAGGAAACTGCAGCACACCACCAGGAAACTGCAGCACACCACCAGGAAACTGCAGCACACCACCAGGAAACTGCAGCACACCACCAGAAGGTTTTTGGTGTATTTCTCTCTATGGAGTCTGGCAAAAGCAGCTCAACTATGCATGCGATGCAAGGCAGACCAATACATCCATGCCCATGTTGTTAGCGAAGAATTCTTCATCATATGTCCTTTCATGTGCTTGCTTTAGCGGAACATCTTCTCTCCTGTATCTGCCTCCGTGAACCGTTCCTTCACAAGTCTGCCCTTAGCCTTTCACAGCTGTATCCACTTTAACGAAATGTTCCTTCCAGTGTTTGCCCCAGCAAGACACCATCCAACTGACTACTTTCCAAAGGAACCTTAAGTTTCCACTTCAATGAAGAGTTTCCAGTGTTATTTCTTTTGAGTACTAACAGTTCTGCCAGCAACCTCTCACCCGTGTTTAGTAAGGAATCCGTTGGTTCCCCAGGATGAACTCTGATAAAGTCTAAGTGTGAGTTGTTGTTGGTATCTTGTGAGGAGGAATAGGCATTGCTTAGACACCACCCGCTTGGAGACAATTCTCTCAACAGCAAATTTATTTGTTATTTCCTATGGTATTAAGAAAGAGAAGCAGCACAGCCAGCTATTGGATGGAACACAGGGCCCCCAATGGAGGAGCTAGAGAAAGTACCGAAGGAGCTGAAGGGGCTGCAACCCTGTAGGTGGAACAACAATATGAACTAACCAGTACCCCCTGAGCTTGTGTCTCTAGCTGCATATGTAGCAGAAGATGGCCTGGTC
>NC_034594.1:23721876-23729223 GCF_900095145.1 Mus pahari | reverse complement strand
GGGGGGGGGGGGGTATAAGGAACTTTCGGGATAGCATTTGAAAAGTAAATAAAGAAAATAATAATAAAAAAAAATTAAAAAAAAGAAAGAAGCAGAAAATAAAAGAAATGTTGGAAGGATGGAAAAATGGAAAGAGATTTAGGAAAGAAGGGTCTATATGCCAAGATGAAGATGCTTGGACATTTTCAGAATGGAAAGGAAAAATGGAAAGCTTATGTAAGTTATAAAGACTTGAGGGAGACATTTAAGGTATGTATGTAAAAGATGAGACTTGGTGAGAATGTATGTATTAATATTTGCTTTTTTATTAAATATTTTCTTTATATACATTTCAAATGTTATCCCCTTTCCTAGTTTCCTCTCCAAGAATCCTCTATCTCCTCCCCCCTCCCCCTGCTCCCCAATCCACCCACTCCCATTCCTGGCCCTGGCGTTCCCCTATACTGGGGCATAGAACCTTCACAGGACCTAGGGCCTCTCCTCCCATTGATGACTGACTAGGCCATCCTCTGCTACATATACAGCTAGAGCCACAAGTTCCACCATGTGTTTTCTTTGATTGGTGGTTTAGTTCCAAGGAGCGCAGGGGTCGGGGGGAGTACTGCTTAGTTCATATTGATATTCCTCCTATGGGGCTTCAAACTCCTTCAGGTCATATTAATATTTCTAAGGTCAAAGTTCAACACACTGATGTTTGAAATCAGTGAGACTATTGATCTACTTTTGATAATAATTGTAATCATTGGTTTAAAGAAGAAAAAATGTGGGTCTAATCAAGTTTAGTTAAAAATGTTTTGGCTTTCCAAAGCTGTATCTGAATATTGCCCCATAATTAAAAGTTCCAGACTAATGAAATTGACTTTCTGGGTGTTCAGTACCCATTGTATTTGCTTCCGTTAGTTCTCGGGCTTCTAGGTGTTCTGTCAGGTTGCTAGTATGTGCTCTCTCTAGTTTATTTTCGGAGGCACTCAGGGCTATCAGTTTTCCTGTTAGGACTGCCTTCATTGTGTCCCATAAGTTTGGGTATGTTGTGGCTTCATTTTCATTAAACTCTAAAAAGTCTTTAATTTCTTTCTTTATTTCATCCTTGACCAAGTTATCATTGAGAAGAGTGTTGTTCAGTTTCTACGTGAGTGTTGGCTTTCTATTGTTTATGCTGTTATTGAAGATCAGCCTTAGTCTGTGGTGATCTAATAGAAGATAATTTCAATATTTTTGTATGTATGGAGGCTTGTTTTGTGACCAATTATATGGTCAATTTTGGAGGAGGTACGATGTGGGGCTGCTGCTTGTGGACGTTGTACATCGTGGTGCGCACTAGGCTCCGCACCACGATGTACAACGTCCACAAGCAGACCATGTGTTTTCTTTGATTGGTGGTTTAGTTCCAAGGAGCGCAGGGGTCGGGGGGAGTACTGCTTAGTTCATATTGATATTCCTCCTATGGGGCTTCAAACTCCTTCAGGTCATATTAATATTTCTAAGGTCAAAGTTCAACACACTGATGTTTGAAATCAGTGAGACTATTGATCTACTTTTGATAATAATTGTAATCATTGGTTTAAAGAAGAAAAAATGTGGGTCTAATCAAGTTTAGTTAAAAATGTTTTGGCTTTCCAAAGCTGTATCTGAATATTGCCCCATAATTAAAAGTTCCAGACTAATGAAATTGACTTTCTGGGTGTTCAGTACCCATTGTATTTGCTTCCGTTAGTTCTCGGGCTTCTAGGTGTTCTGTCAGGTTGCTAGTATNTGCTCTCTCTAGTTTNTTTTNGGAGGCACTCAGGGCTATCAGTTTCCTGTTAGGACTGCCTTCATTGTGTCCCATAAGTTTGGGTATGTTGTGGCTTCATTTTCATTAAACTCTAAAAAGTCTTTAATTTCTTTCTTTATTTCATCCTTGACCAAGTTATCATTGAGAAGAGTGTTGTTCAGTTTCCACGTGAGTGTTGGCTTTCTATTGTTTATGCTGTTATTGAAGATCAGCCTTAGTCTGTGGTGATCTAATAGAAGATAATTTCAATATTTTTGTATGTATGGAGGCTTGTTTTGTGACCAATTATATGGTCAATTTTGAGGGAGGTACGATGTGGGGCTGAGAAGAAGTTATATACTTTTGTTTTAGGATAAAATGTTCTCTAGATATCTGTTAAATTCATTTGTTTCATAACTTCTGTCAGTGTCCATGTGTCTTTGTTTAGTTTCTGTTTCCAGGATCTGTCCATTGGTGAGAGTGGGGTGTTGAAATCTCCCACTATTATTGTGTGAGGTGCAATGTGTGCTTTGAGCTTTACTAATGTTTCTTTAATGAATGTGGCTGCTCTTGTATTTGGAGCATAGATATTCAGAATTGAGAGTTCCTCTTGGTAGATTTTACCTTTGATGAGTATGAAGTGCCCTTCCTTGTCTTTTTTGATAACTTTGGGTTGGAAGCCAATTTTATTTGATATTAGAATGGCTACTCCAGCTTGTTTCTTTGGACCATTTGCTTGGAAAATTGTTTTCCAACCTTTCACTTTGAGGTAGTGTCTATCTTTTTCTCTGAAGTGTGTTTCCTGTAAGCAGCAAAATGTTGGGTCCTGTTTGTGTAGCCAGTCTATTAGTCTATGTCTTTTTATTGGGGAATTGAGTCCATTGATGTTAAGAGAAATTAAAGAAAAGTAATTGCTTCCTGTTATTTTTGTTGTTAAAGTTGGGATTATGTTCTTGTGGCTGTCTTCTTTTAGGTTTGTTGAAGGATTACTTTCTTGGTTTTTCTATGATGGAGTTTCCGTCCTTGTGTTGATGCTTTCCCTTTATTATCCTTTGAAGGGCTGGATTCNTGGATAGATATTGTGTGAATTTGGTTTTGTCATGGGATACTTTGTTTTCTCCATCTATGGTAATTGAGAGTTTTGCTGGGTATAGTAGCCTGGGCTGGCATTTGTGTTCTCTTAGGATCTGTATCATATCTGTCCAGGATCTTCTGGCTTTCATAGTCTCTGGTGAGAAGTCTGGTGTAATTCTAATAGGCCTGCCTTTATATGTTACTTGGCCCTTTTCCCTTGCTGCTTTTAATATTCTATCTTTATGTAGTACATTTTTTGTTCTGATTATTATGTGTCGGGAGGAATTACTTTTCTGGTCCAGTCTATTTGGAGTTCTGTAGGCTTCTTTTATGTTCATGAGCATCTTGATCTTTAGGTTTGGGAAGTTTTCTTCTATAATTTTGTTGAAGATATTTGCTGGCCCTTTAAGTTGAAAATCTTCATTCTCATNTACTCCTATTATCCGTAGGTTTGGTCTTCTCATTGTGTCCTGGATTTCCTGGATGTTTTGAGTTAGTATCTTTTTGCATTTTGCATTTTATTTGATTGTTGTGCCCATGTTCTCTATGGAATCTTCTGCAGCTGAGATTCTCTCTTCTATCTCCTGTATTCTATTGCTGATGCTCACATCTGTGGTTCCTTATTTCTTTCCTAGGTTTCTATCTCCAGAGTTGTCACATTTTGGGTTTTCTTTATTGCTTCTATTTCCCTTTTTAGGTCTTGGATGGTTTTGTTCAATTCCATCACCTGTTTGTTTCTGTTCTCCTCTCTTTCTTTAGGGACTTCTACCTCTTTAGAAATATTCTCCTGTTTTTCTTTAAGGACTTGTACCTCTTTAGCAGCGTTCTCCTGCATTTCTTTAATAATGCCCTTCTTAAAGTCCTCTACCAGCATCATGAGGTATGCTTTTAAATCTGAATCTTGCTTTTCGAATGTGTTGGGGTATTCAGGACTGACTGAGGTGGGAGTGCTAGGTTCTGATGATGGTAAGTGGTCTTGGTTTCTGTTAGTAAGATTCCTACCTTTGCCTTTTGCCATCTGGTGATCTCTAGAGTTAGTTGTTATAGTTGTCTCTGGTTGGAGCTTGTTCCTCCTGTGATTCTGTTAGCCTCTGTCAGCAGTCCTGGGAATCCAGCTCTCTTCTGAGTCTCAGTGGTCAGATTACTCTCTGCAGGCAAGCTCTCCTCTAGCAGGGGCACAGAGGCCTGGCAGTCAGATCTGCCTCCTGGATGAAGATGTAGGCCCCAAAGAGAGCCTGTCCCAGAAGATGTGTTGCCTCTGCCGTTTATTCACTCACCTGTACAGACTAGCCACCGAGGGACCCTGGACACAATATGACTCTCTCACCTGCTCTGGCAGACAGAGCCCTCACAGGTGGCCACCTTTCCTCTGGCGAGGANGGTGCCCAAATTTCTGGAGCCCGAAACAGGGTCTGTCCCAGAAGGTAGGTTGCTTCTGTTTGTCCCAAAGCTGTGTAGCTTCTGCGGTCTACATTCTCACCAGTGCAGACTGGAGCCTAGGCGAACCGGAGCTCAGTCACTGAGAACCCTCTGGGGCGGACACCTCTCCTCTGGCGGGAAAGGTGCTGGGTGACTGGATCTTTCCCAGAAGCTGTGTTGCTTCTGCAGGCCGCCCTCTCCCTGGCCATGCACCTGAGCAAAGATGAACCTCTTACCAGCTCAGGCACTGAGAACCCTCCCAGGCAGACACCTCTCCTCTGGCAGGAAAGGTGCCTGTTTGTTTGCTTTTAACAGTTCAAGGAATCACACTCCCCAGTCAATAGACTTAAAACTATGTGGATTGTTATTTAGAATATTTCTCACTAAAGATTTTCTTCTTTATGAGAAAATTCTTTCCCAGACATAATACCTGAGATCTTGGCTCAATTCAACACGACAGTACCTATCTGCAGCCAAGAGAGAAACAGCCACTATTATTTTAAACTAAAAGTCACATAATGGAGTTAGGTCTCAAACTTTGGACAAATGGATAACTAAGGTGTTTATTAACATATCCAAGTGGACTCTGACCACATGGTTCTCCCAGCATCCCTCAGTTCCTACCTGTTGAGGGGTCCTCCAATACCTGCCATACCTTGTCCCCTTACCCTGAACTCAACAGCCCAGATACTGGGCTGAGCTTTCCCTCTCTCCAGCTGCTCTGGCCCCTATATAACTCAACCAACCTGCCCATGCCAGTCTCTTGGCCCAGGCCACCGCTCTTCAGCTGTGCTACCTGCTTGTTCTCCCTCCCGATTCTCCTCACATGGTCTGGGCAAGTCTGTCCGTGTTCACTCTGGACTCTCCCAAATGTCTCTGTCTCGTTCCCTTTCTGTATTCTCCCTTGTATCCACAACGAATCTCCTCTACCATTCCCAGGAACATCCATGTCTTCCTTTTTATTTCTTTTCTTCATTCAATGGTTAAATGTCTCCTCTCTGTCCCTCTCTGCAAACCATCTGAATGGAACCTCTCACTGTTTCTAGCCAGTCCAACAGCTTTCAACAGGCCTGAAAACAGATCTTGGTTTCATCATTGGCACTTAGGGTATCTTTAGACGGAGCAGGGTGAAGAACAGGAGGTAGAAATTGGCTAGACAGTTTAGAATTTAAAAGATCCCAACGCTACGTCACCAGTTTCTTTCTTGACTGAAAGCTAAAAATGTCCTTGGGATTTTTGGCAGCTTCATCCTTGCCAGAGGCTATATATGCCAAAAGTGTTTGGGGGAGCTCTGATATCTGATCTTGTTTCTGTAAGAAACCTCTAAAGGAGGGTTTACCTCTAAAGGAGACCAGTGGTTAGACTAGCAATGCTTATTAAGAGAGAACTCATAATCAGAATAGGCCTGGGTGGAGACCTAATGTTCCAATGGGGCCAGGTCACTATCTTAGCCAAGGACCACCCCTAGGACAGCAGGGTCACAATAAGCCACGCTAAAGAAATAGTTGGAATAATGAACTTCTTGTACTTGATAATTAGCTCAGGCTTATCAAGTCAGCTATTATTAAATGCCCCCGCCCCCACCCCCTAACACAGCTGCCCACACACACAGCAATTTCTTACACAAGACATGACAAAGAGAACCAACCTCTTAATGAGTTTGAAGAAAAAGAACGTTTAAAAATCAGAAGAGGGATTTGTAAGAAACACTAAATATGAGTCTTTTCTGTTCAGTACAGTAAAACATGAACTTTAAAGTTTTCCTATCTCCTCACCTTGTGAAACCTTTATGCAAATGTCTTAATCTCTCCACCAGTAAAACCTTTGTTTACACAAAGGCTCTTGAATTCGAGGAACTTGATGACCTGTCTGCTTTCCTCTTTTCTTCATTTCCTGTGTGCTGATTCCTATCAGACTAGCCAATCTGTCAGGTCAGACTCCAGTCAACAGGGAGACATCGCGGCCACCACCTGCATTAGAGTAAAAACCAAGCGAACTTCCTGTCTAGAGTACTTCCTCTCTGTAACACAGTCTTGATCAAGAGTTAAGTTTTGCTTCAAGACACTTCAAAATAAGTATATTTTTTTAAGCAGAGAAAATGTTGGTGTGGGGCAGGGGCTTAGTGGGAAATTAGTGGATCCATTTGAGATAGAAGTTCCATGAAGAGCAAACAGATCATGGAAGTGTGAAAATAATCGGTAACATAATATAAGAAAATTCCCAGGAAAGATGAGCAATGTGTTTGGAGAAGTATGTTTGGAGACAACAGAAGCAACCAACAAGCAGGCAAGAGTCATCATGATAAAGTTACAAAACATCCTGGACAGAGGACCATGAGAAGTCCTAACTTTCTACAGAAAGTAAATCAGCAAAATCAACAGGTGACATTGGATGGGTGCAGAGAAAGGCGAACACAAGTACGCCAATGGAAAGCCTCCATTAGAAACAGAGGGGAAGTAAATCCCAGGGGGAAATCTCCTTAGAATTCTACCTACACCCAAGCAAGCAACAATGTCTGTGAGGGAGTGACTCTAGGATCTCCTGTGGGTGCTAAAATCCACAGATATTCCGGTCTCTGCTATAAAATAGTGGGGTGCTTCCATATAGCCTCCACATTTCCTCCCATACTACAAATCCTCTCTACCCTACTTATCAGGTATCAAGGTATTATTAGCTCCTTCCTAGAAGCTAGAGAACTGTTCTTCAGTAGAAGAACCAACCTCACCTCAAGCAGAAGGGGAAGTTATCAATTCATCCCTGAGGAGGCAGGTGTTAATTCAGAAGAGATTTGGAATAAGAAGGCACTGGGTTTTGATCATCAAAGGATGACCAGGAAATAAGACCACAAGTGGTGATCTCATTTTTAGAATATCAAGGTCATGGGAGATACTGGTTTTCATAACACTGTCATAAAGTGTCTTAGTCAGGGTTTCTATTCCTGCACAAACATCATGACCAAGAAACAAGTTGGGGAGGAAAGGGTTTATTTGGCTTACATTTCCATACTGCTTTTGATCACCAAAGGACGCAGGACTGGAACTCAAGCAGGTCAGAAAGCAGGAGCTGATGCAGAAGCCATGGAGGGATGTTTCTTACTGGCT
>NC_034594.1:23717553-23721756 GCF_900095145.1 Mus pahari | reverse complement strand
GTCAAGTTGACACAAAGCTAGCCAGTACATAAAGTATGCGTGGGAAATAGAAAGTGCATGATGCTCCAATTGGGGTATGTCAAGAACACTGCACTTACCTTAGGGGTGATATCTCAAAGGAGCTTAAGAAGAAGAAACATAAACATATACTAAAAAAAAATCATAAGCTTGTAAGATTGTTTAGAGAAAATGAGAAGAGTGAACTTGGAGACCAGAAGGTGAAGATATGATATCATAACTTTTTGTAGCTATAGATCTGTTATGAAGACAAAGAATAGTTTGTAATGAGTGTGTCTAAAGCCAGATTAATGTCTGAAGGCCTCTGAACGATTGGGGCTCTGCTTATGAGCTCCCAATGGCACATCTGTCTAGATTATTGTGAATGTCCCTTAGTGGAGCTACCACCGACTGTGACCTACTGGGAGGCCATGGGTGTGTGCTACCTCATGTCCCTAGCTGTCAGAAACCATGCCTGACATATGGCAGGCACTTCAAGTCAGGAGTAGGTGGATTGGGGCTTAATATAGCTTTGGCTCAAAGAACATAAAGGCATAGAAGTGACCTGGACCTTCTGCTGAGGTGCTGAGTGGCTGGTGACTGGAGCCACTGAGAGGAACTGGATTTTCTTATTGCATGAAAGCCTGTAGGTAACTTGTAGATCCCTCCGACCTCAGAAGCTCTCAATTGTGGCTAATTTTTACTCAATGAATGTGAACAATCTCACCTGTTCTGGAAAAAAATCTCCAACCATAATATAAAATGTTCATTTCTGTCAATAAAGTAATTTTTTTTTAAGGAATCTATTCAAAAGATACAAACTTCAAAATGCTGGAATGGAGCTAAGGCCCGCCTGACAGCAACAGCTCCCTTTGTCCCTTCTCAGGTTCACAGGGAGAATGAGAGAGGGACAAACTCACCATAAGAGCTCCCTTTGTTCATGTCCACACAGTGAGTTTCAAGCTTCTGGAACAATACCCATTACTTCTGAGATCAGAACGACTTTACAGATTTATAAAAGTATTTATATTCATTTATATTTATAACATATTGAATACATAAATATTGAAAGTATTTATAGATAGAAATATTTAAAGGGGCCATCAAAGCACAGCATGAGTAACATAAAGTCTAAAGCAAGACAAAAGCAATGGAAAGTGGACTAAGACTCCTTGAGCCTTGAAGTCTCCATTGTCCCTACCTCCCAATCTACCCTATCTGGATCCATGGGACAGAATTATAGAGACTAAAGAAGAAGTGCAACACAAAGCCAGAAGACAGCTGTCATTCCTGTTTATAAAGATGGTACCAACTCGCACTATACAACCTTCACAGCAGGAAACGGTGGCCTACCTGAGCAAGATGGAAGTTTCTTTTACCATAAAGTGAGGAGAGTGGGGTTGTATTAAGAACCCAGAAAAACACCAGCAGGGGCAAAAAAACATGCTCCAGGTTAGCGTTCATATTGCCAAGGAGCTCTGGATGCCATCTAACATCTTTATCCCAGGGGTCACTGTTTGTCTAGCTCCCCCCTACGCACACACCACTGCCACGCCCCCCACCCACCCATAGCTTTTCTAAAGAACAGATGTCTTACTTAATGTTCTGTGGTCTCTAAAGGTGACAATCTGGGAACCTGGTTGGCCAGCTTTCATTGTCCCCTGGCTCTACAATGTTCTATGGTCCTGCTCTGAGGATATTGAGGAAGGCAGATAGAAGGAAGTGAGAAGGACATCAGAAAAAGAGGTGTGGACACCCTAGAGGGGGTAGCAAGCCTGTGTTCAGTTCTTGTGGACCTCAAGCATCTGCCTATTTTTGTGACTCCTCTTGGCTGCCTTTGTCACGGCGCTTTAAGGACATCAGTGCCCAGACATCTGTTTTGAAAGGCATCATTTCAAGGACAGAGCTGCAGGAGAGAGGGTTACCAATGGCCTTCACAATTTGAAAAGCAGAAAAAGTACCTTACTTCAAGTTCACAAACCTCAAGAGGAGATAGTGACAGGGTTGAAGAAGGTTCCTAGGAGCTGACAGGAGCTGTCCCTCCATCACACTTCACACCTATGTTTCAGGGACACCCACAAGACAACCAGTTTCCCAGGCTCCTGATTTTTTTTTTCCTGTTAATTTTTAAGCCTTTCTGTCTAAGGAACTCCCTTTCCGGATTAAAATTATATATTTATTTTAAAAAACGGAGGGGGAGAAACCCTTGTTTGTCACTGCCTAGCAGGAACAGAAAGGGTCAGAACTGATGATATGTAAAGATGTGGGTTGTGTAGAGGCAGTTTGGTTAGTGTGCCTAAGAGGCCATGGGTTCTGTCCCTTGGACATTCCTCCTGATTCACAGCTGCTAGTGTCTCATGTTCCAGACAGCTTAAAGTCCAAAACTGAGTTTTCTGAGTCACCTGGATGTAGGAACTGGAAACACGTGCCAAAGTCCACCATGAAAGGTATGGAGCCCATGAGATCAGTGCTGGAAATACCACTCTGGTGATACACAACTTCCACACATAGCATGGAGAATCTGCAAGAACCTGTGACTGACAGGGAGGGCCAGGTCCCCCGAGGGACCAGTCAGGAGGTGGGGAGATCTGGGATTCTCTTGGGTCTTCTTCATGCACCTCATGTCAGTCCTTGCAATAAAGTGAGAGACAATGACCTCTTGTCAGACCACAGCTCCAGCAAGTACCTGACCTCAAAAGGCTTCGCTACCTCATCCTCTCCACAAAACCAAGTGTCTCCAACTGGACACTTGGACAGAAAACAGGCTTGGATAATTGCGCTTAGACAAACAATTTCAAGACTATTTGGCCTGAGTGTTTAGAAGGCTCAGGGGGCCTGAGGAATGCAGTGGATTTACAGGAAGAGGAACAAGAACACACACATTCCTCTAGGATGCGCAACCACCAAGCTCGTGTTTATTTTTTAGAACCAGTAATGTCTGGAGAGAGGTCACCCTTCCTGAGGCTGCAGAGTGAAGACATGCCCTGAAGTCATGGCCAGACAACACAAATGGGGGTGGGGTGGGATGGAAGGACATCTAATGTGTCTAAGAAAAGCCTAGTTCTAATTCCGAGGTGGGAACTCTGTTGGAGTCTTCTGTGGGACTCCACAAGGACCCAGCCCCAAGGGAGGATGGATGCACCCCTTCAGCAGCTGGCTGGTAGTAAAAGAGCTGTGGTTTGTGTCACCGAGAGGACTATGTGTTGAAGGTGGGTCAGCCTGTGGGCTTTTGTGCTGTTGGACTTTTAAAGTAGCAGGAGGCTGAAGAGATGACTGAGGAGGTAAGGGCACTTCCTGTCAAGCCCGGTGCCCAGAGTTTCATCCACAGAACCCATCTAGTGGAAAGAGAGAACCAACTTCTACTTCCACAAGTCGCCCTTTTACTTCTAAACATGTGCCATGGTGCATGTGGGTGCACACATGGGAAACAAACACACACTCATACACACACAGACACACATACACACACACCACTCACACACCACACACACACACATACATAGACACACACACAGAGACACACACAGACACACAGACATACATACACACACATAAACTCACACCCACTATACATACACACACACACCTCTCACACACACCACACATAAACACCATATATACACACATAGACACACATATATATCCATACATACTATACATACACACACTGCACACACACACAAATAAACAAATACACCACACAAACATACACACAGAGAGACACAGACAGACAGACACACACACACACCCATAAACTACACTGACAAGCAGACACATACACAAACATACACACACACACACAGAAATACACCCACACATAAACATAGACACACGTACCATACACATACCACACACACATACTAAATAAATAAATGCTTAAAAATGTTTTAAAAGTAAAAGCTGTAGTCTAACCAAACATGAACTAAATCGTTTGCCAGAAAAACAAAAACAAACCAAAAAAAAAACAAAAAAAAAAAACTTCAGGACTAACATAGTCAAAATGGCCATCCTGTCAAAAGCAATCTACAGATTCAATGCAATCCCCATCAAAATTCCAACTCAATTTTTCACAGAGTTAGAAAGGGAGATTTGCAAATTCATCTGGAATAATAAAAAACCTAGGATAGCAAAAACTATTCTCAACAATAAAAGAACCTCTGGTGGAATCACCATGCCTGACCTTAAGCTGTACTACAGAGCAATTGT
>NC_034594.1:23707281-23716638 GCF_900095145.1 Mus pahari | reverse complement strand
GTACATTTACACAATGGAGTACTACTCAGCTATTAAAAACAATGAATTTATGAAATTCTTGGGCAAATGGATGTATCTGGAGGATATCATCCTTAGTGAAGTAAGCCAATCACAAAAGAAGTCACTAGATATGCACTCACTGATAAGCAGATATTAGCCCAGAAACTTAGAATTCCCATCTTTTTAAACGTGAACTCCCTCAGATAGTTGGTCACAGTGGCAGACAACTGAGAAACACCATGAGTTGATGAAGTCTATTAGTGTAAGGAGTGAAGGGAGACTGGAATAAGATGGCAAGTTCTCCTTCTCCTTACCCTGAGAGGTTTCAGTCACCAGTGCTGAAATGTTCTAGGACAGCCAGAGCTGTCATTTCATGAGAGACTGAAAGCTTTATTTTCATATGGAATCTTATAAGGCTGCCAACATGTTTTAAAGACACAGTATTACCCAGGGTCTCAAACAAAACTCTACTACCTAGGTTTGATCTGTAGACCTCCTCCGTAACAGGACACCTCACTCAGAGAAGTAATCTAGAATCTGTTTGTAACAGAAGATGGGTGCCCAAGATAGAAGAAAAGAAGCGCAGCACTCTGCCCTTTTCAGGGTGGAAGCAATTGTGAGTCCAGCACTTCAGCGTCAAAAAGAAACCGAGACACAGCGAACTGGGCAGATGCTAGTCAGGGAAGGATGGGAAACCTACCTACTCCAGTGTCCACCTAGCCAGAGCCCTACATCTAAGACCTCAGAGGCTTCCTGGTCTCCAAACCCTCTGGTGTCTGAGTTGGTAGTTTTAGCCCTGAACGTTATCTCCATCATGAGGGGGAATGACACCCACTGCCTGAGGCAAAACCGAGCTGAGGAAGGAGTGGGCTGCGGGTGGATGGGTAAGTAAGTAGGCACTTGTATGTACTTCCTACTAAAATGATTTTCTTTTTTGCCCCCCCCCCAATTATTTTTAGTACTTCAAACATTATATTTTTAATGTTTAATTTTTACTGTAGGTTCATTATACCTATATTATGCCATGTTGTATAAGGGCATTTTTATACAAGCATATACCATACATATACTAGACATAATCCCCCAAACCAACTGGTACTTTTTGTTATGAGTGTTGCTATTTGAAGATGCTGAGGTGGGAATCTTTCTCTTAGCACTCTAAGCATGTATCACATTGTCTTTTGGTGAAATGTTTTCCATGAATATTAACAGTATAAGTCAGTGTAGTGAGACATTTCCATATGTGTACTTTAATTACATCCACCACTCTAACCCTCCTGTCCCCACTCCACCACCTCTATTCTTTTCCCCCAAGGCTTTCCCTGTGACGTTTGTGTCTTCTTTTCAAGATTTCACATGAGAGAACACGAAACATTTGACTTTCTAAGACTAATTAATTTTGCTTGGCAAATGGTCTCTAACCATTTTCTTGTAGATGACTTAATTTTTCCCCTCTTCATTACTAAATTATACATTGTATATCTATGCCACTTTTTTTTTTTTTTGAGAATGGCTTCAAACTCCTGATCCTTTTGCCCCAGCCTCCCAAATATTAGGATTACTCTCAGCCACAGGCTACTGTAAAGCCCAGCCGACTCGGTTTTGGGGGAAGAAGCTCCAAGGGCTAAACTCCAATTCTGGGAGGAAAACCACAAAGTCCACTTGAGCTAACATCCTATGGTACCTCCGCCCCCTTAGCAACAGCCAGTCAGGTTACAACAACAGGGTCAGGGTACATATAACCCAAGATATCCTATAGAAAATAGACAACCTAGCCATCATGTGTGTCAGGTGGTTTTGGCCCCATGTTTGGTTCCTGTAGATTATACCAGAAATGTCATTTATAAAATATTAACTTTCTGATCCATAGCTGGAAATTCTCCAAGCTTGCTGTAACAACAATATATACCCTGCACCCCTAACTTCAGGCTCTCACTTCTTTTTTTTCTCCTTTCTTGGCTGCTTTTATTTTTTTAAGAATTTTTTATTAGATATTTTATTCATTTACATTTCAGATGTTATCCTGCTCTCACTTCTGACCCACTGCAACAGTGACAGTGTGAGTCGTAAGAGCCCCTACTCTTGAGCTCATAATAAAGACCCTTATGAGTTTGCATCAGAAATGGCTCCTTGGCAGTCTTTGAGGTGCTTGCGACTTGGACATAACCCTCTGTTTTATTTATTTGCTCTTTCACTCATGGGCACCTAAGCTGCTTCTGTATGTTGGCTGGTGTGAATAGCATATGCTAAGCATATGCATGCATGTGTCTGCGTGTGCTGACTTAGGATCCTTCGGGCACTCAGAATTGCTACATCTGCAGCATATGGAAGCTGATCATAAGGAATCTCATGCTACTGTCCATTAGGTTGTACCAAATTCCATTCCCAGCAACTGTGTGTAAGGGTTTCTTTGTTCCCACCTCTATGTTGGTGTCTTAGTCAGGGTTTTACTGCTGTGAACAGACACCATGACCAAGGCAAGTCTTATAAAAAAAAAAAAACCAAAATTTAATTGGGGCTGGCTTNCAGGTTCAGAGGTTCAGTCCAGTAAAATCAAGGTGGGAGCATGGAGGCATCCAGGGAGTCATGGCACAGGCAGAGCTGGGAGTTCTGCGTCTTCATCCAAAGGCTGCTAGTGGAAGACTGACTTGCAGGCACCTAGGGTGAGAGTATGAAGCCCACACCCACAGTGACACACCTACTCCAACCAGGTCACACCTATTCCAACAAGACCACACCTCCAAATGGTGCCACTCCCTGGTCCAAGAATATACAAACCATCACAGTTGGGGTTAATTTTCTGTTTTCTTTTGTTGCTGTTTTTAATATTTAGACTGATCTTCCTATTGTTGCTTTGAAGATAATGAATCTATATATTTTTTCTATTGAAAATTTTCCTTTATGGTTCACTTTAAACTATTTGACAATGATGTGACAGAAATCAACAGTGCCCAAAAACATCCCCCAACACTCTGGTTCAAGGGTGAATGTTGACAATGTTGACAAGTATGTATGGCCATGGAAATTGGCCAGTGTACACAAAACCCAGTAACTGCAGCTTCATCTTCGTGGATGTTTATAGACTGCTCACCCATAGACACCCATTCCCCTCTGTGATGCACACGATACAAGGCTGAGGCTTCAGGTTGTTGCTGTGCAGTAAGTGTCACTTCTGCAAAGCAGGCCCAGCTGTGGCTCTGCATTTTTCTACCTGTGTCTGTGTGCGTATCCGCCAGTTTTCATTCCCTTGGCATTTGTACTCAAGGTTCCAAGACCAAGCTCTTCATATATTTGCATTTTTTCTTCCTAGTTGGGTTACCTTTCATTCTGTTTTCATCCAATTATTCAGTTTTTGTTTCTATTTTTATTGTTTTAGAGCTATGTTCACAAAGTTCTGTGATATGAGTCAGGTGATCTGGTGGTGCACACCTTTGATATCAGCATCCTGGAAGCAGAGGCAGATAGATCTCTATGAGTTTGAGGCCAGCCTGGTCTACATAGTTCATTTCAGGTGCCAAGGCTACATAGTGAGATCCTGTCGCTAAGCAAATGATTATTTAACTACATAAACAAATCTCTGTGATTCAAACTAGAAAATTCTTTCAATATCATTTGAAGGCACATTCCAAGTTGTACCCTTTTTAAAGGCTTCAGAGGAGAGCTATGGTTTCACACCTATGCTTGGGGCTGCTATGGTTTGAATATAGTTTATAATTTAGTTTATAGGCTGTTGAACCTTGAACTCAAGTGTAGTGAGCTTAAGAGGTCATAGGTTTATAAAAGGGCAGAGTCTGAGGAGGAATTGGTTAGGTCACTGGGAATCCTTTTGGTAGGGATTGAAGTTGGTATCATGCGACTTTGGCTAAGTGTCAAGAGGGTGGTTACAGTGATATTGGCTCCTCCCATTCCCTTGGCTTGTGTGTGGGCGTGTGTGTGTGTGTGTGTGTGTGTGTGTGTGTGATTTGGGATGAAACCTAAAGCCTCATACACGATTAGGCAAACTTTGAACCCTGAGCTTACTTCTAACATTCCTCTTCCTTTTTAGTTTGTGATTGAGTCTCACTGAGTTGCCCAGGTTGCCCTTGAACTAACTGCATGGAAAATTTGAACTAACTCCAAGAAAAATTTGAATTTTCAGTTATCCTGGATCAACCTCCCAAGCAGCTGGGGCCACAGACCTGTACTACGGTTCCTGATTAGCTTCTCGATGGTCTATAATGCTCTCCCTATCTCTTTCATGCTCTCCAGCCATTGTAAGTCACCTACCACCAGATCCTCACCAGAGCCCAACTGATGTTAATGGCATGCCTTTCAACTTCCAGAAATGAGAGCTGGAAAAGAAGTCCTTTCTTATTAAGGCTGCCTTGGGTATTTCACTGTAGCAACAAAAAGTGAGCTGACAGAACGGCTACATTAAACACAGGAAGCTAGAAGTGCTGGCACAGATACCGAGAAATGGGAGCCCTGTGCTTTGCTGGTGTGGAGGTAAGACGGAGCTGACACTGAGGGAAACAATATGCTGCTCCTTGAAATCTAAATATAGAATTATATGTTACTCAAGAATTCTACCTTGGTCAATGTGTCAAAAAAACTGAAAGCAGGACTCTGGCTTCTTTCTCCTTTGTTTCTAGCAGTATTGCTCAGCAAAGTCAACGGCAGAAACACCCAAGCTGGCGTTCGTGAACATAGGCCTAGTCCAGGAGGATGAAAGGGTCCTGCATGTGGAGGAATGAGGGTGTGTGGTATTATGATGTTCTAATGCCAAAGAACTACACTCTTAAAACAGAAGGGTAGATTTCATGCTGTGTGTGTGTGTGTGTGTGTGTGTGTGTGTGTGTGTGTTTTCCTGTAAAAATGTCCTTTACTTCAGTAAAGAAAAGTTAGAAAAGCAAAGCCTTCTGCGTGTTTGTCATTCTGGTAAAAAATCACAAAGCAAGCTCAGGTTGATCTTCTCTTTCCATCTCCAAAAATTCCTTCCTGCTCTGGTTTTTTTTTTTTTTTTTTTTTTTTTTTGCATTTCTATGGTTCCTGAGCCTGAGGAATGTGGTTAATGGTTAATGGCAGTCGTCAGAGTCAAAGTTGCCAAGTTCCTAGAAGTGTTTTTAAACACCCACAACCCAACATCCTCTTCCCCAGGTGAACAGTGTCCAAGTGAAACTGATCAGAACTGGCATCTTCTCCCTCTGCCCCAGGCAACGATGTCTGAGCCTGCTCTCCTCGATGACAGAGAAGAGTAAGACTGAATCTACCAGAATGCGTTTTATAAAAATTAGTATCACAGGATCACAAGTTCAAAAATGAACTTGGAGTCTAACTTTATATCCAAGGGCTTTGGAAAAAAGTTTTTCTACAACTAAATATTTTGCATATTTTTGGTAGTCTACCTGGAGTTGTTCTCACCTCGTTTCACTGACCCAAATGTGAACACTAGACAGCCAAACCAGCAAACAGACAGCGGTGCTCTAAGGGGTTTCTTATGCTAGCGGGAGTTGGGGGGAGCTTCTAAATACTGATAATGGCTCAGGGTACTCCTGATAGGTTATTTCTTTTTCAGTACTGTTCTAAAATTGGCACTTGAAAGAACTTCTAGTTTGACCTAAAGGCCAAGCCAGAAGAAGAATAATGGGCTCCTTCAAAGAATAGTGGAGGTTCTCTGAAACAATAACGAACTTAGATAGGTTCCTAGAGAAGGCATAGACAACCTGAAAGTGCCAGTGCGAACTCCTGGATAAAACTTAAAGAATGGGAGTCCCTGCCCCACCCACAGGAACCCATGTGTAAACTCAGATTCTCTCCATCTCGATAAAGTGAAGGCGAAACCAGCTGCCCCCCCCCCCCCCGTGACAGGCAATTTACCAACGTCCTCACTGAGCTGAGAGAGGAGGTGGTCATCACAGAGAGAGGCTCAGGTTGAGTTTCTGTTTCTGCAATTTGTGTTGTGGTGACAGTAGTGTCCTCTCATGCAAGGAGAATACACTCCAAGAACACACAGTGGTTTCCTGAGACCAAATACAGTAGTAACCGATAGCTTTGACTGTTGACTTTATTGGATTAGGAAACAAAACACCATGGTACTGGCACAAAAGCACAAAAGTTGGAGAATATACTAGAGGAGACAGAAGTAAGCCCACACAATTACAGTCACCTAACTTTTGACAAAGCCACAAAACACCCATAAGACAGAAGAACAGATACCCTCTTTTTTCAAATGTCGTGAGAAGACTAGATCAATATCTCTCGCCTGCACTACACCAAATTCAAAATGGAGCAAAAACCTTTAAAATTTTGGAACTACTCAAAGAAAACATGTGTAAAGTACATCAAGATACAAAATAGGCAAGAATTTTCTAAGTAGGCTTTCAGTAGTGCAGGAAATAATCCTAAGAACTAACAATGGGATTAGATAAAACTGTAAAGCTTCTCCACAGCAAATGAAATAGTCATCAGAAAGACACAGTCTACAGAAAGGGAGAAAATAATTGCTGACCACTGAAGTGGAAATTTCTGGTTTCTTTGGAGACTCAGGTTATAATGACATTTTGCAGGGGCAGACAGGTGAAAGAATGTTTTGCTGAAGCAGACACAGGTGGAAGGATGTTGTATGATAGCAAATACATGAAAGGATGCACGATGTTTAGAGAGAATATATATGTATACATGACCCCCACAGACAGTGGAAGTTCGAGCATTAGCTCACTTTGTTCAGCCTCAATAGTCTTCACTGATGACACAGCTTACACTGTGTTGTTGAGCTTTGCTTGTGGTGACTTCATAAAGAAAAACTCACCAAAGAACTCATTAGACTCCTGTGGCTTCTTGCCATTTCGCTGGACTCAGGATGATTGGCACTCGAGCCCCATGGCTTCTTCTGGATTAAACTGCCTTTGCTGATTCGTGTGTGGTGTCTGCCGAGTGGACTGGACAGCAGCTGCTGGTTCATGTTTGGTGTTTGCTAGTGAACTGGACTGAGCACAGTGAAAATAGGATTTGCCCCAAATCACTATTTCTAAACTGGCTCACTTCCCCCATATCCTAATAACGTTTCTTTTTCACTACTTCTGGTGGGTGCTGGGCTAGAGGGGAGGCTGAACCCTTAATAAAGTAGGTTGTGAAAAATATATACCTACAGATCACATTTCATATAAGTGACTAATATCCAGGATACATAAAGACTATGAAAACTAAATACACATAGAAATAATCATTCAATCAATAAGTGGACTAATGAGCTAAATCGAGTTTTCAAAAGAAGAAATACAAATGACCAATAGACATTTGGAAAGAGTGTTCAACATCTTTAACCATTTTAAAGATACTATCTCATTCCAGGCAGTGAAGTAACAAGTGGCAGAAAATGCTTACAAGGATGTGGGGAAACCCTATTCACTGGTTTCCTGTCAGTAATTAGAGTAATTACACTACAGTGAATGTGGAAAAGATTCTTCTGAGTTCTTGTGCTTGGTGCTTCAGTGCCTTGATGGTAACAGAAGAGTAGAGCCTCAGTCATTTATAAGCCATTTGACCAACAGTTCTGGAGGTTAGGAAGCCTGTGCCTCTGGTCCAGTACCTGTTCCACATCTGCATAACCTTCTTTCCACTTCATCCCATGGCTGAAGCATAGAGGACAAAAGAAGTGAAGTGATCAAGCCCTTTGATGAGGTGGATCGTCATGACATGCTTCCCACTGGGCCCTATTTCTCAATAGTGTTGCTTTAGGAAGGTTTCTAAGAAGCACATGTTTCTGAGAGGATACACTCAAATTCCAGCAGAGATAAAGACAGCAGGATGATGGAAGCATGCCTAGTGCATAGTCCACATACTGACGTGTTTCTTGCTTGTAGACTATGTGCTATTGCACATGGACTGTGATAAATAGCTTTCTCTCATCTCTGCTGTCAGTGGTCTTCCAACACTCAGCAGGAATAGATAATGGAAGGCAAATGACTATGTAGCCCCTTTCAGTTGGTGTGGGTCCACTTGTCCACATGGACACATGAACAGATGTGGGCATGCTGATTGGACATTTGGCCTGAGAGGTTTTGAACATACCACCCTTTCCATACACCCTCATGACTTAGGACACCGCTGTTGCTTATGATAGTGAACCCTGGCACGGGTCAGTTTCTGCATGTGATTGCCTTGAGTGTATCCCAGATACCAAGTACAGGCCTCTAATTAAGCGATCAGTTGCTTCCTTTTTCCTCTGCATTGCACACTCCCTACCCAAAGAGTGTGCATACTCTCTGCTGCTGCTGAGTGAAGAGCACCTTCCTCCACAGTGTTTGGGTGGAATTGTTTGTAGAAGAGGAGGGGACCGGAGGACCCCAAACCAAAAATAGAACTGAGTTGTCACAAATAATTTTTTTTTCCTGTTGAATGTTGTCTGACATTGGGCTATCTGGAAGCCATCTGCTCCCCGAAGACTTGGAAAAATGTTAGGAACTATTTTTAAAATAGTTTAGCTAAAGTCTTGTAAATCCCACTCAGAAGAAAGCCTTCCACAGAGTCTCCCTGGAAGGACTATTAGGGTATAAGAGCACAGGAGAGAATACTAGATCACCTGGGATGTGTAGAAACCTGGCAGGCAGAAGCTAGCCTTCCTGAATTCCAGAGTGTTGGGGGAGGAGGATAGGAAGATTTAGCAGCACTGAGCCTGTGTGTCCAGAAGAGATAGCATAGAACACATGGAGGCTGCTTCTCTACTGGACTCCTTCCCTAACCCCTGTCCTCATCTAGTCTCTGTCAGTCGTCATGAGACCTACAAAGCATCCTGGGGTGGTTAATCTAAACAGCTGTGGGAAGTGGTGCTGGCCAAAAAGTTTCTGATACCCTTTTATACTGCCTGTGAGGGAGTCTATAGGATGGGCCATGGGGACCCCCAGCTCAAGCCAAGCAGTCTACAAATCAACTTGGAAGCTACTGGGAGTGATTTGAAGGTTGCAAGCAGACACAATGGAAGCTGTCAGATCCCAAATCGTTTCTTGTATAAAACTCCGGGCTCAAGTTGCTGAGAAAGGGCACGGAGAGAGACCACCACGCATGATTTGTCCCTAAGCAGGAACTGTCACAAAATGTTTTCCAAATGATGGCTTATTTGGAATGGTACAGAACAGCCGGCTGCATAAGGACCTCTAACTGCTTGTGTGAGAACACTGGACTCACAGGCTAGGACTCTCCCAGGCCTAGACCACCAACAAACCTGCTTCAACTGTAGGCTGATGTAGGTTGCCAATCCCTCAACAACACCAGCACCAGTGAGCTTTTATTCTAAACAGCTTCTGAAGCTTCATCTTTCCCAAGAAAACCCAACCCCTCCCTCTCCCTCTCCCTCTCCCTCTCCCTCTCCCTCTCCCCCTC
>NC_034594.1:23703306-23707236 GCF_900095145.1 Mus pahari | reverse complement strand
CTCTCTCTCTCTCTCTCTCTCTCTCTCTCTCTCTCTCTCTCTCTCTTTTTTGATGTACCAGTGGCCACCAAAGAAGGAAGGAAAGAAGAAGGAAGAGAGGGAAGGATGGAAGGAGACAGGGAAGCAAGGAAAGAAAAGTGGATGAAGGAAAAGGGGAGCAGGGGAAGGAAGGAGGGAAGGAAGGGAAGAACTGATGAACTGCCATGTGGAGATGCAGCATCTAATATAGAATATTAATTATTGTATCTTACTCTGTGTCAGAAAAAAAAGATGAAAACTTAGAAAAAGTTTCATCAAAATTAGACTAAAAATCTATTAGCAATAGGTAGATCTCTCATCAGCAATTCTTAAGTCAGCAATGCAATATCTGAAGATTTAGGTGGACATTCTATGAGCTGGCAGAGGAGGCTGGCTTTATAGGCAGAGAAAGGTGAAAGAAAGCAGAGACAAAGATAAAGTATTTGGTTGGTGTTTGTTCCTGTTCCCATTGAGAGAAGCAACTTAAAAATCAACTTAAAAATCAAAGGGTGTACTGTAACTCACAGTTTAAGACACAGTACATCATGGTAGGAAAGTCAAGGCGGCAGGGGACTGAGGGAACAGTTGCTCTCCATCCACAGCCAGGGTGAGAATGGTGAATACGTGCTCAGCTCACTTCTAAATGATATACAATTCATGATCCTCTGCTCAAGGGCTGGGCCTGCCCACAGTTAAGATGGCTCTCCTGCATAAGTTAATGTAGGTAAGATATATACCACACACACACACACACACACACACACACACACACATACACACACACACACACACACCCCACATAATCACATATGCACACATACATCCACACACACCACACACACATATGCACATCAACACATCTACACACACACAATAGACATTCCACACACACATACCATCCACACATATACATACACATGCACACATACATGCATACACACACCACACATATGCACACATACACACATATGTACACATACACATTCACACATACATGCATTCACACACATCACACACACACACACACACACACACACACACACACACGCCCAGAGGTCCATCCTCCAGGTTATCTAGAGTCTGACAGTTCTAACCATCATGGAGGTGTCACAAAGTCACCTTCAATATATGATTAAAACTGAGGAAACCTCCTTACCATGGTGGGCTTAAGGACACCAGGCCCTTGTTGACTGATAGCTGTGAATCTGCTTTTGTGGGAAACTGGCCTCTCCTTTTGGTTTAACTTCATGGGACCTAGCACAAATAACTTCACTCTGATTTGTAGTCTGGTTTGACGGATAAACAATGGCTCCTGGGAATTTTATTTAACAGGAAGACATAAACCTTACTATTAGCAATGGCTAATTCTGAGTGGTGAGAACACTGGTGTTTTTGACTTCTGACATTACTTGTAATGAGAGAAAAGAAAATAATCTTAAGCGTTAGTACCAGGATTTCTCTTGGGGACTTAGTAAATCATAGTACAGATGACTTTAGAAGACACCTCCTTAAGGGTATGTAATGGCACAAGAATGAGTGCCTCTCCCACCCCCACAACACTCAGATAGTACAAGAGACCTTTCTTCTGCCTTTGTCTACTTGGAGCCTAATGCTCAGTCAGAATTACTGCCCTGCCATTAACTGTTCTCTACCAAAGTCTTGGGCGGCACAACCTCCACTCTGGTCTTCAGTTTCATAGAAGAAACAGAACTATGAGTGTCACCAAAGGCTGGGTTCCTTGGAGAGAAATGTGTGCACATTCCAGTAGACTTGTGCTGCACAGCTGTGTGGCTGTAGTGGTTGGGGCAGAGGGGATGGGTTCTGTTCTGAGTTATAGGAGAGTCTAGCCCAGAACAACTGTGCAATCTGCTCCTGTCCAAGGACCTTCGAAGAAATATGACAAGTGTTTGTGCCTCAAGGCAGAGCAGTCTAGGAGTTCCTGATGGCCTGCATGGTATAGTCAGCCTGGAATGTGATGAGCTACAACATCAGGGCTATAGACCAGCAACTGCCAACCTGGCAGCCTGCAGTGGTCCATCTTAGGGTCCTATACTTTCCTGTCTCCATTTTTATGTCTTCTTGAAACCTGATTAAAATGAACTCATTCCTCAATCTCAAGCTTTTAAGAAGGGTCAAGATCTTTCGGACTTGTGCAACTGTTAGAGCCAAGTGCACGCCTACATATGGCACAGACGACCTGCGAGGACATTGGGGTGGGTAGAGAGACACCCTGAGCAAGTGGGACAGAGTCATCGGGAGCAGCAGCATTCGGCACGACCATGGTAGCTGAGCAGCCCTGAAGGAGAGTTGGCCCTGGAGAATCAGGCTAACAGCCCAGGCCTGGGCTCTAGCAGGTGCTGGAGAAAGCTTCCAGATAAAGCCTTGAAGTTCAACTGTGGTTCTTCTAAAGCTGGTTCTTTCCTCCCACTTCTGGCTTCTTTCTCCCTCCTACATTTTTTTCTTTTCAATTTAAGCAAAACAGACCTTGAGTTTCTTGCTTCTGGAATGTTACTGAAAACAGCCTACTCAGAAAAGCTGGCTTTCCATAAATATCCAGATTTATGAAGGAGAGGGACATGATAAGCAGGAAGCCACAGACATTCCTAACTTGGGCTTATTTGTTTGTTTGGCTTTTCTGGGGACGCGGTCATCCAATGCACACATTCTTTTCAGATATATCCATTAGCTGTGGAATCAAGACTGAAATTCCTGAAGCTAAAGGAGTTTACAGTCACTGACCCTCGCGACTCGTGAACAGAGCCAAGCTGAAAGTTATTACCCACTAAATAACAGTCAATGACATGTGGGGGCTCTCATTCCTTCTCTTGTTGTGCCTAACCATGTCAAAACAAGAAATTAAAGCAAGAAAACTTACCTCTTTTAATACCTTTATTCTCCCATCCACAATGTGCTACCATAGCAGTAGACTGGCAAGCCTTCAGGTGCCTAGAAAAAAGAGCTGCCGGGGCTCTGCACATCCATTCGAGGAATAAATGTTGTGGCCAGACACCATCTTGTAGTCAGTTATCTGTCCCATACTTGATTCTAACCCCTCTTGGAAATAACCCTTGATCTCATCTACTTAAATCCAATGACATGCTGGCTTCCTTTTCTAGAGAATGATTTTAAAAGAAGGAAGGAAGAAAGGAAGGCAGGAGGGACAAAAGAAAAGAAAGGAAAAAGGAAGAAATAAGGAGATATAATGGTTTTGTTTTTCTCAAAACCTCCTATTTGTACTTCCCACCCACCTTAGAAGTGTGTGTGTGTGTGTGTGTGTGTGTGTGTGTGTGTGTGTGTGTGTGAATGCAGGTATATGTTTGCATGGCATACATAAGGAAGTTAGAGCACAACTTTGATTTTGGTTCTCACTCTGTTGAAGATCAGGGTCTGTCTTGTTTATAGCCGTATACATCTCTCTCTCTCTCTGGCTCACAAATTGCTGGGGATTCTCCTGGGAGTCTCCTCAGCCACATAAAACAACAGCTTAACATGGGTGCTGGGGACTGGAACTCAGCCCAGGTCTTCACACTCACACAGCCGTAGCTCAGTCCCAGCTTAGAGGTTTTAAACAGTGCATCTCACAATAGATTAATTTTTGCCTCCATAATTGAAGCTCTCTGCTTTATTTTTGTCCCAACAAGAATACATGTTTAGGGTGTCTTTTTCCTTGTCATCTTTTACTGGCAGAGATAAGTGATTTGGAAAAAAGAGAAAACAAATCCTGTGAATTTATAGTATACATATACATATATATATATATATATATATATATATATATATATATATCTCAAAATGATTTTGAAAATTTTCACAGTAAATAGGAGTTGAGGAGGCAAATATATTTAATATTAAGCAATTTATAGATGTGTTGAATATTTTTTTTAAAGATTTATTTATTTATTTATTATATGT
>NC_034594.1:23674052-23701968 GCF_900095145.1 Mus pahari | reverse complement strand
ACTATTGCATATGCCAGCAAGATTTTGCTGAAGGGACCCTGATATAGCTGTCTCATATGAGGCTATGCCAGTGCCTAGCAAATACAGAAGTGGATGCTCACAGTCATCTATAGGATGGAACACAGGGCCCCCAATGGAGGAGCTAGAGAAAGAACCCAAGGTGCTGAAGGGGTCTGCAACCCTATAGATTAGATGGTTGCAGAATATGAACAATATGAACTAACCAGTACCCCAGAACTCGTGTCTCTAGCTGCATATGTAGCAGAGGATGGCCTAGTCGGCCATCATTGGGAAGAGAGGCCCCTAAGTCTTGCAGACTTTATATGCCCCAATACAGGGGAATGCCAGGGCCAAGAAGTGGGAGTGGGTGGGGGCGGGGAGGGTATAGGGAACTTTCGGGATAGCATTTGAAATGTAAATAAAGAAAATATCTAATAAAAAACGTTGAAAAAAAAGATAGATAGATGATAGATAGATAGATAGATAGATAGATAGATAGATAGATAGATAGATAAATGATACATATGTACCGCGGTGGACATTTCCGTGAGACAGTGCAGAACATGTGTTTGGGTCTGAATGCATATACCTCCCTAAATTTGCATGTTGAAATCCTGACCACCAAGGTGACAGTATTGAAACTGGAGCCTTTAAGATGTGCTTATATAATTGGGTTGAAGTCTCATCCGTAGGATGAGTGCCCTGATCTAAGGGAATTCTTGGCTTTTTTTTTTTTTTTTTTTTTTTTTTTTAACTTCAGAGGCCATGTATGGGAGGAACAACAAAAAAACCATCTACAACCAGACACCCAGTCTGCGTGGAGCTTGGTTTTACGCTTTCTAGTTTCAAGAAATGTAAGACATGTCCTTCCCTTGCTTACACGCCATCAGTCTTTGAGAGGTTGTTATAGCAACTGGAATGGACTAGAACTACCTTTATGTACAAAACCAAGCAGAGGTGGAGGGAAGGAACCATGGGAGCCATTCTCCAGCACTTCCCAGGAAGGCTGTCATCTATTTCATCGGGTTGACTTGTTCTTGGAGGAGCTGATCCACCCCTTCCCACGATGGGGATTTAGAGGAGATCTTCTTCTGTGGTCCTTTGCTTTCAGGATGTCTTCTTGGGTGGGAAAGGAGCACCGGTTCCACTTGTCTTTTTATCATCCCTACTAACACCTCTCAGCATTTTTCTCCCCACCTCTGCATACCTACAGCCCTCTGCCCCCATTCATTTCTTTGGCTTCACCTGTACCTCTTTAGACTTAAACTCTAAGTTTGTAGCCTGACCGTGAAAGTCCAGCTGTAATATAAGTGACTGCCAACCTGTCTTCACCAGCTCCCGCAAGCATCTGCTATCTAAGGCTCTGTTAAAATGCCTCTGGGGGGCTTGTGATCGCCAGGGTCACTTTGCACATGCCTGCAGAGTTTTTCTAGTCACTTTGTGCTGCCTGGAAACCTCCAACAATCAGAGTGGTTGAGTACTTGGGGTAAACCAGAGAAAAAGGCCTCTTGTGTTGAGCATGAAGGGTTTATTTCTAGGGGAGAATAACAAATAAGGTGACATCTTGACTGTGTCAAATGTCACCATTTAACTTTCAACAATTTTGGCTTAGCCAAACCAAATCCCTCTCCCTTCCTGGACTTTTTCTAGCTTTCCTGTGACTCCTGAACTTCATGTGTACTTTAAGTGAAATATAATCCTTGTGTTTCTCCCGCGTTCATTCTTGGTACAGTCAACTGTTGCCTTCTTTGTGGCCAAGAACACTTTTAAAAGATTTGTGTAAGCTTCTTTTAAAGGACTCTCTTCCTCCCAGGCCTCCAGACAGGATATTGTATTTTACTAAGGGTAAATAATCTTTACAGTGTCCAAAGTTTGAGTGTAGTTTCATGCCAGACACCCAACATTGTTAAGGAGGTCTCCTGAATGTGCCAAAATGCTTTCTATTCCTTCTTATTCAAAAGTATTAATTTGTGAAAATCCCAAGCAAGTTTATGTTGACCGTGTAAATAAATATGTGCTTCAATATATTACATTATCGATATGTTATGGATTATTGATCTGCCTTCAATTTAGTGCCTTGAGTTTTGATGCTAAGGGCTGCGTGGTCATCCAGACCACACATCTGCATGGTGAGCTTGGTTTTTAGTTCAGAACGGACCAACCTTGGAGCAACAGGAGCCTGAGTTCTGCTTCTAAGTACCATTTCTTTCCAATTTCCACTCTGCCTTCTGTCATCATCTGCCCTTCATAGTTAACTAGTTATTCTGTTATGTGAATTGAACAGTGTATTGATTAGGTTCTCTAAAAGAATAGAACTAATAAAAAGATCAACAGAATCTTCGGGGCTTCCTTGTCTCATAATGTTAACTTGGACCTTTTTTTTTCTTTTTTAACCTCACAAGTCCTTTGCATACATTATGGCTTCTGGTTAGGGATTCTTGTGTGTGTAAAGAGGTAGCTGTGTCTCTATGCGTTTCTCACGCTTTTTCTTGGTTCTTTTTTGTTTATTTGATTGATTGTTTTCTCATTCTTCCTAAAGGTTTAGAGATTCAGCAAGTTAATCTTGTTTGTCTTTCCTTAATCTCCCTTGCTTCTGTTCTAGTGAGGCTTGTACAATACTGTCCTGTTTTGTTTATCTTTTTTTAGCCCCTTCTAAGTGATGGGCTGATTCATGTATTGTGGCTTGTGGTCATGGGTTTCTCTAGTTTATGCTTAGCTGGGAAACTCTTCCCTCTGATTCACCTTTGCTATGGTGGCCAAGGATGGCAGTTATCACCTTTCTTGATTTGAACTACATTATGCCATGTCCTCATGTTCCCTTTATGCTGAGGGGTCTACAGTTATTCTGAGGGATTTACCTGAACAAGTGGCTGGGTGCTGTCCCTTGAAGAGTTCACTCTTCTTCTGCACCTTTGTTACCTTAAATAACAAGATATGGAGAGACTCTTTTCTGGGCGTGTCTACATAGGGCTCTACATGTTTCTGTACCTGGATATTCATGCCTTTCTGGAGATGAGAACTTTGTGCTATTATTTCACTGGCTAGGTTTTTTTTTTTTTCTTGAATGTGTACACTCATCCTTTTCTATCTTGATTATTTGTAAATTTGCTCTTTCAGCTGTGTGGCAGGATCTTGTATGTGCCGCTTACAATTTTTTCCCTCTATTTTCTCAACTACCTGACATTCTTTCTCCTAATTTATCTGTTCCGATGCTGGTTAATGTTGATTTTCAACTTGGCAAAATCTAGAATCCCCTGGGGAAAAGGCCGTCTGGGTGGGCATGTGGGGGTTATTTCAGTTATGTTGGTTGATGTGTGAAGAAGGTATACCTTAGTTGTAGGCAGGAACATCCCTTGGGGAGGACATCTTCTAAAGCATAGAAAGATAGTCTGTCACAGCATGTATGTCCCTGCTCTCCTCTGGCTATAACCACGTGTCCAGGAGCTTCCGAGGACTTGACTTCACCATCATGACAGACGGTCACCCGGAACTATGGGCCGACGTTAATTCTTTCTTCCTTGGGTGTTTCTGTCAGAAGATTTCATCACAGTGACAGGAAAAGGAAACTGAGGCAGCAAGTCCCTCCACCGAACTTTTTACTTGACTTGGTGAACAGTACTTTTCCAAGCTCTTTTTTATATTTTTCAGAACCTTCATCTTTTTTGTTGAATTATCTCTCTTAACGCATACATCTGTTTGTTTGAATTCATTGATCACTTAAAAAACAAACTTTAAACTCTTTGTTCAGAATTCCGTCCACATTGATATTTTTGGATTTGTTACTGAAGAGTTATGAGCTTTTGGAGGAATCGTGTTGCTTTTTTCCCATGTTTCTGGTGTGTCCTGTCAAAATGTGCACATCGCCAGTGTAGAAACTGCTTCCACTTTTAGGTAAGAGTCTCCTTTCTGTGGGAACTGGATCCCAGTGCTGCTGAGAGAAAACAGAACAAATCGCAAGGTAGCAATAACAGGTAAACAAAACACATCTGTTTTGACACACATCTTATAGAAAGCCAATGTTGAAGAAGAGAACTGTCACCAGTAAGAATAGAAAAGACACAGACAATATAGCACAAAATAAAGTCAACCACTGAATATTAATAATGGGGAAATGAAATAAACAAAGGGTAACAGGGAGAGTGAAAAAATTAAAAAGCAAGGCTTTTATATGAAGAAAAGGAAAAAGGCAAGACATTACAGGATTCAACTAAAGAGTAATAAAACATGTAAGCAAAGCAAGAGAGAGAGAGAGAGAGAGAAGAGAAAGAACAAATTTTAAAAATTCTCATAGTTGCGGTTCTCAGATGGTAAAGGCTTCTTCCTGGGTTCTCAAATAGAATCTACCAGATCTACAGGTGCTGGGCCATTGTAATTCCTTCAAGCTGCCACCAAGCAGGTTGATGCTGAAATGTAGGGAGAACCCTATCGCTCATTACCCACCAAAATGATTAAATGTATATTTTCTGTGGCAGGGCTATATTCACTTCAGAGCATCCCTAGAATTCCAGTGGGAGTAGAGGTTGGGAGGGGGCACCTGTAGCTGCCACTAACCCTAGAAAGCGTCAATGGCATATGAACCAGACCAGTGCCTCCTTGCTGCTAGCCCTGAAGAGCTTCAATAGCACATAAACTGGATCCATGCTTACTTGTTTCAGAGACTCCGTCTATGCTACCAGGGGTTTTGCAAGTGTCTATGTTCTGAGATGTCTCCAAATGCCTCAGAGTATATGGATCCATTGAGTCCCACACTGGAGGGAGTGGGGCCAGATGCGAGCACTGAGCTTGTTCGTGGCAATCTCAGAGTTGCCTCTGTAATACATACAGTCTATCAGCTGGCCTTGGTCTTACCACAGACCAGGAGGTCATCATCCTATGAGTCCTCCCAGCCCCCGTTCCTACTGTTTACATTTCCAGTTAAATCTTTGAGATCCTGCCACTCCATAACTACCCCTAGTGACCCCAGTCTATGGCAGGATCATCCCAAGAGACCCTGAATTGGGATTATTTCATGTCTTCTGTTCCCCAGAATATTTCTGCTCTTTAATAAGACTCTACTCAGGATTCTTCTGGCTAGAGCACTCTGTGCTATGGTGAATTATGCAATGTTTATTCTCTAAAAACTAACCCTCCATACAGGAGGGGTGTCTTTCCAACCACATTCTGGCCCTGGGTTTAAAGCTTCTAAAAGGCTCGCTGGTTCCTTCTGAGCTTGGGGCTGCCAGGCTGTTGTCTCCAGGCTGGATGCTATCCAGGGTTACCTGAGCATCACCGTGGACTTATCCCCCATGCCACCTGGGAACTGGCTTTGAGATGAAGGATGCTCCTGTCTGTTCCGAGTTGTCCTTTTGCTTTCCTGTGCTTTCTGGTGATCCCGTCACCCCTTCGATGGCAGAATTTCCCTCTCTTCCTCTTCTCAGAGTGGAGTTTCTCCCCTTTGCCTTCATAGTCCTCACCCTTGGAGCTATTAGAGGGGCGTTTGTACAGCACTGTCATATCCTGGCACTCTTGTGATTTAATTCCCATGTGTCCCAGCACAGCGTTTCCCAACGTGGTTTTAATTTCTCACATCTTCACAAATCTAAAAGTTGCAATAGTTGATGCTGTTAGTTTCAGCATCTGACAAGTAAGGTGATCTCTAGCTTCCAAATCCAGGAAACCTACTACGTGATTTGCTTTTTAGTTTACCAGAGACAGTTTCTGCCCCCTCCTGCCCCTAAATTCCCTTCATAGTGCTACAAGGATGGAAACCAACCCTTCCATCCTGCTGTAATTATAGAAGCTCTCCATCAGCACTTGGGCAGGCACTTGCTAGGGCTGGGTTACCAGTTATGTGCCAGGAGTAACTCTGACACGATCACAGAAAATAAACATTAGTTATCACAGCAACAGCTGTTTAGCTATGCCTCCAAGACACCATTCTCACTTGGGCCACATGCTTTCTACACAGCACATATGCTGCAGTCTGAAGAATTAACCCCTATGAGACATGAACATGGCTACTGGCTGACTGTCTCTTAGAAACTGTGTCTAAAGGAGTCAGGGTTTCCAGACTGTACTGTACTTATACAAGGGTAGCTAAAAATAAAATGGAAGGATTAAAAATCAAATAAGGAACTAGGAATGGGTCACGACACACAATTTCACCTGGAAACTTCTTACTATAACAGAGACAATAGATTGTTGTTTGTTTTTGCAGCACCAAGGATGAAACCCAGGGCCTTTCACATGCTAGGCAAATGCTCTGCTGTTGAGCTATAACCCCAGCCCAGAAGCAATGGTCTTTATGCTGACAAGAAGCCAGAGCAATGCATACCTAGGATATATGCCTGCTTGTGGACGTTGTACATCGTGGTGCGCACTAGGCTCCGCACCACGATGTACAACGTCCACAAGCAGGAGACAATAGATTGTTGTTTGTTTTTGCAGCACCAAGGATGAAACCCAGGGCCTTTCACATGCTAGGCAAATGCTCTGCTGTTGAGCTATAACCCCAGCCCAGAAGCAATGGTCTTTATGCTGACAAGAAGCCAGAGCAATGCATACCTAGGATATATGCAATACAACAGCACATTTCATTTCATTCTACAAGAGTCAATTCAAGTTCCTTTGTTGACAAATGAATGAGCTGATGATTGGTACTCTCAAAGTTCATTGCTGTTAGAATTAACTGATACATTCCCAGAAGGTGGTAGTGAAAGCCCTTAGGTTCCTTCCAGTGTGGATGCAAGATTGGGGTAGCACTGTTACGTGTTCTCTTCTCTGTTTTCAGTTTTTCTGAGGCATTCTTCGTACTGATCTCCATAATGGCTGCACAAGCTCAAAATCCCATCAGCAGTAAAAGAGTTCCCCCTTCCTCCACACCCTTGGCAGCATTTACTGTCATTCGTGTTCTTGACAATTTAGATTGTATTGTTTAAGAAATGGTGACAAAGTATGTATATGTATAGTTAAAGATACAAGTTTCCTTCTCAAGTGTTTTAGTCTGAGGCTGGTTGATTGACTGACATGGAAGCCACAGGTGTGAAAACCCGTAACAGTGTTTGCTTGTACCTGAAAAGATAAGTCATTAGGCTTGAAAGAAGGAACACATTTTTAGTTAATGTTTATGGACAGGTATAGAAAGGAAATCTTAACATTAAATCTGGGAAGATGAGATCTAAATAGGAAAACAGATTCAACCCAAGTAATTTCAGCAGGGGGTGGGGGCGCTTATGTTGGGCAGTGGATACATAGATAATGGGCATGTGGAGAAACTACCAGGGAGGGTGAGGAGGGAGTCCTTGCTGACTGACCTCTCAGAAGGCTAAGATATCTATATGTATATGTGTATGTGTATATGATGTATGTGTGTATACACACACACACACACACACACACACACAGAGAGAGAGAGAGAGAGGGGTGGGGGTGGGGTGGGGGGAAGAACTCAACCACACTAGAAGTCCTGCCACAAAAGGATGAGAAGACACCAACTTCTTGTTCCTTTACTTGCCAGTGTCAACCAGTGGCTGACCCCAGAAATGCAGCCAGGCAATGTGGCTGTGGCATGGCACAGTGGGCATGGGGTGAGGTCAGAGGGCAAAGCATTTTCTCCATCCATGGACAGAGTACAGGTGACTCAGTGCGCATGGCTGAGGATGTTTCAGGGGTTCCCTGAGCTTCCAAGCTAGACTCATCCGGTTCCTATCACCTGCCTGAGAAGAGCAGCAGCCAATGACCCCTCTACATGCACAGGTTGGAGCAAACCAGCTCCTTGATGATTCTGATCGTTCTCGCTCCAGCCCCTCAGAAGCCATTCCTTGATGGTGTATCTTTAAATGGACAGGTTAATGGTCTCAAAAGTGGTTGGAGACTTTTAAAAACAAAGTGATGTTTCTCAAAAACCCACATTTCTATACTGGGACATATATCTATGGGTATTTCTGCTACAGGAAACACCCATATTCTGGCATCGCTTCTAAATGAATCACATGGCTGGTTCTTCTTATACCTAAAATTATGGATATATTCTAAAATATATGAGACAATTTTATGGAAAGGTTTTTTTTTTTTCTTAAGACAACCCAACTCTCTGGTGACAGGTTGTTGAATTTTATTATTTAAGGCACGGTTTCACTACCTACCTCAATGCTATACATTCCCGAATGAAAGACAAACACACGGTCTTTATATTTTGACATGCCTTAATCAGCACAATAGCTGGGCTCCACAATAGCCTAACCTCCACTACTGATAGAATCTACCTCCTGCCAATAATCCCGAGTTACAATTTACTAATTTCTGTGTTCTATCTTAGCTGCTCTGGACCCAGAGTCCTGCCCAACTGGGCTGCTCCTTCACATGGCGGCCATGCCTCTCTGACCTGAACTATTCTCAGGCATGGCATCTCTCCTCCACATCTCCCAGCATGATGGCTCTCCTTCCTCCTCCTCCTCCTCCTCCTCCTCCTCCTCCTCCAGCATGGAGGAGAAAAAGCCAAACACAGCAGGGATTGAGGGAGGTGGGGAATACTGAATGGAAAAAGTCAAATTCACCTACAGAACACAGAATGGTAGCTGCCAGGGGCTGATGGGAGAGTGGGGGGAGAAGTTCATGTTTAATGAGGACAGAGTCACTGTTTGGAATGGCGAAATGTTTGGGAAATGGATGGTGTCGGTTCTTACATGATAATCTAAACCTACTTGTTATACATTGAATTCTACCTTTGAAAGGGTTAAAGCCCTCACAGTTTATTACCACATTATAAAACTTTACTTTGTGGTTTCCTCCTGAAGTCGGGGCGTTTTCGACATTTGAAGGCAGCTTTGGCTGGTACCTTCTGAGTCATCAGACTTGCTTTAGTGATCCCTAACACAATCTTGTCTTGCAATTGCTTGGGTCTTTTGGTATAAGATAGTGCGGCCCTTAGGAAGACTGTGGATCAGTGAGGGGAACATGTCTCTATCAGGGAAGCTGGAGCAGGGTCCAGAATGAGAAATCTACAAACAACAGAGGTTGACTTGGCTTGTTGTTTTGGAGGCTGGGAAAGCCAAGGTCATGGGTTCACAAGTGCTCAATCATAACATGTAGTAAGAAGGCAATGCATGCTAAGGGGACATCTGAGAGAGATCAAAAGGGCTAAACAAGCTTTTATGAAAAACCCACTCTCATTATCAGGCCACTAATCCATTCGCAAGGAAAGGTTGCCCATGACTTAATCACCTCTTAAAAATTCATTTCTCAATGGTGTTATACTGAAGATTAAGATTTGGAAACACAGTCAACCTAGGTAATTGTAGCATCCTCTAAACCAAGGAGCAAAGGTAAGGTCATTACTTAGAAAAATGAATAATGAGCAGCACAGGAACCTGTTGTGGGCACTGTTGAAACCATCGCCCTTCAGGACTTAGGGACAAAGAGTTATTACCTGAAGTAGGACACATTCAACTTGAAGTTCTTCTGATGGCAGTTCTAGGCTCCTGAGGACCTGCCATCACTCTCCTCCTGCTTTTTAATTGACACTGGTTCCTTCCATTGGCTAAATATAATCCAATGAAAGGCAGCAAAGGAGCTCTCTAATACCTCTTCAGTGGGTTAGATTTTCCTCGATGATGATTTTAAAGTGATTCTAAAATTATAGCCTGTTGACCTGATTATGATCATTATTTACAATGACAGCTGAGATCCAAGAGTACCTGACTAACTTTTTCCCTCCTCTTCCTCTTCCTCTCCCTTCTCCTTCTCCTTTTCTTCTTCCTCTTCCTCCTCTTCCTTCTCCTCTTTTGAATCTTCCTCTTTCCCTCTCTTTCTCCCTCACTCCCTCATCCCTGAATCCCTCCCTCCTCCCCCACCCACCCCCTCTTTCTGCAGATGGAACCTAGGGCTCTGGGCAGGTACTCATATCAGGACCACCCTCACCCCAGCTCCTAGGAATGGTTCTTGTGCAAACTCTGGTTAGTTTTTGTCACCATTTGATCTTTCACTATTTGACTAAAGAAAAAAAAAACATAGATTCACATGGGCCAAGAACTTATAGCTGGGGAAGTCATAAACTAGGGGAGAACCCATTAGCATTATTCTGCTAAATAGACATAGAAATAACTGCCCCCTGTGTACTTATCTTAGTACTCACAAATTAATGAATCCCTCAAGTTTCATCAGAAGAGCTTCTTTTTGAAGAAGATGACACTAACATAGAAATCTACAACCATTCAATGGGCAGAGAACAAGAGACTGTGGGGTGCTGAGCCTTGGATGGGACATAAATCACATCTTCTCCCCCATAGGGACCAGAGATTTTCATGGAATGGGAAGTGGAGCAATTTTAAGAGGTAGAGGTTGTGGAGGACTGTAACAAAAGAATGTTTTCCAGACACGACAGGGCTGGTGTATACATTAACTCACAATGATTTTGACTGTATACACAAGGCCTGCACTAAATCAAACCAGCCAAAATCACAGGGCACATGGGGGAAGGGACTTGTGAAGTACCATGCCTAGCTGAGGAAGAGACAACAGATGGCTGCTAGAGTCATTTTTCTTCAGGAAGTGGACCCTGAAAGTTACCCATGCTCTAGTAGACAGTCATACATCCATATGCACACAGTCAGTTGCACTAAGTGGACTCAATGGGTTTTTAAAAGAGCACATGAGGTTTGCAAGAGAAAGTACTGGATGTGATAGAGGGAACCTTAGAACGGAGGGAATGGGGTGAGTTTGATTAAAGCACATTATATGCATGAATGAAGTTCTCAGACAATAAAACTAATAAAATTAATTACAAGGAAAGAAAATTTGATTACCTTTAGAGTATTAGGAACTTTGGGCAATTTATTCCTGAGCTGTTAATAGGGACATAAATTGGTGTGGATGACGTCTTTAAAAGCAGATTGGATGGGAATGTTGGGAGTGGAAAGTGAGGGTACACAGGGGTGATACTAACTGTGAATGTCCACTGTGCTGCTGCTGCTGGTGTGTGTGTGTGTGTGTGTGTGTGTGTGTGTGTGCAAAATAACATACTGACTTCAGAAATGCAGGAGCCTAGAACAACTGAGCACAGCATAAGTATTTGTTTGCATGCTGGAAATATACTGTAAGGGTGGAAATAGAGAGACCCCCCTCTCCTGCCCACCATGTAAGTCTCACTCCATAACAAAAGACAACAAGTACGGAGGTTTGGTTGTTTAGTTTCATTTTTTTTATCTTGTGTTTTGTTTTAGACAGGATATCACTATATAGCTAAGGCTGACCACAAGCTCTTGGCCCAACTTCCCCAGTGGGAGGACTACAGGTCTATGCCACAATACCCAGAACTGTATTGAGTATTAAATGCCCAAGCTGATGACTCTGGTAGGAAATGATGGCACCTCTGCTTAGGAGATGATACCTGTGGAAGAAGTTAGACCATTGATGTTCTTATCTTGAGTGGCATAGTAACTAGAACCCTGTATCAATCTCTCTTTTTGTCTCTCAGGAAGTGAGCACCTTCACTGTGCCCCATGCTCTCCCTGTGGTGTTTTGTCTTATCACAAATATCCAAAATGATGGGGCCTAGTGACCATGGACTGAAACCTCTGAAACAACAAGCAAAACTGAACTTTTCTTCTCTTCAGGGCTTTCTCTCATGCATTTGTCACCAAGACAGAAATCCAACAAAAGTAACAAACTTATTTGATCACAGCTCCATATGGCACGGAAGCCTCCAGATGAAAGATGGGGTGAACAATCCCCTTTTGTGCTTAAGGTGGCAAAGTGAAAAGTGCCATGCAAAAGGTGATAGTGCAGGGGACTCTGAGCGGATGGAACAGACCTGGGGAAAGGGGCTGGCAGACCCTGCCTGTCTAGAGTTTTGGTGTCTCTGCGCAACATTTCTTTCTCCTAGACGTGTGGCAGAACTCTCTCTATAATTGGGTGAGGGTGTCTTGGGATCGATTATTATTGTAGATCAGAGAATGTTTATTGACAGCTCTTATGTGGACAAGCAGCTAGCTGTGGTGGAAGGAGATTGCGGAGTCTGTGATCCATGTTGGGGGAGAGTCTCTCTATGGCTTGCCTTAGTCACTGTTCTATTGTTATGAAGAGACACAACGACCGAGGCAATTCTTATCGGAGAAAGCATTTAATCACGGGCTTGCTTACAGTTTCAGAGGCTAGTCCATTATTATCATGGCAGGCCATAGGCAGGCATGGTGCTGGAGAAAAGCAGTGCCCTGATCCTTTGGCTTCAGCTTTTGAAATTTTGAAGCCCACCCCAGTGACACACTTCCTCCAACAAGACCACACCTTTTAATTCTTTCAAATAATGCCTGTCCCTGGTGACTAAGTGTTCAAATACATGAGCGTCTGGGTGTCATTCTTACTCAACCCACTACGGAAAGAATGAAAGGTGGCAGACAGGAGGGCAGGAGAGAACGAGGAAAAGTTTAGCATCAGAAGCCTTCACAGAGGGGTCTCGCCCTCTAAGTCCCCCCAAGAGTGTGGTGATTTAGTACCCCAGAGACTCCCAGTCTGAGTTCCTTGCTTGAGAAGATACTTTGGCTCTTTTCCACATGCAAGCTGGGTTCTGGCCAAGCCACACTTAAAAGAAAGAGGTGCCTGGATTCTGTCACACCAGGAAAAGCTAGTGCTGTTTTTCGGGCTGAGACTTTCCAGAGAAGCAGGGGTGTGTTTACACTGCAGACATTTCTGCAGCCACCTTCCCAGTCATGGTGCTGGGAAGTGCAGAAGGGCTGTTTACACAGAGCTTTCAGTAAGAGCAGACAGAAAGGCTAGGCAGTAGTCTCAGCAGCCAGCTGGGGCATGACTTTTTCTCCCGGTTTCTGCAGATAGACATCTGGTGGGTGAAACATTTCCTAAGCCGCTCACTCAGCTCTGCACCCAGACTTGCCTTGGTCCCACATCTGCAAACTTCCTTCTTGAAAACCATGAAGCTTTCCTTTACCTCTACTTCCTAGCAACCTTGCCTCCAGGCTTCTTGGCCCAGCACCCTGCTCCTCTTCCCCTTTAACTTGTCCTCAGGCTTGTCTCTCTTCCTGAGTCACTAAGTATGAATCCAGCCCCTGCCCCCAAGACACACACACACACACACACACACACACACACACACACATCATCTGTATAGGTAGAAGAGCAAGAACCATAAGGAGATCTTTGCTCATTCATCACTGGAGTCACATCTGGCTCTCCTGTAACAAAGGACAGGCAAGCCAGAGAGAAGCATGGTAGATTCATGACTACCTGATATTGGCCCTTCAGAAGCCAAGACCCAAAGGCTAGGGAATATAATCCATTTATGCTTAAGTTTGGGAAGCAGAGACCACTGTGTTGAGATGTGATCAGATGGGAGTTTGAACTAAAAAAGAGATGGAGCAGAAACCCAGCCAGGCATGTCTGCTCAGACCAGAACTCTTCCAGATAGCTCTGTGCAGCCTTCCTTCCTTCAGCCTGCCGATGTGGGGCAGGACTCCTCTGTAATGAGGGCATTTGAGGGAAGAAAGACCGAAGATAATGGCCTACCTACGCTTCATGACTTCTTGTGGGGAATGGGAGGTCTGATTCTTATGACCTGCAGTAGAGAAGGGAAATTTTGATTTCTGTGACTTACTTTGGGGAGGATTATGAGGTGGGAAACAGAAAGCCAGAAGAACAGAGAAACCTGGATTCTAAGGAATTCAGGTCTCCTTTCATTCAAAACACTCAGCAAAAAAACAAAGCCAAAATTGCTGTGGTGTTCTGAGCCCTAGCAAAAGACACCCAACTCATTAGGCTGGGAGCCAGGAGCATTGTTAATACCACACCCCGCCCTTGGAGATGGTGAAGAGGAAGGGCAGTCACAGGAACAGACAAGCGAAGAGAGGAAAGGAAGGGGAGAGATGTGAATCCACTGACCCTGAGAACTGACAAGATGAACAGACTCCTGATGGGCAGTGCACAGGGGACCCAGTTACTAACTGGGCAGACTCGGGGAGCTATGGTATCAGGGTCACAGAAGGAACTCAACCACTATCTGCCCACCCCAGAGCAAAGAGCAACAGTGCCAGACTCTCAAAGTTGGCCATGGCAGTCAATGGTCAGTGTGACCTATGGTAAGTGGAGAAACGGGGGTGGGGGGTGGCTCAAGGCCATGGCAAGAGCCCTGAGTGATTACTACTGTAATAGTGCCGACAGCTCCAGATGGCTTTAGTGCTAAAGCTGAATTGTCCAGCATGGATCAGCTCAGCCTGTCTAAGAAGAACTATAGAGAGTTAGCTGATGGACTGAGAAGAGGATTTCATGATCTCATGGCAAACTCTCCAAGTGTACAGACAGGGGGGCTGGGACTCTCCAGAAGACTCTGTCATAGAGGTCCATCCCTACACAGACTGGTAGGCCCCAGTTGCCTCAGATGAGGCTCACTCCCCCAGTGGCTGTTCCAGTGGGTGGGGTGTGAATGTCAGAGAGGCTGCCTACTCATCACCTTCCGCCCACCCCCACAGCTGTGTGCTGAGCCTGCTTGAAGGATGTCAGACAAGGATGCTGCGTACAGAGACGAAAATATACTGCATCAAACCGCAGGGAAAGAGATCCTTTGGTTAGAGGAATTTACACCTATCAGGAAACCTCCATCAATAATCTAATCATCCACTGCTTTTCTGTCTTGAAGACGCCAAGACGAAATTCTCTCATTCATCATGTCTGATGGAAGACAGCAAGATTCTCATTTTTAGAGAGATCCTACTCCATATCTGGGGGTCTGAGATCTGAGCAGACAAATCTAACCGGCTTCTTCTTCAGACCTTTGTCTGATTGCAGTGTCTCATGGTGGGTGCTATTCGGCTCTGCTTGCTATTCTTTTGCAAATCTGTCCCTGGCTACAGGAGAACTCAGCTAAGAATTCCAAAAGGATGAGGAGATGCCCAGTTTTCCTCCATTATACTTGAGCTCTCAAAATCCACAGATCCTTTCAGAAGGTCCCTTCTTATGACGGTACATGAATTCCTTCTCCTTTGTCCTGTTCCATCCAAGAGAAGCCAGAAACCTGTTTTTTTTTTTTTTTTTCCCACTTGGTTTTTCCGTCTCTCTGCCTTCTTTTAGAAACCTCCCCCACCATCCCCTAGAAGCTCATGTCACACTGGAAGTCCCTGCATTGCATGAGAGCTAATCTTTCTCTTGTCTGCCATAGCCAACAAAGCTGACATATTAGCAAGTGCAAAGCACATAAATGCATTTGATCCCAGTTCCACATGATACAGGAGATTGCAGACTGGAGACTAGGAGGCTACGGATGTTTGTACATAGATCTATGAAGGATAGGTAGGAATGTGATTAAGCAGAGGTGTGAGGGAAATGGAAGTAGAGTGGGGAAATCCAGCCAGGCCTGGATGTCCAGGCTCTTGCTGATTCCTCTGTACAGTTTTTTTCTTCCCTCCATGGATGAGAGTCAGATCCCTCTGACTGAGAGGCCTATGAGCTATCAAACAAGGCAGATTAGAGAGCTTCTTTATTGCTGACTCTTCCATTGAAACCCCAGGAAGAATTCGTGAGGTGCTTTTAAGTTTTATGGCTGCATTTAGGGGCAAGGAAAGTGGTGATAATTTCTATGACACACTTTGAGAAAGATGAACTACAGTCTTGGTAGTCTGCCTCAGAGTAGCGTGAGCAGTAAGAGCCAGCGGGGTGGCAGGAACTGAGAGACTGACTCTGAGGCCCATGGGTCAGTCAATGACACCATGGATCAGCCAATGACACCAGCGGCAGGAAAGGCTGGACAACCCAAGGGCTTTGTCAACCCCATTCACAAAGACAGTCTAGAGGGTTGAGGCTTCAGCTCCAGGCTCTGTTCTTGAGTTCTGTACCAGAGCCACCACTGTTTGCAATTACCCCAGGCCATTCCTCATGACAGCTAGCTGACAGGAACACTTTGAGAACCCGTTTGTCTTAGTCAGGGTTTCTATTCCTGCACAAACATATGACCAAGAAGCAAGTTGGGGAGGAAAGGGTTTATTTGGCTTACATTTCCATACTGCTGTTGATCACCAAAGGATGCAGGACTGGAACTCAAGCAGGTCAGAAAGCAGGAGCTGATGCAGAAGCCATGGAGGGATGTTCTTTACTGGCTTGCTCAGTCCACTCTCTTATAGAACCCAAGACTACCAGCCCAGAGATGGCACCACCCACAAGGGGCCCTCCCCCCTGATCACTAATTGAGAAAATGCCTTACAGCTGGATCTCATGGAGGCACTTCCCCAACTGAAGCTCCTTTCTCTGTGATAACTCCAGCTGCGTCAAGTTGACACAAAGCTATCCAGTACACCGTTCTATACCTTAGATCACAGGGATAAAAAAAAAAAAAAAAAAAAAAATGGATTCCAAAGATGCAGCTTGGTGGGTAGTATTTTTCAGCTGGATCCACAGCCCATAGTTGAATCCACAGATGCAGAAGGTAATGTTATTTGAAGCTGATCCAAGACAACTCCTGTCTCTCTCAAAAGCTTTCCCCAACAGGGATAGATGGAAAACCCTGCCTTCTAACCTTCCCCAGCCTCTATATTACTCTAGTCCTCTCCCAGGCCAGGAGCAGAGTTACCACGTGGCAGGGAGCGACTGGACACTTAAATGGGAACTTTAACACCCCCCCTCTATGTAAGGGTTAAGACATTGACCAGCTCTTCGGGGATGATCTTTTGCAAACGGAAGAGGTGCCTTTGTTATTGTTCTATGGCTATGAAGAGACCCCAAGACCAAGGTAACTCATATAAAAGAAAGAATTTAATTGGGGGCTTGCTTACAGTTTCTGAGGCTTATTCCATTATCATTATGGTGGGGAGCATGTCAGCAGCAAGCAGGGTTAGTCCGTTATCATCATGGCAGGAAGCAAACAGGCATGGTGCTTGAGCAGTAGCTGAGAACTTTAAATCCTAATCCTGATCCAAAAAGGGTGGAGGGTGGGAGAGAGAGGGAAAGAGAGGGAGAGAGGCAGAGAGAGAGAAAGAGAGAGGGAGAGAGGAAGAGGGGGGGAGAAAGAGGGGAAGAGTCTGGGCCTGGTGTGGGCTTTTGAAACCACAAAGTTCACTTCCAATGACATACCTCCAACCAGTCCACATCTGCTCCAATAAGGCCACACTTCCTAATGGAAAAGGATCTGCAGGACTGTCCTTGCCCACTATCTGTCCATACCCCTGGCTGCAGTGGGATGAATTCCCAAGCCAATCTACTGTGAGTACACAATAGCTAGTACCAAGCACACAGCCTAGGGATAGGGTGGAGGCAGGGGCATGAGATGCCATGACCATCTGCTCAGACCTTGGAAGCTTAAGGAGGCTTTGAGGTAGTCTTCTGTTTCTTCTGGCACATGGCTCTTTAAACGACTCCAGTAAACCCTCCATTTCAGTCCCACACAGAATCACTAGTCACTCATGAGCAGGGATGAGAGAGAAGGCATGACTTTCTGGAAATGAATTCCAGCCCACAGCCAGACATGTGCCTGGTGCTGGAGCCCACAAATCCTTCTGGGCTTTCTAGAATACTCATGTAGGCAAATGTCCTTGTCCATGTAAGCTGGGGAAGGAAGGTCAGTAAACTGTTTCCAACAGGGAGCACCAGACACCAGGCTTTCCTTTCTGAGCCCTTGGAGGTGCTCATGTATCCCCAGAGAAGTGTCTCCCACTCTTGTGCCAGCTGCCTGCAGCCTTCAATGAGGCATACAGCCCTGGGCAACACACTGAGAGGTTCTGGACCAAGCAGCCTCCCTCTTCCAGTTACTCTTATATCACTGGAATACATGTGAGGCCTGGGGTGGTGTCCTTGAGACAGGCAGGCCAAATGGGGACATGCACAGCAGCCCCTTCCCAACTGGAGCCTGAGACTTTCTGCATTTAAAGACCAAAAAAGGCTTGCAAGAGCCAGGGTTGGTCTCTTATCTACTAGGCTGGGCCAGTGGACATGCCGTATTTATAACTCTGCTGACAAAAGCCCGCAACATGAAAGCAACCCGATGAGGAACAGGGCCTGCCTGCGCAGTGCTGGCCCTCATCCCCACTGGTCTGGTTGCTGGGCAGAAGGAAGGTCTCTGACCTTTCACATCACAGGTAAGGATCTCATTTACTTTGTTTGTTTGTTTTGTCTTTATTTCTTTGTTTCTTCATGCCAGTCAATTCCAGTGCATATTCAGGCCATACATAAATGCCAACTGGGCTCAGATGGTTTTGTGCTCAGCACAAAGGGAGTGTCCTAGACCCAGACAGACACTGGGACCTCAGGACCCCAGCTCTCCAGCTCCCCAAACAGCCGCTTGGATGCTAAGAACAGCCATGGTGCCTCTTCACCTTGACCTCTCTGGGTGGGAAACAAAACTGAAAACCAGAAGAGCTTTTAAAGAGAAAGCAAAGGAAGAAGAATAATTCGAACATAAACACAAGATAGGGTCAAACAGCAATGTACTTGAGCCCCCCCTTCCCTCTCCATCCCAGTATTTCCGGAAGGCCTGGGTGGAAAGGCCAATTACTGATGTGTCTGATTACTCTGGGAAAGCATGTTTATACAAGATGACTTACATGCTAGGGCTGATAGTTTGAAAGTCCAGAGCTATTGTATACTTCAAAGGGAATATGTGCATATTTTACTATTTCTTGCAGCTAAGCTATACTGGACTGAATGATGCTCTGGCAGATTGCATAACATTCTCAATATTGATAAAATGACACAGATGGCAATGATATAGTTTATAGAAGGATCTCTTGCCAGACTCTATGCGATGAATTTTCCCATAATTAAAAAAAAAAAATTCTCAACTCAGGTTTGTTTGTTTATAATGCCGAAGCTCAAACATAAAACTCAAGTTTTAGGCTCATATAATTTTACCTCACAGGTACGGTTTACCAATTTGTTGTTGTTTTCTTGTTTCTCGGGGAATGTAAATTGGATTCTGTGTTATTACTAGACTGATATTCAACTAGTCCATGATTAAGTCAGGTACACAGTGGGATTTAGCCTATCTTACAAAAGCCCTTGGTTTTCATCGAGCAGAGAACTACTCAGTTCAGATCATTACGTTTTAGGAACTTTTTGTAGTGTTAAAAAAGACTAGAGAACTGGAGAGCTGGCCTAGTGGTTAAGAGTGCTGGCTGATCTTAACTGGGTCCCAGAAGTCATCTCACAACTTCTTATAACTCCACCTTTAGGGACCTGCCACTCACCCTCTTCTGGCCTCTGTGGATCAACACATACACGTACACGTGTGTGTACTCACAAAAAGAGATACATAATCACACACACACACACACACACACACACACACACACACACACACACACACACAGAGTCAATAATGAAATAAATGTTTTGCAAGCATGGAAAGGCTAGGGATGGAATCCAGGGTCTTGCTGGGCAAACCTTCTATTATCAAGTTAGGCGTGCCCTCACTAGCCGTAAGAAAATATAACATAGAATGTCTACTAAGAGCTATTCATTCTCCCCTGATAGGGTCCTCCAATTGTCCAGATCCAACCTGTAATTAAGCAAGCTTTGAACTTGTAGATTTTATCATTCTACTTAGTACTTCTAGAACCTTCCCTCCAAGATTCTAGAACACTCTATACTTTTCCTCAATTTCCAAGCCCAGAGTGTAGACACCTTTCTCTTCATCTCAAAATACTTAGTACTTGGCATAAAGTGACCCTGGTACTGATTTTAAGTCTCTTTTTCGCCCCAAAATGAGATAAAACTGTATTCATAGTGTTTATATTTCCCTTTATTTTTTTCTTTTTATTTTTTTCTTTTATTGGATATTTTTTTATTTACATTTAAATGTTGTCACCTCTCCAGGTCTCCCCTCCTGGACCTCCCCAACCATGCCCTCTATGAGGATGCTCCCCCACCCATCCACTCACTCCTGCCTTCCTGCCCTGGCATTCCCCTACACTGGGACATCGAACCCCCAGAGGACCAAGGGCTGCTCCTTCTACTGATGTCCATCAAGGCCATCCTCTGCCACATGGAGCCATGAGACCCTCCATGTGTACTCTTTGGTTGGTGGTCCAGTTCCTGGGAGTTCCGGGGGGATATGACCAGTTGACACTATTGCTCCCCCCGCCCCGGGGCTGCAAATCCCCTCAGCTCCTTCAGTCCCTTCTCCAATTCCTCCACCTGGGATCCTGTGCTCAGTCCAATGGTTGACTGCGAGCATCCATCTCTGTATTTGTCAGGCTCTGGCAGAGCCTCTCAGGAGACAGCTATATCAGGCTCCAGTCAGCAAGCATTTCCCAGCATCTACAATAGCGTCCAGGCTTGGTGACTGTATATGGGATGAATCCCTAAGTGGGGCAGTCTCTAGATGGCCTTTCCTTCAGTCTCTGCTCCACACTATGTCTCCATATTCGCTCCTGTAAGTATTTTGTTCCCCTTAGAAAGAAACACTGAGGCATCCACACTTTGGTCTTCCTTCTTCTTGAGCTTCATATGGTCTGTGAATTTTATCTTGGATATTCCGAGCTTTCGGGCTAATGTCCACTTATCAGTGAATGCATACTGTGTGTGTTCTTTTGTGATTTGGTTACTTCACTCAGGATATTTTCAAGTTCCATCCATTTGTCTGCAAATTTCGTGAAGTCGTTGTTTTTAATAGCTGAGTAGTATTCCATTGTGTAAATGTATCACATTTCTGTATCTATTCCTCTGTTGAGGGACATCTGGGTTGTTACCAGCTTCTGGGTATTATAAGTATGGTTGCTATGAAAATAGTGGAGCATGTGTCCTTATTACATGTTGGAGCATCTTCTACATATATGCCCAGGAATGGTATAGCTGGGTTCTCGGGTAGTAAGTACTATGTCCAATTTTCTGAGGAACCGCCAGACTGATTTCCAGTCTTTGGTTTTTTTTTAACTGTACAAATAATGTTTATTTGTCACAGAAAATACAGAGAAGCAGAAAGGCAAAATATAAGAAATTATGTGTGGTTCTAATGAGGACAACTGTTTTTGCATTTTAATGGTTTATCTTGTCTCTTGTTTTAATTTACCTTTGGCTCGTGTGTGCGTGCAATGTGATTGCATGTACATGTATGTGCATTCATATGTGTGCAGCCTCATTAGTGCATGAGGGAGCAGTCCAAGTGTGCACATGTTTGTGGAGGCCAGAGGCTGACATCGGGTTTCTTCAATGATCACTCTGCAGTTGAGTGAAGAGTTCACCAATCCACCTAATCTAGCCATCTTGCTCCAAGGACCCTCTGGTACCACCTCGTCAGCACTGGGAATATAGGCGGTTGGCTATATCTACCTGGCATTGACTCTGATGCTGGGCATCTGAATTCTGGTTCTCATGCTTCTACAAGTGCTGTACCCACTAACCCATCTCCCCAGTCCCATTACTACCTCTTGATTCTAGATATTCTTGCAGAGAAGAGCAATTATTAATATAAACACAGTTTTAAAAGAGAAAAAGAAAACTTCAACTCCTGGAATTATACCTTCCTTTCACAATTAAGTGGTTTTGAATCATCTTAAAATGTTAGTCATAATTTTAAAGGATTTGGTTTTATTTTAAAATTATAGAAACATACATTAACTATAAATATAATCAGGTTATATGGTAACCTATTTTTGTCTAATTTATGGTCCACATATTTTTACTATCTACTCAAAATCCAGTGTTTTGAAACTGACTATTTCTGTATGACAGTATGATTCTTCTTTGTTCTATTATTAAAACATTGTAATAGTTGCACAAATGGGGGAGTTGAATGTGTAAATGGAGATTTGGACAGACATTTTATTGACTGTACCAACTGGCTTCTCCGTTTGATGGGTCTGGTGATTTCTGTGTTCTTGATACAGCCTCTTGTGCCACGAGCAACTCTATCATTCTGTGCCTTTATTGGCATATCCTCCCCTCAATGAATTAAACAAACAAAAACTGTATTTTAAAAACGATCATCATCGTACGTATGTATATGTGCCCAATGGCCACGGCATGCCTGTGGAGAGCAGAAGACAATTCTTTGTCCTCTCTTTCTGCTTTGACATGGACTCCGAGATTGCACTCACATTGTCAGGCCACACAAGCAAACGCATTTCCTTGCTAAGCCAGCCAGCCAGCCTCACAAATTTATTTTGCTGATGTTTTTATGACCACTTATTAATCCGCATCTCCTCACTTCCTCCCCATCGTGTTAAACTGTGAGTGAAAACTAGAAAGGAACCAGTAGAACCATGGGCAGCCTCATATGTAACAGATGCACTTCATAAATGGGGAACTTTTAAAGTGAAAATTAGTAAAGATATATAGTTTAAAGTTTTTGGTGCTGGTAATCAAATACAGGCTGCTCTCGGGCTCTACCATTTAATTTTTTTCATCAAATTTTTAACTTCAAAGAGGGTTTTGCAATTTAGTGCTTCGTTTGCTTTTAAAAGACATATTTCAAATAGAAGAGGAATGAAGACTTTTTCAACATGGGGTTTTGTTACAATTTAAAAATAATACTGAAAGACAACCCAAAAGAAAACCATATAGCCCAATAATATTAATATGCCTGTCTAAGTTTGGCTTCTGTTGCTGAGGTAAACCCCGTGACCACCTTGAGGAGGTCGGGGTTTATTTCTTCTTACAGCTTACAGTCATCGGAAAGGAAAGCCCAGGCAGGAGATGAAGCAGAGACAGCAGGGGACACTGCCTATGGCTTGCTTCTCATGTCTTTCTCAGCCTGTAGGAAGTAGAGGTGGATTACTGACATCTGTGAACCTGGCAATGGGGAAGAGTGTGGACGATATGCAGAGATGGGAACAAAATCGATTTCTCTAAGGCCCAGGAACTCCTCTAAATGTGTGTTGGAAGCCTAAGATCTTAGGGAGAAGGGCTGGCTTGCTTCTTTTTGTTTTTATCTAGACCTTTCCTACACTCCATATTTTTTTTTAAAGGAAATAAAGAAGTGTCTTGGTTTCTATAAAAAATAGAAAGAAGGGGGGAAAGTTTAGAAAAGTACCTGAATTGGGATTGATTTAAATCCCACATTTTACTTGAAGCCCTGAGTTAGCTGTGTCGTTGCTGACTGACGTTCAGGCAGTTCTGGGCAGCCCCACAATCTCCATGGCTGGGGCGTCTGGTCGGTAGATGCATTTCTCTGCCTGCAGCATCCACCCGGAATCTCACATGTTCTCATGCGCACACGTGTTATTTGTGTTTTATTATTCAGTTTGAACGTGAGGGAGAAGAGCAGCGGGCGCCAACGTGACAGAGGCAATGAGTCAGGGAGCAGGACTGGGTCTACCCACAGGGAGAGTTAAGAGTCTAAAGAGAAAGTGGGCGTGCCAATATCCTCTCCGTTGGTTCTTCATGGGACTCAGCACCCCGTGGAACTTGGGAAGCGTGCATTTACCTTTCTCAGTCAGATTCAGAGCTGGTACACTCTCTGAGTCACGCTCGCCCAACAGCCTAGGAAACGTTTGCAGAATGAAACTGTGTGGACAAAACAAGCTTAAGAGTTCTAGGAGTGTTGGAAACCAAAAGCAGAGTTAGAAGCTCTCTCTAGGCTGACGGTTCCCTCTTCGGCGATGGTGGCTGGCAAATAGGCTTGTGTTCATCCCAGGACCCTTTTGTACCCAGTACAAAGAACATGACGCTTACAGTAAAGTTTTAAACGGCATTTTACTGGGCACTGAATACGAATATTTGATGATTATGTGCCCTTAAGTAGATTGTCTGACTTAGAATTCTCCACAGTGTGGGGCCAGGGTGTTGGGTTGGGGGAGTGTTGCTGAATAAATTCCAAAGCCTATGAGCTTCCTTTCTGGACAAGTCACTCTTAGCCAGGGTCTTGTAATTGGTTTTAGGAGACCTATTTCTCTCTTCAAATGCAGCTTAAGAAACAAAACAAGCAGGTAAGACAGTGTAGTTCTTACTTCAAAGCCAGTTTTAATTACTTGAGCTGAGGGCTGATGATCAAGTGTTAGTCCCTTCCAATCCTGGAGTCAGAAGACACAGGGCAATCAGCTAAAGAGTAATACAGCTATGACAATGGTCAAAGCTAAGAGATTTGATACATACACAGACAACTTCATTTTAGGTGCCTTTCCCTTTGCAGGTACAAATTTATTGGTGCTCAAATTAACCACCATTGGCAAGGATCCTTGAGGGGAAGACACAGTCCCAATCTCCATGCCATTTTAACACACATTTCCAGATGGAAAACATCTGCAAGATGTAGGGAAGGGTTAAGAAGGGACATGGTGATTAAAACAGGGCTTGGGAATTCACAGAGCCAAGGTCAGTCTCGTTTATATGATGAGGTCTGGGTGGAAGGATCCAGAGGCAGCAGGCCTACTGTCTATCTAACAAGAGCAGCAGATCCTCTTGTCTGGCAATGGGCAGGGCCTGGTTCCTGCCCCAGGCAGGAGCAGCCAGACAGCATGCAGGCCAGCATATACTCCCGCCTAATCTCTAGCTTCCTTTACAAACCTGTTACTGTATTTGTAACTTGAACACATGGTTTCCCCTCCCCAAACCTAAGAAAGCTTTCCCAAATCAGTAATACATCCAGAATCTAACCACAGCCTACAGATGCCTACATGATCCAAGGGTCAAAAAAATCTGTTTCCATCTGCATGCTATCCCTCCACTTAGCCATCTCCAGTCACACTGACCTTCCCCCAACTGGGCCAAGGACTTTCACACTTGCTGAAGCCTCTGTATTTACCTAAGAATAACACATCTTACTCCCTTCTTATCAAACTACATCTGAGATCCACCTCTCACCCCATCTAAAATTTATACTTTCTGGTGCCTTATCTGATGTACTTCTCTTTCTCAAACATATAAAAATATATAAATACATATAATACATATGTACTGGCTAGTTTTGTGTCAACTTGACACAGCTGGAGTTATCACAGAGAAAGGAGCTTTAGTTGGGGAAATGCCTCCATGAGATCCAGCTGTAAGGCATTTTCTCAATTAGTGATCAAGGGGGAGAGGCCCCTTGTGGGTGGGACCATCTCTGGGCTAGCAATCTTGGTTTCTATAAGAGAGCAGGCTGAGCAAGCCAGGGGAAGCAAGTCAGTAAAGAACATTCCTCCATGGCCTCTGTATCAGCTCCTACTTTCTGACCTGCTTGAGTTCCAGTCCTGCATCCTTTGGTGATCAACAGCAGTATGGAAATGTAAGCCGAATAAACCCTTTCCTCCCCAACTGCTTCTTGGTCATGATGTATGTGCGGGAATAGAAACCCTAAGACAATATATATATATATATTTTTTTTCAAAGCATTATCTTATACGTATATATACATGCATGAATGTGGCATGTATTCAGCTATCCCTCAGTACACATAGAGAGTTAGTTTCAGGACACCTTAGATTCTAAAATCTACAGATGTCCAAGTCCCTCAAGTAAAGTGGTGCAGCATTTATATGGAAACTAAGCATGTTCATGTTCTCCTATATCCATCTGTAGGTGACTTTCAATAACTATTGAATATGCAAATATGCAAATAAATGCAAATGCCATGTAAACAATGATCTCATTTTCACAACAGGTACTATTGTAATTCAGGTGAGAAAATGCAGTGCAATCCAGTCAACTGGCACACAGCAGTGACTACATTAGTTCCAGGATGCTGCTGCTCATCACCATGAGCATCCTGTATCTTAAATCTAAGTTGTCTTATTGCTGTGAAGGTGAGATGCCTGTAGTGCATCTCCCTGGGCTAAACTTAAAATCTAGTTGTTAGAACACAGTATACACCACTGAGAATTCATCTCCTTGACTTTCTCAGCGTCTGAAGGCTGCCTGTGTTTAGGGCTTGTTGCTTTTGGCTCTCCATCAAATTTCTCCTTGACATGACCTTCTTGTGTCCATCTTTCACATGGTAAGGACTCTTGGAATACAATAGAATGTGTACATCTTAGGGAAATAGCTCTGGGTCAGAACAGTGGCTTAAACCCTATCACACTGAGTGGTGCTTAAGAGAAGTAGGAAGGACTGGAGCCTGACCTAGGCTGCCAGTGAGATCCTGCACAGGGCAGTTCATTCTTCTATCCAGCCTATTTGCGACACAGGATGCCACCGATTCGCAGTGAACTTTGAAAATGGACGTATCTCACCGAGGTGTTTTAAAATCATCAGTCTCACTGCATCCCCAAACATATGATTGAGACCACAGATATGTGATAAATGTCAGTCTTGGGGAGAAATGAGAGCCCTGTCGGAGACAGAGACAGGCTGAGCTGCACCTCCCATGCATCAGGAGCCAGGTGCTTTCACAGCAGGCAGAGAGCAGCAGGCAGACCCTGACTGGAACCCAGTGCCAAGAGGATCAGGTGAGGTGAGCCTCTTAACCCCTGAGAAGGGCCAACAGAAAGGTGGACCTAGCTCAGTGTTCTCCAGGGCATGCCAGAGCAGAAAGGCAGAAGCTCCAAGAGCAAACCAGCAGGCAGGGCAGAAAAAGATGCTATATGAGGACAAGGGGAAGGGTGGATACAGCCATGTGTCTGCCGCAGTTGAGCATGGCCCTATCTAGAGCAGGTGCTGTCTGGTTCAAAATCAAGCTGCAGGGAACTACAGAACTCTCAACCCTCCAAGACTGGAAAGAGCCCACAAGCTTCCAAGGCTAGCAAAGTAGATGCTCTCCTGGAGGGAGGAGGGAGGAGGGAGGAGGGAGGGGAGAGAGAGAGAGAGAGAGAGAGAGACCTATTTAGATCTAAAAAAAAAAAAAAAAAAAAGGTAAGTGTAAGGGGAGACCAGGGGTCAGAGGCATCAGTTGGCAGAACAGTGATATTCACAGTGTGGCATTTAACTTTTCCTCTGAAAGCCAAATACTGGATAAGCTAGCAATTGTCAGGTTAACAGGAGGGATACATAGGCATTTATCTGAGCATAGTTTTACATGGCTTAAGTAAATGAAAATGAGGACATGAGCCCTCCAAGGTAGAGTAGCAGAGAAGACATGACCAGTAGCCTGAACTAGGCCATAAGATAAGGGAGGTAGGGCAAGATAGGAAGAGGAGAGGAGAAAGACAGATTGGGAGCCAAGAATGGAGGACCAAGAAAGTGCTGAGCTGAAATGGCCCTTTTGTATAGGAAAGAGAAGCTGGGGGAAGGGGAGGGAAGGAAAGGGAAGAGAAGAGGAGGGGGGGCGGGAGGGAAGGAAAGCCCAGTCTCTGGCTGGAAAGGTTTAGGGTAGGGGGACAGGGTTGAGAAAAGTAGACAGTAACCTCGGAGTGAGCCTGGTGCTGCCAACGCGCGCTTTGGTATGCTAATAGGCACCTCAGCTAGCTATTTGTCTGGGCTTTGCGGAGGGGCGTGGCGTCTGACAGTAAGAATCGTCAGATTAAAAAGCACAGGTGGAAGAAGAACAATGCATTTTCACGCTTGGGGTCGATAAGGCAAGAGCCCGGTGTAGAGGAATGTGACTGGGGAAAGGCGATGACCCAGCGGAAACAGACAAGTGGGAAACCCACGGGGCTTAGTCCCATTGTCTGTGGCCTGCTGTGCAGCATTCCCTTCTCCCAGGTGTGAGGCCGGACCCTTCCGAGCTAGAGGTCTGTAATCTACTCCCAGACAAGATAGATTAGAGAATTTCTTTGTGGCTGACTCTTAAATGAACAGGCAGGGGAGGTCCTGGGGAGAAGCTCGGCGGGTAAAGCCTTTGCCTCACACACATAAGAACCTAGTTTTGAATCTTCAAAAACCACAAAGAGCTAGCTAGGCACGACATGCATTTGTACTGACTCTACAGTGAGATGGGAGGTGGGAATGTGTGACTCCTTGGAAGTTTTCAGATCAGCAACCTTGGTATCCACAGTGGCAAACAACAAAGAAAAACCCTGTCTCAAACAAGATGAAGGCCAGGACCCAACCCAGAGGTTGTCCTTTGAGCTCCACACATGTACCATGGTACACAATTGCCTGTATTCTCTCTCTCTCTCTCTCTCTCTCTCTCTCTCTCTCTCTCTCTCTCTCTCTCTCT
>NC_034594.1:23669993-23673930 GCF_900095145.1 Mus pahari | reverse complement strand
GGGGGGGGGGGGAGAAAGAGTGTCAGGAGGTCAGGAGATCGGGAGGTCAGATCAGTGAAGAACCTTGCTTCTGAGGTATTCATTTTGAACCATCATTTTCCTGAGTATCCACATTCACCAATCCTCTTGGCTCTCAAACCTGTCGGATAATTCCTTCCTAGACCTCACATAAGAAGCACAGGACACTCCCCACACGAAAACATACAAAGTGTCCAAAGCTGCAAGAGCAGAAGGGACCAGGGGACCCTCAGCAAACTCCTGGATGACATGGTATAATCACGAATGTCGGGAATGGGGGTACCCACTTGCACCCAGTTGGTTGCTCTGTGTCTACTCCTTGCTTGATGCTTACATTGCAATGTGAGAAAAGAGACAGCAATGCACACATGGGCTGCGTGTTTATGACAAGGAGACATATATAGACATATATGTATGTATATAGACATATATTTCTCATCTCTCCCTACAAAGATGGCCACAGCATTTACAAAATGTATTTCTCAAGCTGAGGCTCTCCTGAGAGCTCTTTAAATGTGCTTCCAAATGGCATTTAAACCAGAGCAGTATAGTGACACTACCGTAGGATCATGGTGGAGGCAAAACAAACAAACAAACAAACAAACAAAATGGCTCACACTAAAGACTTGTACTGTACCTGTTAGGTATTTGTACATACCTGAAGCCTGCCATGATGTCATACTTGCCTGCCCTACTCAGTAGAGTAATATACTGTGCAGAGCTCCAGTAAGAAGTAATAGGTTGACCCTTTTAGCCTATGCATGTAGGAGACCACATCACCTAAGATTGAAGAAGTATGCGCTTTGACGTTCACTCCGTGACAAAACTGCGGGATAATGGAACTGCCAAACTTTATAGTTCTCGGAATGTGAATTCATCACTTAAGGGATGCGTGTTTGTATGTCAGGCCCAAAAGTTTGCTTGGGAAAGTCTTTGTTACTCTCGCTTAAGGCAGAACCAAAATCCATTGGCTTGAATTCTCAGAACAACAGCCCCAAGGGCCCCAGCAACGCTGCCTACACTGTAAACACGTGGCCTCTGTGAGCTCGCCTGCAGCCTCAAATATTTGAATTCCTTGCCTGTAGAAGATCAGAAGGGCTGAAGTTCAGTTGCTCACATGCTGGCTTTGTGAGCCTCTTGCACTATCTCCAAAGTGCAATGGCTATTAATATTGGAGATCTGGCCCTATTCATTTTACAACGTTGCTCTGAATTAGAGTGCATTTCTCTCTGCTGTCCTCTCCAAGGATTCATAAGCACTCCTTCTTTACTTGAGTTTTCACAAAACTTTTGAACTTCAACAGTTTCCTAGCATATCAGGAGTCATGATATTAGCATATCAATTCCGTGAAAGCAGCCCAATGTATTCCAAATCGCAAAATGAAATGCATTAAAAAAAAAAAAATAGAAAATCAGAAAGAGACCTCACCTTGGGAAGGAAGATTATGAATTATTTCACAGTAGTGTATTATAGCATTATTCCAGTGGAAGTCTGTGGAAGGCGTGGGGTAGCTATGGATTATCCTTTGGGTGTGTGGTTGTGCAGGGTTCTGGATCTCTGGCTTTAGACTGTATTGCTTGCTTGCTTTCTGAATTGTCTGGATGGTTAGAATGCCTTATCTAATAGTATGCGTTCTCTCAAAAGTCTTCCCTCTATGGATGGCAAGGTTTGAGAGAACTGATCCAAGTGTCTTTCCAATTGTTCAGTTGTAGTGGTTTATTTAAATAGTGCTTGGCCTAGGGAGTGGCACTATTAGGAGGTATTGCCTTGTTGGTTGGAGTAGGGGTGGCCTTGTTGGAACAAGTGGGTCACTGTAGGGGTAGTCTTTGTAACCATCCTTTAGCTGCCTGGAGACAGTCTGCTCCTGGCTTCCTTTGGATAAAACGTAGACCTCTCACCTTCTCCAGCAGTATGCCTGCCTGGATGCTGCCATGATAACAATGGACTGAACCTCAGAACCTGTAACGCCGCCCCAGTTAAACGTTGTACTTTATACGAGTTGCCTTAGATAGATAGATAGATAGATAGATAGATAGATAGATAGATAGATAGATAGATAGATAGATAGATAGATGATAAAGAGTTGTCTTGGTCATGGTGTCTCTTCACAGCAATGGAAACCCCAACTAAGACATCAGTTCTATCAATATATGTCTTTTTGAAAAAGAAAAAAGAAAAAGAAGAAGAAATCAATACTGAAAATCTGTACTCCTTTCTGGAAGGTGATAGAGCCATGGCCGTGGAACTCTCTGAGAACCTTAAATAGCTCTTGTGATGACTAACTGCAGCTCTGTGGTATCTGCTCAGCTCCTGTGGTCTCCGTGGGCAGCACAGGCGTAGGCTCTAGGTGGGGTGTGCTGAGCACCTGCCTATGTGCATTCTGTCTTAACCTGCTCCATGCCACATTATGAGTAGAAAATACCCTGACTCAAGGCCAGCCCTTAACTCTTGATTTGTCTGAGGATCTGTGAAATTGCTCCGGCATCCGGCCTTTTGCTGTCATGGGGCAGAAGGTTGATGTAGGAAGCAGGCTTTCCCATCACTGGCCCTTTCTTTTCCTGACCGCTAATGAGTGAGGGAGAGAAGGCACTGGGGTGCTGGTGTGGAGCAGCCTCAGTAACCCTCTGAAGCTTGTCTAGACAGAGCCAAGTGCGGAGGTACTTGAGTAGACATGCCGTTTCTGTCTCTGTCACGTTTTTTCATTCCCATTCTGGTTACTCTTGGCTCCCATCATGCAGCTTGCTTAAGGTAACATGGTTGTAATTGGTTTTAGATATCAACAATGAATAGCGATTTGTCTGGGGTAGGCTAACAAGGAAGGTAAGTAGCTAAGGCAGAAAGCACATTGCCTTTCTAGAGATCTGGAAAATTCTGTTCTTCCTTCTTCTTTGTGGGAACAGAATCTGCTTGTAAAAGAGCCCAGGGAGCTTTGACTAATGCAAATGATAGAACTCAGCATCCAGTGGAGGCAGAGCTGGAGACCACAAAGTGTGCAGCCACTAGCCTGCTGCAGAGGAAGCAGAATCTTTGAGGCAGAAAGCAAGATGTAAAGATAAGTATTCTCCAGTAAAAATAGGGTGACTTGCTCAATCACTATAGCAACAGCCATAATAATAACAACAACAATAACAGTAACAACAACAACAATAAAGAATTGTTCACATATTAGTTAAAAACACTGAAATATTGTTAGGAGTAAAAGGTCTGTGTGAGGTGGGCAGGACATCTTAGTAGGTACACGCGCACAGAGATCTGAATCTTACAAGTTGTCTTCTGACCTCCACATATGCACTGTGGCAGGCACAGGCCTCCGTGCGTACACAGGAGAAGGGGGTGTGTTTTACTCTGGTGCCAATGTCAGAGTCAAAGTTTCAAGCAGGTCTTCCTCTCTGTCCTTCTATCTACATTTATCTACAGCACAGATAATTGTACTTGTAAGGTATCAACGGTAGGGCTTATGAAATAAGTTTTTGAAATCAAGTGGTTTTCCAGTAACCGAAGGTGACCCATTTGTGCTGGTGCCATCTTGCCTTTGGTGATCTCTCTCTGCTTCTCTCTGTTCCTCAAATCTTTACATGTGTTCAGATGCGAGGTGGCCTCAGTCCTGCTGCGAAATCTAGAATATCCTCATTACCCTGGGGCCAATGTCAGGGATGGGAAGAGAGAAACTACCTCCAAGACCTGCTCGTTGATCATACTGCCCGGATTAGGTTCAAAGCAAACACCCTGCTTTTTTCCCAGAGTCGCTCAGCTCCTATGGGATGCTGTTGGATTCCTAGGTGCTTCGAGTTCTGGGGCATTAAAGAGATGAGCGACTTTTATCATGAAGGGGTGTTGGATTTTTGTCAAATGCTATCTCAGCATCTAACGAGATGATCATGTGGTTTTTGTCTTTGAGTTTGTTTATGTAGTGGATTAC
>NC_034594.1:23666082-23669982 GCF_900095145.1 Mus pahari | reverse complement strand
AAAATATCAAATAAAAAAAAAGAGAGATGTGCGACTTACTGTCTTGATTCAGTGTGCTCTAAGATGCATTTGCTCTGATTTCCTAATCTGCTGATAGATGTGGTCTAATGGTTAAAATGCTAGCATAGAACCAGTTATTCTGTGATGAATTTGGTATGAAGCCCAGTGAATTCATTCACAGTATACTGATATAGACAATGGATTTCTTAATCAATTAAATAAAGAGAATGAGATCAACCTAAGTTGTGTTGGGTGGTGGCACTTCATATTGCAGGCAGCATTTAACTTTGATGTCTTGGATCGGGAAAGTTACCTAGTCATATCTTCTTGAACAAACAAAATAATCAGAAACCTGGCTTTAATACTCCTTGTGATTCTAAGTAGCTTTGCAGTTTGTTCTGTAGATCATGTCTTATTTAGAGCTATAATCCTGAAGTCAAAAGAAAATCAAAACAAAGGAAATTATAAATCAGAAAGATGTTTGCCTTTTCTGTGACCCCTCCTTTCCGTAACTACTTCATCTCTCCCTTAGTCTTATCTGAGAAAGATCAAATCTTTCCCCATGGAACTCTACTGTTCCCACCGTAAGTCGTCGACCTCCAAGCCCAGTCTGCCACACACTTAGAAAAGTCAGGAAGTGGGTTGGTGAGATGGCTCAGTGGGTAAGAGCACCCGACTGTTCTTCCAAAGGTCCTGAGTTCAAATCCCAGCAACCACATGGTGGCTCATAACCATCTGTAACAAGACCTGACGCCCTCTTCTGGAGTGTCTGAAGACAGCTATGTGTGTAATTACATATAATAAATAAATAAAGCTTAAAAAAAAAAAAGAAAAGAAAAAGAAAAGTCAGGAAGTAGTGAGAGCTCATAGGGGAAGCAATCCTCACCACAGTAGATGGGAGCCAGAGCAGACTCAGAGCCAAAACGGCAAACACACTACAGTTCCCAGCTGACTCTCCATCTTTAAGCCAAGCAGCAGTTTCCTTTTGCTTTCTGATGCCCATGGACTACTGAGCAAGTAGGATGCTGAGGAAGCTGCAGCAGGAATCCAGGAGAGGGGCCTGCCTTGTAATTTCTCTCTGGCCACCTTTCTGCTGCTTTGCCTTCTACAGGACCCAAAGAGAAACAAAAGGCTAATGGAGGTTAAAAAAAAAAAAGAATACTACCAATATTAATTCCCATGTAAGCATAGTGAGCGAATCAAGACTTATTTTCTGTTAAATCAAAGAAATAAGCCAGGAAAGTGAAACTTTAGGACAAGGAGTCCCTGAGAACAAGGGTTCTACTTTGTGAGTCCAGAACACTCTGTGCTTTCTACATCACTGTTACACCTGAACTTGGCAGTTCTGACATCAGTATAATGGTGTTCATTTCAGATAAATTCGTCTCCTGGATGAGAGTGGAGTTTATTTTTTCTCAGGCTTTTGGCTTTCTGTAGAGCGTATATCCACAGGAGGTTGGTTCCAGACCTCCAGAATATATGAACTCTCAAGTGCTTTGGAGGATGTCATGTTTGCATATTTCCCAGGCACATACTCATATATACCTCAGACATGCCTGGCACAATGCCTACATATTACTTCATACATGTAATGCGGTACAATAATCTCCATGCAGCAAATTCAAGATTTGCCTTTTGGAGCTGTCTACGTTGTTTGTAGTATTTCTTCTTAGGCATGGTTAGTTGAATCCTCAGATGAAGAAGCCACAATTAGGGAAAACCAACTGTAATTGTGAGTAATCTATCCTAATACCTACCATTCAATACTTAGGGGCTGGACTGTGGGTCTTGAAACCCTAGTCCATGACCTCCAACAAAGCAGGATACAACTGTAGAGCCATTTTCATTAACACCAAATCAAGTCTGTGAAGACTCTTTTCTGTGAAGAACTGCCCTGCCTATGAAGAACTGGTTATTCCCCAGACTAATGTCAAGCTGGTAATGATAGACAGAAGCGATAGTCACTTTAGCCCTACCAGATAGCTTTGTTCCCTGGAGGCCTGGATTATATGGAGTCTCACTCTAATCCGTGCCTTTCCCTCAGTTTGGCTAAGGGGTTGAATACCCCCCCCCAGCCCCCAAATTCCCGCTGAAGCTGGAACATTTAATAACTCAGGGTGGAATCTCATTTGTTAGTAGAATGGTTAACAAATACAACCTGTTAACAGGAAGTGGTTAGCAGGCATTCTACTTCAGAATGAGGTGCATCCTGATAAAGGGGGATATTTGGACAGGGTGAACAGTATGTGAACAGGAAAACAGAGAGCAAGGTCTATAAGACAAGGAAAGCCTTGTCACCAAGAGCTGGCTGAGTCATGGGACGGATTTTTGTCTATAGCCTTCAAAAGAGACAGGTCTACTGGCACCTTGATCTTGGACCTCTGGTGTCTACAGCTATAGGAAAAGGAATCTGTATGTTTAGGTCACCCAGTCTTGGTGGGGCCGACTAGCATGAAGGCCATCAGATGGCTTGTCTCAAAGAATGGTAATGAATCCAAGCTCTCAATCCTGCTCTTGAAGCGTTGGCCAGTACAGCTTGGTTCTTCCACTGATTACTGTGTGTGCCTCATAATGCTGTAGTATTGGTATGAGGGGGGAAAAAACCCCACAATTTTCCTAGCCCCCTGTTTTGCAAGTGAAGCCTGCAAGTCAGACTAAGAAAACAGATTGCCAGGAGAAAAGACACCAGAATTGTATTTGCTGAGATTTTATTCTATTCTGCAGAGATGTTCAGGGCAGCATGCAAAGCCAAAGGAGGGAGCCAGACCTTAGGATTTATTAGCCTGTTTAAAGAAAAAAAAAACAATGAATTTATGGTTTTTTTTTCTTTTTTAAACAAAGAAATGGTGAATTGTGGAAGGGGAAATTAGAGAAAGAGAAGTTTGTTGTACAGACCTCCATGGTGCCCTGAGGGCTGTTCTCATGATACAGGGAGGAGAGAGGCACAAAGGGAAATTTATGTCTTGTTTTTACACAGATGGGGAGCAGGGGTGGTAGAATGTTCTTTCTGCTTTTACTCCTTCTCAAATGTCTTAGGCTCGAAATAACTGTTACACCAGAGAGGATATGGCTCTGGGGATGATGGGACATCCTGGTCCTTTCTGGTAGCCTTTTACAGATCTACATGTTTGCCTTGCCAGTGTATAGAGACAGAAAAGCCTGCTGTGTAGGTGTGATCGATAAAATTAACAAGACACCTCTCCTTGATGATTACGCCAAAGACTGTGGTTGGGAGTGGGAGAGATAGGCAATGAGTGGCTTAATGCAACTGAGTATGTTTCTACACATTCTTTACACTCCTCCTTCCAGTCTGTTATATACAATACTGAGTTGTACCCAAATGTGTTCCTTGACTGATCCAGCCAAGTGCAAAGCATAGGCTGTGCTGTCACCATAAAGTGTGCCCTGTCAGAGCAATTCTGCTGCAGAGGCGCTCAGGTAGATAGAGGGCTGTGGTTTTAAGAACTTTGCTTCGTTGACTTTTTGTTTTGTCCTAGTGTTCTGTTTTTAGGAGCATCTTTTCAGCTGACTCACTTCGCTAAGACATTCTGGTGTGAGTTTTCACAGAGGCAATTTCTGTCGTTCTGATTCTGTCTGGGTGGGCATGGTGAGCACTGCCTGGTGTGAATCGCTTTCACTCCATACAAAAGCGTTTCCACATTGCACTGCCGACCGGCATTGTCTTCACTTTTTATTAGTACATGTTGAATATATATGTGATGGATTTCATTATGGCGTTTTCATACACAGATTTTCCCCATACTCATTCCCACTATCTTCTTTTCTCCCTTGCTTCCTTCCTTTTTCTTTTCTTTTCTTTTCTTTTCTTTTCTTTTCTTTTCTTTTCTTTTCTTTTCTTTTCTTTTCTTTTCTCTCCTCTCCTCCCCTCCCCTCCCCTCC
>NC_034594.1:23659054-23665822 GCF_900095145.1 Mus pahari | reverse complement strand
TCTCTCTCTCTCTCTCTCTCTCTCTCTCTCTGGTTTTTTCGAGACAGGGTTTCTCTGTATAGCCCTGTATGTCCTGGAACTCACTTTGTAGACCAGGCTGGCCTTGAACTCAGAAATCCCCCTGTCTCTGCCTCCCAAGTGCTGGGATTAAAGGCATGCATCACCACTGCCCGTCTCTCTCTCTCTCTCTCTCTCTCTCTCTCTCTCTCTCTCTCTCTCTTTCTTTCTCTCTTTCTTTTTTCTTCCTATCTATCTATCTATCTATCTATCTATCTATCTATCTATCTATCTATCTATCATCTATCAACATTCCAGTATATTTCACTAGGGTTAATTACAATGTTGTAGTTGAGAAATGGTTTATAGAAGCATGGGTTCCTTGCTAATGTATACACCACTGAAGAAAATTTATCTCCCTCCCCCAGGAACCATTAAGTGTCTATAGATACTTGGGGAAGAGGGGACCCCATCAACCCCCTTCTCCCTAGCTGCTATCATCTGCCTATAAGTTCTGGTGATTGGCGGGCTCAGGAACCCAGGGAAACAGGCCCAGTCTTACATTGATTTTGTCAATATTTCAACCATTATGAATTCAAGAGTGTAGGAGTCATGTCATAATCTGAAGATAGAATTCTACTTTATTTTTCCCCTTCCCTGGGTGCTTGCATTCTTCCCGGTTTCCCATGATACTCCTGGGGCCTTGAAGGGGTGATATAGATGTCCCATTTGTGGCTGAATATCCAACAATTCCTTAATCTCAGTACTTTGACCATGAGCAAGCTTTGAGTTATTGCTGCCTTCTACATAAAGGAGTTTCTCTTAAGGGTGGTGGTAGCACTAATCTCTTTGCATAAGCATAGTTATTTAGGTAGCCATCTGATGGGTACATCATGTTCATTTAGCAAAACGAAGGGAGTATCTTTTCCACCAGAGCCCATGATCTCCTCAGCCACAGGCTTTAGATTAGGTTTATAGAACCACACATGGATTCCCTCCTGTAGAGTAGGCCTAAAATTCAAAAGGAGTATTGGTTTTCTCCACGGTTTGTCACCATTTCACCAGCAGGCACTTCTTACCTGGTACACCAGCAGTATGATATGCAGACTCCATAGCCAAGCAAAACTTCTGGTGACAATTCTCCCCAGGAGCCCCAGCACCATCTGACACTATTTTAACTAGCCAGAAGGGTGGAAGCTTCCATTCTGGTTCCAGCTTGTTTTCTTTATGTCCTGCAACCAATGTACGAGATATCTTCAGTAATGGGATCTTACTATGTAGTTCTTGTGGGTAACAAACAGCTATGACAAATGCCATTGTGCAGTGTGTACTCAAGAGTGGACAGACACTCTGCCATCATGTATACAAACAGTGATGTTCTCAATAACACTATTGTGGAAACCTACACATGGCTTCTATCCATCATGGATGCTCTGTTCCACTCTTATGATGCCTTTTTTTCTGATGAGTTTTTCTTTTGTTTTATTTTATTGTTGTTGTTCTAGGAATGGAAGAACAGATGATCTCCTTCCCCCTCTTCCTCTCCCTCTCTCCCTGTCTCTTTCCAGACTTTCGGTCCCTTGCCATTATCCCTACATAATCTAGAGTGTCACTATTGGAAAGCATTTGTGTTGTATTAGGTAATATAAACCATCTGGGGATGATTTAAAGTATATGCAAGGACACCCCTTGGTTTTATTGCACATACTATATACCATTTTATATAAGAGAGTCAACTATCTGCAGATTTTGGTATCCTGAAGGGGCTCGTGGAGCCGATCTCCCCGCGATACTGAGGGATGACTCTATGCATGTGCACACACAATGGCTTACACTATTGTGGCAGCTGACGAGTCCGGGATCAGCAAGTGAGTCAATGGGATCAGCAAGTGAGTCAAGACGCTGAAAGCCAAAGGGAGCCTTGAGCCTGAGAAATGGGAAAGGGAGAGCTGACTTGGTGAGAATTGGCAGGCTCGAGACACAGGAGCTGTTGAGTTTCTATTTCAGCTAACGAGAAGAAAGCCCAATGAGCCAGCCTAGAAATGCCAGGCAGAACGAATGCTCTCCTCCTCTGGGTAGGTCAGGCTTTGTTCTACCCAGGCCCTAAGAGGTTGAAGGGCACGCATAAAATAAAAGCTAAACTGCTTCATTTGTCATGAAAATGCTGTTATGTTTGAATATTAAATGTTTCCCTCACAGGCTCTGGTGTTGAAAAAAATAAGTCCCCAGCTGAAAGCACTTTTAGAAAATGGTGGACATTTTAGGAGTTTGACCTAATGGAAGAAAGTTAGGCTGCTGGCAAGTGCCCATGAATGGTTCTCTTTTTTTCCAAATTTTGCTCTTTTTTTTTTTTTTTTTTCTCATTGCTTCCTGGCCATAATGAGGGAGCGCCCTTCTTTTTCATATGCATCTGCCATAGGCCTCTGTCTCACCACAGATCCCAAGCAACCAGGCCAAGGGACCATGGACTGAATCCTCCGAAACCATGAGTCAAAATAAACCTCTTCTTTTAAGTTGCTCCTCTTGGTTATTCCGTCTTGGTATCAGAAAGCTGACTAGCCAAGTGTGGGTCTCACCCCCAACTCCAGAATAAGGTTTGACCAAATAGCTTGCTACACAGTAATCCAATCAAGTGAACACATAAAATTGAGCATTATAGATTCTTGGGTCTGGCTGAGGGCTCTGCCTGTGTTTCCATCACTTTACACACATGCACTTGCCTCATATTTTCCCTCACCTTCTTAATTCCTGTTAAATGTCTACTTCAGTCACACTGTGTACTTGAACCTAGTATACCAACTGGGTGACATTTTTGTCTTCTAAAAATGGAATTCTGCATCTGTTTTCATATTACCATCCCCACCCACCCCCTGTTCTTCCTATCTGTATGAATCTGGGTGCTTTGTGGATTTGTGTTTTTGTGAATGACTTATTGCACTTAACATAACATACTGCCCTCCAGTTTTACCTGTGGTGTAGCATGTGTCAGAAGTTCCTGCCATTCTAGGACTATACAACACTTTATTATGTCTATCATTTCATTGTATATGCAATAGTTTGTTCATCCATCCATTTATCTATGGACAATTCAAGTATATACACCTCTTCTAGTCATGGGTACTTCTGTGAGTGGGTACAGATCCTGATTTGGGAGCTTCTAGATATATATCCAGAAGTGAGATATGCCTTCCATATCTTAGTCCTGATCAGAAATTACTGGAGTTTTAGCTTTATTCATCTAGTTTCTTTCCTTCTAATCACACTCGAAGTGGATGGAGGGAGATATGCTCATCTTGGTGAGACTGTAACCATGAATCACTTAGTAAATATCAGATTCCTGGAAGGACGTTATAGGAGCCCTGCCTTTTCATTGTTATCGCTCTAGAGATGGAACTCAATGCCTAAAGTGTGCTAAGCAATGACTTTACCTCTGAACTCTATCCTTGGCCTTATGCACTGTGAATGTCAAAATAGCTCCAAGTTCTGACATTATTCTCGTGTTATTCATCCAAAAGATGAGGACTCTGTCTGCGTCAGAAATAAAGGACTCCAAATAAAATCAGAAATAAGAAAGAAGATTCACTATGCCGTGCTTGGAAAGGGTTCATGAAACAGTAACCTTGTACCCCACAGTTGATAATCTTAATGAGACAGCATTGATATTGATACTTCTTCCAGAGTTATAATTTGGCTTTTATAATTACATTTTAAAATAATACAAGAAATATACACTAATATCCTCTAATTTTGTGTACATTGTAGGATTGGTTTTTAAGCTGAAATCAGTTGTAGGTGTCTCAAGCAGAGGGGGCACTGTATGGCTTACTTGCATTCTTTGAGCATTTGCTCATGTTACTGTTCCCCTTTACATTTTGTGGCAATTCAGTATACAGCTGTAGGTTTAGGAACAAAATGTTGGAGATTCAGCAATCGATGAAATGGACTTGAAGCACTCCAGTACCTTCTGTGTCTAGGTCCCATGGTTTCTTATGTGAGGTGGGTTTATTGTGTGGTATGTAGCTTTCTAAAAACACCCATCATGGGTCCATCCCATATCTCTCCCTATGCCAGCGACCATGGCTTTGGCTTTCCCCTGACAGGCTATTTAGCACTGTGAGAGCAAATCTAAAAGGATCAAGAATCTCACAGCTCCCTGTCTTACATTCTGCAACATTTTTTCCCACCTATGTGGACCCTCTGGCTGCCAGCACAACAGAGCACAAGCTGATACAAGAAGACATGCATACCACACACTTCCCTCTGGAGCCTGAGCCAAGAATCCTTCTTGCCTGAGAAACACAGGCGGCCAGTGTTGGTTTTGGATACCACCACCAACTCGCAGTACAATGTGTGACCTGTTTTCTCAGAGATTAGCAATCAAAATAGACTTCAAATGGTTTCACCCTAATAAACCTGTTGGCAGATAGCTTGCCAAAGATCAGAGCAAGTCCTTACTGGGGAGCTGGTACGCTAGAGGTGGTTGATGAAAGTAGTCATGAAGAGTAGCCACCACCAACCCACTAGATGTAAAGAGAATGGGTCACTTTGCTTGTATGAGGGCCTGTGTGTAGGACACAGTCTCTTCAGAGACTATACAGGGAGGAAGACAAATGAAGCTACTAGAAGGTGGAGGAGTTGCCAGTGAAGTCACCTTGGCTTTAGCCTTCCCAGCTTCCCTTCCAGCTGGCTGGCTGCCTGGCCCTGATTTCATCTGAGCGATAAAACTACCCTCCCACCTTCAATCGGATCCTGGTTCCTACCCAGGTTACCAAGTTCCCTGTGCCCCAGCCTCACACTCAGAACCCTGCCTTCTTCAAAACCTCCCACTCCACCTGCGTGCAGATGGTCCCAGGACTGAGTCCCTAGGATTTCCGATCCCTGTGACATCTCTTCATTTCAGTAGTGTGATGTAGATCCTGTCTAGGATCTAGGCATGTGCAGACTTGTTCTGGCAGAGACACTGGGGTAGGTCCTGTTCCAGGCCATGGCTTTGGTATCTCCTGCTGTGGAAAAGTGTGCCCCATGCTTCTACATTTAGTTCACACAGATGCCTTAGGGACCCAAGAAGAATAAAAAACTAGCCTTGAGAAAGCCCCATGATAGGTTATACCCATTTCTCTGCCTCTTTGTCAGACAGAGAACCTAGATAGGCCCTGGGGCAGGAGAATCGCATCATTCAAGCTCTGTTGTGTTGGCCCTGTGGCGGTACATCAAAGCAGAGACAGTATACTGGAGCAAGCTGCTACTCACTTACTGGCGGAGAAGAAAGAGATGGAAGCAGAAAGAGCTAGATTTCCCCCAATTTCCTTTAAAAAAACAAACAAAGCCACCCTCAGTGGCCTGGAGTCTTCCCAACATCCCTTCCTGAAGGTTCTACCATGTTCCAGTAGCACAAAGTAAGACACCTTTACTGAGCTGGAAAGCAACCGTGGTGATGAAATCAAAGTTGCATTATTGGACTTGGAAATCCTCACGGCTACCTGTGGTTGCAGAGGGCCAGACAAGGGATGTAGAAACCTTTTGGTCCTGCCTGCATTTGCCAGTGTTTTCTATATATGACTTGAGTCTCTCAATCCAAGTGGATTTGTTCTAAGACTGGTAGGGGGAAGGGTGAGTGATGTCAGAACTTCTATCTCTCCCAGCTCTGCTCACAGACTTTCAGAAGCACATCTAAGGGCTAAGAGTCTCATGAGGCTGTGACTGAATTGCCCTGCCTGTGCTGTGAGCCATATCGCATGCTTGTGCTGTTAGACAGAGGAGGATCTCAGAGAAGGGCTGTAGTGGGGGAAGAAGGGCTTCTCCATTCAGATTTGGCTCTCATTAGCACAGACAGAATGTTTAAAAAAAGTGAACGATGGACAATTAATGTGACTTGCAGAAAGTAAAGAGGTGAATTTAGATTTGGGTCTCAGAAATGAAGAGAGGGTTCGTCTGTAGACTGGGGACACCCTGGAAGACCCTCTGAGAAAAATTCTCTGGGATGGAGCAGAGCTGTGGCAGGCAGTGCTGGGCGTGGGCAGGAGGCAGCTTTGCTCTAGAATAGGTGGATTTAGGCTTTCCCTCATGCAACTTTCTGGCAGCCTTACTCTCAGCTCCCTGAAGTACCTACAAATGATATGACCTGAAGGCTACTTCCCTTAATTCAAGAAGAATGACTCCCAAGCCCAAGTATGTTGCCACCTCCTGCAAGGCCCAGCTTTCCTAATCAGCTTGGAGTCGATCTGTTTGCAAAGTAGATCTCAGGGCAAATCCTAAATCACAACTCTGCCTGAACAGGCGTCAGCCCTGATGACCTTGACCTCCAGACATCTTTTGCATGGCCTTATACTGACTGATTCAGGAATATTCAGGAAACCTGAGTTCAATTCAGTAAATAGTGACCAAGCTGGGAAACCATGTGAACACAGAAATGTTTCGATGCTTCCTGTCAGGGGCTCATAGCTTTTCCTTCTGCAGATATGAGCAAGAGAAAGATGGTGTGGAATGATGTGACACAATGCACACACAGGTATTCCACACAGCTTCTCTGTGTGTGGAATTAACTGTGTGTAGTATTTTGGTGATGTCGGGGAGGGGTGGTGGTGGTTTTGGGGTAGCAGACAGGAGGGACAGAGTAAAGAGAGACATTCTAAGAGGCTTAGCCTGATAACTTGGGTTCTAGCTCAGAGAGACAGGATTAATTTAAGAGAGAATTCAAGAGAAAGATATGAAAAGAGTTTGAGAGAGAGAGAGAGAGAGAGAGAGAGAGAGAGAGAGAGAGAGAGAGAGAGA
>NC_034594.1:23535670-23657854 GCF_900095145.1 Mus pahari | reverse complement strand
AATCTTAAAAAAAAAAAAAAAGAAAAAAAAAAGAAGAGAAAGCAAAAGGGCTTATCCGAGGCACACATACCTCTTCACTACACTTGGATCTTATATGTCCCCCAAAGTCCATGTGCTAGAATCTTGGTCCCCAAGACTTGGTAATAGTTGAGTAGAAACTGTTTGCCTAGCATATACAAAACTTGGGTTGGATCCCTGGAACCTAAAATGAAAACAAACAAATAAATAAACAAAAAACACTAACAACTAAGCCTTGGTTCCCAGAGGAGGGCTAAGGATGTCCTTGGAGGGGATCAGGAGATCCCAGACCCTGACTCTCTTACTCCTTAGCTCTGAGACACACAGTTTTATCATACCATGCTGAGATAAAGCCCCAGCACAGGCCCATGCAATGACACTAACCAAGAACACTCACAACTGTGAGCCAGACGACTTTTCTCTGCCATGGTGACAGAAAGTTACCATGGCCCCATAGTTTCCGGTCAGTCCTGAGTTCAGCCACTCCCTCCTCTAGCCAGGCTGTCCCAGAGCCCATCTTGAAAAGACTATTAAGATTGTCTGCCAGAGAGAAGGAGAGAGAGTGAGATCTCAACGTTGCAAGGCTGACTCATAAAATTACTCCATACAGAGAAATGGGTTTAGTGTGGCTTAAGTAAACATCTCAGGAGAAGGAATTGTCCCCTTTCAGGGACGCAGGGATAAATGGTCACAGGCCATGTGTGTAAGTGTTTCGAGGTGTCTTGACCAGGGCAAGAAAGAAGGCAAGCTGAAGGGTGAATAAGTCTCTCCAGAAAAGGCCTGAGAGCAGAGAACAGAGAGGTCTCAAACATGCAGTGACTGCATGTTTTCAGGATCTGCACCAGGAAAGCTCTCACGAGTCCAACATTCGCTGACAGGACGGAACTTCGATGCCAGAGGTTTTCGGTTTGGGTTTGTTTTTTTTTTTCTTCCTTTTGGTGGTTCAGCCAACCAGAGTCTTTCTCAGTGTCCTGTCAAAGCCACAGTGGAAACTTGCATGCAGTGTTCCAAGCAAGCTTTAACCACCCATGGAAAACTCAGAATCATAGAGTCATTTGTGGGTTTGGCTGGGACTCAGGCGTGTTTTGAGGCTTCAAACACTGACTATTTGCATCCGCTAACCACATTTGTGAAAAAGAGAGAGAAAATAGATGGGACATGGAAACGGCTTCTCAGAGAGCCCAGCATCTCCCTCCCTAGCAGAGCCCGAAAGGCGGCAGAAGGGGAGGTGGTGGCCCTTGGTGGAGTGCTGAGCTTATCTTGGGAATCTCAGGCAAATGGACAGAGTCTGGGTTCTAGGAGTAGAAGACGGAAACCCCTCCCTTTTGTTGGAAGAAGCCTTAGGGACTCCTCGTTTGCATAAGCTCCAAGAAGACTGTGGAGGTGGCCCTGTCAACTGTCTGGTTTTCGGTGCTTTTCAGAAAGCATGTCGAACCCACTGAGCCACCACACCAGGACCTGGTTCTGTGTCTTCTAGATGCATGCGGACACCTGCCTCCTCCGGATCCTCAGGCAGAGAGGGCCTGGGTTTTGATCACCCCTGTTGCTTCTCCTGGCTTTCTGATCCGAGACACTTACTCACCTCCCAACCATGTGAGGCAATTGGGAGGTGAGCTCTGAATCAGGGCTGAGTCATGCAGGCAGCTTCCTGCCCAGGGTTGAGTGGGGATGTCTACGTGGGAGGAATTTCTCTCCTCCAAGGGACAAAGGTGCTCTCAATTCCAGTGCTGACGGTCGATCAGTGACACCCATATAGGGACATCTGTCTCCTGGTCCTCGGTCATGTGTTTGCTTTCTTCCTGGTGGTGATGATGTCCTCCTCCCAATCCCCATGGAGTGACCGCCATCAGAAGGCAACCCCAGTCTATTCCTCACAGGTGAGATTGCGGCCAGCCTCTCTCACTAAGCTGGCTTGCCACCAGGTAATAGCATTCACCTGCCTCAGATACTCAGTCTTCATGCTGGTGCAGGCCAATCCAAAGTCACCCTTTGGATCACTCTGATTCACAGACTGAACCTCTGTCTGTATTTCCTCCCATGACCAGAGGACGTGATACATGAGGGTGGGTTTTAGAGTTCCTAACAGTTCTGTGTCTGCTCTTCCCCCCCTCTTCCTGAAGTGGAAAAGGACGGACTGGGGGTGGTGGCGGTGGGGGTGGTTCCAGTACCCTACCCCGGGCCTTTGAGATTCCAAGGAGTTGTTTCATTCATAACCCTTCTGGGATCACCTGGAGAGCTGCTTCCCTAAGGACTTGCCCTCTCACATGGTTCCGGAGCATCCTGAGACGTGCAGCTAGGAGCTCATTCCCTCCAGCTTCCCCAGCTGTGTGGCCCTGGGGCCCAGGGAGTGGATGGCTGGTAACAGAATTACAGACCCACTGTAATAAACAAGAGAACTCAGCAACCTTTCACTCGCCTTTGTTGTGGCTTGGGGAATTAGACTATGTCCTGATTTCTTCTCCTTTGACAAACTACCCTGTTATCTACAGCAGCATTTTTTTCAATCAGAAGAGAAACTTCCATTTTTAGAACAGGAGCTAAGTCTTAATCTCCTCCCCGAGGAGAAAGCAGCATGTAGGCTTTTTACTCTTGGATTTACCACCCCTTGAATCATTTTGAATTGATGGTTTTGTATTTACTCTTAAATAAGAGCTACTGTTTACTAATGACCTGCTCTGTGCTAAACATGGCACTGTTTGGTCCTGGCTGGTTTATATGCAAGGCAGCTAAAGACTGCAGACCTCCCCAATAATTCCTTAAACTAGATGTTAGTTAGATCATGTTGCAAATAAGTAAACTGAAGACGAGGAAGCCTCAGGACTTACCCGAGGTCAGAGATCTCATCGTAGGTAGGGCGCTCAGGTACAGGACTGAATTCGGGGCTCTATACTTCCATAGTAGAATTTATATTTTCCAGAATGTTTCATCCAGTGTGATCCAAAACCATCAATTCAAAATGATTCAAGAATTCATTGTAAAAAGGTTGTTGCAAGTTATCTTTCAGTAACTGGTCTGTTCATGCATCCAGATTGTCTCCTAAATTTTATTTTTAAATAGTTTATTCTTTGAGTTGTTAATATGCGTAGATGATATTAAACCTAGCAGTTGTCTAAACTTTGTTTCCCGACAACCCTCCTCTGACTCTGTAATTCTGAGTGATTAGTTTCTTATTTTTCTTCAATGACCATATGTTACTTTCAGTTTTAAAACATTTTTAAAAATTGTTAATAAATAACACATTTGGGTTCCTTGAATGTCACAGAAAACAAATAAAAGTATATGCAATTAAAAAAAAAAATAGCCTCCTTCCCCTGCGGCCTCCCAACCCCAGAGCTAACTAGGCCCAGTCACAAACAAGACTATATTGCTGCTCATTTGGCTGGGTTTAGAATTACCTAGGAGACACACCACTAGAAGAATCTTTGTGGTGATTCCAGAGAGGTTTAAAGGAGGAGGAAAGAATGGCCCCCAAGGTGGACAGCACATCTCAAGAGCTGGGTAAAGGAAGCTGAGCACCAGCCTCATTTCTCTCTGCGTCCTGGCTGAGAAGGAAATGTGACCAGCCACTTCCCATCCCTTCACAGAGCCTGCACCCAAGTGAATCCCTTGATTAAGTGGCTTCTGTCACCCCACAACACTGACAAGTCACTCACTACCCCAGGCCTTCATTGCCTCTCCACATGCCTATCTTCTATTGCGGCTGCCTACGGACCCATTTGCTCAAGAGCGGGAGCTGCCTTTCCTGGGCATGAAGATACTGTATGACTCCCAACACTGTGTTGAACAGTGTCCCGTGCCCCTTCTAAAGGCCAACTCTGCAGAGGATCTTGACCTTCAGAGTGTAAAGGACACATTAAGACCAGTGTCTTCTTTTTTTTCCCAGAGGGAGCCACTGAATGTCCAACAGTTCTCTAGCCTTGAGTGTTGGGCAAAGGACCTTCTCTCAGTGAGCTCCTTGGTGGAACTAATTAATGATTCTCTAGGTCATTGGCTTGGTTCATTCCATGATGGAGAAGTGTCTGCAAGGTAAGGCCAGAAAGCTTCCATGTCAATGTGTGCACCATATACACATAAGGTCCTTCTCCCAAATCTGCAAATGACCCCATCCATGCTTGCACCAGGCTGCACTCAGTTAGGGACCCCGCAACCCGGAGGTGTCCTGGTGACAGTAGCCCCATGTCATTTCGCCCTTGGGTGGCAGCTGCTACAGCTCTCTGCACTGCATAGCAACTAGCCCTGGAGCCAAGGCCAGGACGCAGCCTGGGTTGATCGTGCGCCAAACACCAGGAAGCAAGGAAGGAGGTTAAGTCAAACAAAAGGTCTGTGGTAGCGTCATCAGGAGAACAGACGACGACCGGCTGGCTGCTGAGGGGCGCTCGCCACCGCGCCTGGCTCTCCTGGCCAGCGCGCCCAGCCCGCCGCCCCGGCGCGTGTGTCCTTATATGGCCAAATGACTCGGCGGGGGTTCTCGAGGGCGGGCGCAGCGCGGGCTGCACTCCGCCCGCTGAGCCGCTGCCGCCACCGTTCCACAGTCCGCTGGGTTCCCTTAGACCCCGGCCCTACCGCGCGTGAGTACTCCTGCCGCCACCCAGGCCACAGCCCTGCTTGGGACACAAGGATCGCCACCAGACCGCTGCCCTAGGACGCCTGGAGAGACACCAGTGGCCAGCGCACTCGGACCGCGGGGCGGAGACCCAGGAGACCGGAGCAGAGGTGTGCAGACGGCATCAGGGTAGGGACCTAAACGGGGAGGACAGGTTCTGGCGATAGGAGAGCCCTGTTTGCTGGGGACACCCGGGATGGGGACCCAAAAGGGAGAGGACAGATCCGGGAGAGAGGAGTGCGTAGCTGGGCAGGGGATATCCAGGATGAGGACTCAAAATGAAGGAGAGGGAGCCAGGAGATGAAGGGGAGACCGTGAATCGGAAATGTGGCGGGGGAGGGGGCGGGGGGCGCTGGGGAGGAGGCTTGAGGGGAGACCTCAGGACTGGCGAGTTGATCTACAGGAAGACACCCCCAGGAAGAGCAAATGCGGGGCAGAGAGGACCAGAATCATGAGTGTTGGAGGATTTGAGCATAGGAGAGCCGAATTTGGAAAGGGTGGGGAAGGACCTTTGGTGTCCAGAGGGAGGGTTGCGGCCCTGTAGGGGTGGATCACTGCCAGGTGGTGGGAGACAATGAACTGCCCACAGGCCAAGCCCCCGGGGCTGGGGTGGACGAAGTGGAACTGGTCCCTGAAGTCTATGGAAAGGAGGTGACAGGCTGGTCAGCACGTGTATGGCCAAGCATTTCCTTTGAGAAGTGGGAGTTTGCCTGTGACCACACATCTTGACTAACCACCCAAATTAAATTAAAACCTGAGCCGTAGGTTTTTTTTTTTTTTTTTTTTTTAGCAAAACAACACTTTTAAATGAAAAGAATTCTGATAGATTTCAGTCTTGTGGAAAGAAAGTCTTGACATGCTTTTTCTGATCTTAAGTGAAGAGTTAGCCCTATTTGCTCGACAGTCTTCAGTTGTGTCTCTGGAACTCAGCAAAGCTGGCATTTTTATGAACTCTACAGCCGTCTTCGGTGAAGCCAACTTGTGGCATGCACTTTCTTACCTATATTTTGGGAAGTAATTAACTACAATTTGGATGTATCACGAGATTGTCTTCAAAATACTGCTCTAAACGTGTCCCATGAGGTGGTGCTGCTTTGCTTATGTGTAGCAAATTTTGCAGTAATGTAGAGAGTTCTAAAGAAAGGGTGTTTGTTGGTGTGACTGTGTGTGTGTGGTGATTGTCTCGGCTGTTGTTGTTTGGGATAAAGCTTCATTCTGTAGCCAGGGAAAGCCTGGAATTTCCAGTGCTGCCATCCCAGGTAACCTCAAACTGGTGCTTATCCTGCTTCAGCATCCAAAGTGTTACCATCCCAGGAGTAACCTACCACATGGTGCAGCTATGGTGATCTGGAACCTCCCCCTTAATGCCCTACCACCGTAAAAACCAATTTGCATTAAGTTTCAGAATCCCCAAACCAACTAAAATTTATTAAAAACAAGATTTAAATCTTTTTTTTCTCCCCTCATTCTTTTTTTTTTTTTAGATTCCCTTCTCTCCTAGTTTTTAATGGAACACTATGTAGCACTGGGCCCCCTCCCCCTCCCCCACATCCCGGTTGTGGCTTCTTTTTGTTCTGCCTCCTTGCAGCCCAGCCTCACAGGCACGATGTGGATGAGGACTGATGCAGAATGCTTAGCTGGCAGAAGTACCTGGAGCAGGTGCCTCAGTTTCCTCCCAGAGAACCAGATAACTCCTGCATAGTATAAGCAGCATGTGTAGATTTTAAAGCCTCTTGTTCACAGATAAAGAAACTGAGAGGAAAAAAAAAAAGATCGAAGTAAATGTGTTGAGCAAAGTTTCCCAGCTCGTAGATTGTGGCCCTGAGAGCTGCCTCCAGATAGCTTGATATCTAAGTTCTGACCTGGGACACATTGAATGCATATGGGGTTGAGGCTCTATACCCAGTATTTCAACTCAAGATTGATAAACCCCTTCAATACTGAGTGATAGCTCAACTGCAGACAGAAATACCCAGCAGGATATATATCTATATATCTATATCTAGCTATATATGTATATATCCATATATCTATATATCTATATATTTACATCCATATATATATATATATATATATATATATATATATATATATATATAAACAAAAACAAAAAACAAAAACAAAACCCAACCAACTAAATAAACAAACACACTTCAGAAGGCCAAGAAGCCTACACACTTCAGAAGGCCAAGAAGCCTGGACTCTACACCTGTCCTGCACTGAGGACTGACTACCTAGCCTGACACACTATGTCTAAGTCAGTGCATTGACCAAGCCAACTCTTACCAAAGAAAGCATTTACTTGAGGGCTTGCTTACAGTTTTGAAGACTTTGTCCATTGTCATCATGGCAGGGAACATGGTGGCACACAGGCAGACGTGGTGCTGGGGAAGTAGATGACAGTTCTATATCATGTTCCACAGGGAGCAGTGAGAGACTGGCCTGACATAGGCTTTAAAACCTCAAAACCCCAGCACTAGAGACATATTTTCTCCAACAAGGCCATACCTCCTAATTCTTTTAATCCTTTCAAAGAGTTCTACTCCCTGGTGAACATATGGTCAAACATATGTGCCAATGACATCATCCTGATTCAAACCCACAACACCTTCCCCATTTGTACCGAGCTGTGATCTGCATATGATTTTTTTCTCCGAGACTCATGTGTTGGAAGTTTAGTTATCCTTGTGTAAGTGTTGGGAGATAGGGCCTTTGAAAAGTGGAGTCTAGGGGCAATAGAGGTGGTTCAGCAGCTAAGAGTAATTACAGAGTTTGGCTCACAACTCATAATTCCCTATAACTTCTGCTTCTAGAGATCTCACATCTCCTTCTGGATCCAGTGCACAAACTCATACAGATACATACCACACATAAGAAATAAATCTTAAGAGAGAAACTCTAGACAACAGAAGGGTCATCCTTGGGAGGAAATGGGGTTCCTCCTTGTATCTCAGCCTCTACTTCCTCTGGCGATGTGACCTCTCTTCCTCTACCTCCTCTGTAAGGTCCTTGACTCTCCAGAACTATGAGTTAAGTAAACCCACCTGAACACAAAGCTGCAGAGTTTAAGGTGCTAAAAAGTGTTCTTGGAGCCAGCAAATATAATTTGCCATTATACCCAGACTGTGGGTCAAAGAGGATACAGACCTGTGCTTGATGCGACCTTTGGAACCAGTTGAGTTATGCAATCAGCGAGTGAGTGGAAGGAGGTATGCTAGCCTCTACTGGTGGGATACTGAGGTAGGACACTGAGGCAGAACCACAAGGGAGAAGGGCTGCCATGAAAACGAAGAGTGCAATTGTTCCTGGAGTGCGAGAGGCTAAAGGACAAGGCCAGTGGGTGCCTATGTAAGGTGGTGGGGCTGGAATTCAGAAGCCAGGCAAATAAAGACCATCCTGCCAGTGACTTGTACCTCGGGGAGAGACCAGTCGCCTGTTTATACCCTAGAAAGCAGTGCTTGAGCTGCCTGGTGCAACCTCCCTCCATCAAAAGTAAGACTCACAGACCCGAAGCAGCCCGCCCTTTGGGGCTTCATTCACCAGGCTGTTTTGTGGAGACAGAATGAGAATGTTTTGAGATTTGAGAATAACGGCTGTGATGGGATCTTAAAGAAGGGCTTGGAGATAGAATCAGACTGGGGCTCCTTTAGAGATCACCCTTGACCTCAACGTTCCCGGCGACTAACAAGGTAAGGGCACGTTACATTTGGTTACTCGGGACATTCTCTTGGTTGGATTAAGAAGTCCGAAGCACATAAAAACAAAACGCATAGCTAGCCTTGTATCTGTGGACTTTAGATCAGAAACTTGGCATTTATTTGCCTTCTTTATTGAATAATCCAAGGATAGATCAGAAGACAGCATTTTGCCTTTTCTTCCTCCCTCAAAATTTATCTTAAAATCCCCGAACACAAGCCAGGATTTGTTTTCATTTTTTAGTTTTTAAAGTTACTAGTGTATAGAGAACACAATATAAAACCTTGACTTCTGCCGTTAGATGCACTATCCCATGAGGGCTTGTTAAATGAACCATTAGGCACACATCTTATAATCTAAAGCATTTGCAATCCAAACATACAGTGAGTTCTAGATAGGTTGCTCTAATTTTAGACACAGTGCTATCATTTATTTGCACTGGTTTTCATCGCTTTCTCTGGATTCTCTATTTAAACTAAGTCAGCTTCATTAGGCTCCTGTCTGTGTTGAGATCTAGGGTAAGACAAACCAAACCAGTACAGATATTCTCTGACCAGGTGCCTCTGGGCTTGGGTGGAGTATCATTGATTACAAACACAACACCCACCTGGGAATTTTGCTGATCTTTGCAGTCCATGTCTGGATCTGTACATTTTTCTCAGGGCCTGGGAGTGTCTCTTGGCTGGCTTTTTGCTTCTTGACCTAGTCAGGCTGTATCCTGAACTGTGCAGCTGTGTATTCACTGGATTCAGAGTCCAAACACAATAAGAAAGTTCTCCCTCCCGTGGAAACAACAAGTTATCTGGAAGAAGGGATGAAAATAGTATTGAAGAGAAATAAAATACCTGCAGCTGTTATTGCAGAGATTGTAACAGCATCAGATGCCAAAACACAATTACTTCTGGCTAGATTGTCCATAGAGACATTTCACCCTTTCACTCTTGACCTTTGTCCATGTTTCTATAAGATATTTTTTTAGACTTATTTATTGTATGTCCATGAGCATTTTACCCACATGTATGTTTGTACACTGCATGCATGCCTGGTGTGCATATGGTTGTGAGGTCTATATGGGTGCTGGGAGACACATAAATCCTTTATAAAAAATGCTCAGCATTCTACTAAGGTTGTTTTTTTTTTTTAATTCATTTGCCCATCTATTAATTTCTTCATTTATTCTACCCTTATTTATAAAGGGCCTGTATGCATTCCCTGCTGGAGACCTCTCCATGACATACACTGCCCCCTGCCCAATGCTATGGTTGATGGACACAGGCAGTCATACTATGTATGGCTCATGAAAGCATTGGGCTTTCACACTAGATTCTTACAAAGAACCCATATCCAAGCCACCAATTTCTTATATTTAATTAGTACATTTTGCTGAGTTACTTCCTAACATTGAAATGTTCTTCTTAAATCTGTGTTAACAACTTAAAGATCAGCATAATAGCCAGGTTGTGTGGCCGGTACCTGAAATCCTAGCTCTCTAGAGTCATGGGCATGAGGAATGTATGTTTAAGGCCAGTCCGGGCTACATGGCAAGACCCTGTCATTAATGAATAAATGAATGAATGAAGGAATATCAACTTTGTCCCAAACTGGCTCATTGTAGCTGCTTCTATGGGTGTTGTGGGAGGGTGTCTGGCAGGGTCATAGGTTTCTCCTTAGATAGGGCTGCACGGGAGTAGCCTTAAGCAGTAAGGTTTATAAATATGAAACATGGTTGACATCCCTTGGGATTTGGTTAAGGGATATAGGTCCTTGGAGGTTTGGTTAATCAACACAAGAAACCATTGAGAAGGGTGTGTACTCTTTCCCAATAATAACCTTGTGTGCTGGTCTGCCTTGTTTCACAAAGTTGAACCCGAAAATCAAAGGTCTGGGCCAGTAGGCCAATAAAAGTTTTCTACCGTGTCAGCCACTGCCTTGAACTCTTAAGAAATCTTCCTCATTTAGGCAGAAAAGCAAGAGAAGGCTGCCCTTGTACTCTCAACCTTCCTCCTTCCTCTCCATCACTCTCTCCCTCTGCTCTTCCTTACTCTCATTTATTTTTCTTTCTCTCTGTTTCTCATGTTTCTCTCATCTTTCTGTAGCCCTAACACTGTCCTGTCTAGAAATTCATAAACAGAACTGTATTTATTAGCCTGTTGACTTGTGCAGGCTTTTGTCATTTTTAATAGTAGTTGAGCCCTAGGCATCCTTGCTTCTTTGGCCTCTGACCTTTATTTTGCAAGTGCCAGGAAGCTGGCTGACTGGCAGACACAGTAATCAAATCCATGTCCCCGGTGCAGACTCTAAGCTTTTCCCAGTGCAGGTAGCTGAGTCTGGCCTCCAGTCTGAGCCCTAAAATCCTGCTTCTGGAAATATCCTGGTTGCTCACAGCTAGAGGGGGATGACATCAGAGGATGACTTACTCCTGGGAAGGCTGAGAACTCTGGTACCCTATAATTTAAATTTACTTCAACAAGTCAGCAGTCACACCTCACATTCAGGTGCCTCCCCTACCTGCTCTTTCTTAATCCTCTCAGCATTCCTATGTAACAGGTAATAGGCAGGAATTATATATAACCGGGTAGGAGAGAGAAGAGTTCAGGAATGCAAATGCATGGTACACAGTTGAGTGAGAAACTTCCAGTCTTGATCTCTGTTCTATTGCTGTGAAAAGTCACCGTGACCAAGACAACTCTTACTTAAGAGAGCATTTAATTGAAGACTCCATTACAGTTTTAGAGGCTTCATCATTTATCGTCTGTGGCAATGAGCGTGGTGGCATGCATCCAGACCTGATGCTACAGAAATAGCTGAGAATTCTCCATCCCAGACAGAGAAAGGCTGGGCCTGGCATGGCCTTTTGAAACCTCAATGCCTACCTCCAGTGACACACATTCTCAAACAAGGCCACACCTACTAATCCTTCTAATCCTTTAAAAGAAGTCTACCCACTAGTAACTAAGCATTCAAATATATGAGCCTAAAGGGAAGATTCTTATTCAAACCACCGCACTCCCCTACTTGTGTTTTTGGAGAGACTAGTCAGAACTTTAGCTGACATGTGCAACTCCCTGGGTTTTGAGTCTTACCACTGGGTGGGGACAGAGGAGGGGAAGGCAAAACAACCAAAACTAGATTCTGATAGCATGATGCTATTCTTAGGAGGCATCCATCCCGTTTTATCTCCCCTAGTTTTCTGTGATAAAGTCTCCTCTGTGCAGTAAACATTTAAAATCCCACCGCCTATGGGAACACCAAGTCAGTGAACTGGCACACAATTCCTCCCCCTTGAGTCTTGACTATGTTTTTGACTGAACTCCCCCCTCCCCACCTCATCTGCTTATCTTCCATTTTCCTGACGTGTGTTTGTCCAGCCGTGTTTCTTATTCTGTTGCAGTGGCATGGCTTCCTGTGCCCTTGCCTACAGCATGACCTGACCACTCTTCTCAGTGAAAGTTTCTCCCCTTTAGCAAGGCAGCTTTGTGCTCCTGGAGGTTGCTCCTGCTAAAATTTGTGGGTCTCCACTGAGCTCCTAGCCTGGCACTTTGGAAGTTGATTTAAATGCTCCCCTCTCTAACCTCTTCCTCTTTGTATCTCCAGCCCTTTGTCTGACCTCCTTTACATAATTCCAGCTTACTCAATTATTTTTGAATGAATGAGAGAACAACTGTTAGGTATTTTTACCAGTTAGGAATTTAAAAGTGCAGAATTATAGGGAATTCCTAATATAACACTATGGATATATTTCCTCATTAAGCATAACATAGGCACCTCCTAGCAAAACAGGTAGTGGTCAGTCTCATAAGTGGGTCGCTGAAGGCAGAGCTTAAAGTATTATAAGCTGGTCCAAGACACTCTCTCTCTCTCTCTCTCTCTCTCTCTCTCTCTCTCTCTCTCTCTCTCTCTCTCTCTGTGTGTGTGTGTGTGTGTGTGTGTGTGTCTGTCTGTCTGTCTGTCTGTCTTCCCCCGCCCCCTGCTTCCTAACAGCAAGTGCAATATGAGTAGTCAGCCTTTCACTCCAGTTCCTGTTAGCATGCTTCCCCTCTAAGATGGACTGGGTCCCCTGGAACCATAAGTCAAACAAGTCCCCTTGCTTTTTGTTCCAGCAAAGAAAAAAAAAATTAAACTCCTGACCAATGGACGTCCATTTTCTAGATTCTGATTTATGCATTGTGGCAGGGAGGAGGGACACATGTCTAAAGTAATGATGATCTCAAACTCCAAATTCTGGGATTTTTCTTCCTTTTCCCTTCTGTTCTTTACTTTTTCCCAGCTAGGGGAAAGCCAGCTTGTTGGTAGTGATCAGAGATGAATACAAAGACGCCTCCTGGAAGGTAGATGTCTGTCACAAGCACTGAAACCTCTGGGAGATATCTCCACCACACAAACTAGGACCTCACGTAGTCAGACTCTTAAGTAGTAAGATGGCCATGTAAAAATGTATATTCTATTTTGAAAAATGATCCAAATAGAAAAGCAGGCTTTTAGTTACTTACTACTATGGTTTCCTGTTATTGATGTGTATTTTTCTTTTTGTTTAGTATTAGTATATTCACAAGACTAATTGCTAAATCACTGAAATAAATATGACACATGTATGTAAGTAATTTGAAAAAAAAACAAAAGAGAAATGTATTACTTTGTATGTTTTTAAAAAATAATTTTTAAGAGAGGACGCCACTCATGTATCTGACTAATATTAATAGTTCCTAATTTGCTCATTTTATGTCTTGCTCTAGTTGCTTGTGGCAGAAAACAGGAGTAACCTCTTAGAAAATATAAGGGACAAGGCAGGATAACTTCAACCATTATAAGAAAGAATTCCGGGTGGGTAGTGGAGCAGGGGCGGGGGGAGGGGGTATAGGGAACTTCCGGGATAGCATTTGAAATGTAAATAAAGGAAATAATAATAATAAAAAAATTTAAAAACAAAAGAATTCCATGGAATTGGACCAAATCCTCCAGAGTAGAATGCAGCTCATCATTCTGGCTGGGGACTTGGGGTCAATGATGGTGATATTGGCACTGGATGACCTTATACTTCAAACAGATGTGCAAGTTCTGTTGATTCTTCAAGGCTACACCCTTAGTTTTTTTCCCCTCTCCATTCTTGACCTATAGAATCAGAGGAGATGGAAAATGCAAGCCCCATGACCGGTAAGAGAAGCAGGTGCCCCTCCCTCCTGTCAGACACAGAGCGTTTGCGCAGATAGCTGCAGAGCTTGCAAGATAACCTTCTTTCCACAGAAAGGCTGGTGCTTATCCAAACCAGGAACCACCTTTGCAATTAAGATGGGAGTTACTCAGTTAGGTGGCTCTTGGGAGAGCCCACAAGACTCCCTTTTTCCCATAGACATTTTTGAATTATGGTTTTTCCATTCATAAAATGAGGTAGTTGTTCTAGATGATCTGGGGATTTTTTTTTCTCCAGTTTTCAAGATCCCCGATTTCACAGTTCACTCTCCATTGTCCCTCTGTTTGTGTGACAGAATAGGAAGTGACCTCACTCCACTGCTAAATGGCAACCATAAATGGAAAAATATATGTTTGGAGGCTGACGCGCCCATCCCCCTGGGATGAAATAAGTGAGCAGCCATGTTCAAGGCCAAAGAGTGAAGACTTACAGGAAAGCATGCAATCATCTGCCAGCATAGCTGCTACACGAGATAGCCTAAGCTGAATGGCTATTCATACATCACGTTTCAGAAAGATAGTTCAAGTGCTCAAGAGCTTTATCTTAGGATAATGTCACAGGAATGTCCAGACAGTGTTTTCCTTAGCTTCAGAAAGAGTGATTTAGAAGGAAGAGTCTTGCCACATGTGTCCAGCTGCATGTTTTGTGCTCTTGGAAGCAAAACACTCTATAAACACAGACATGAACCAATAACAAAAGCTTATAGTCATTACAGCCTTGTGTATACAAGGCATCAAATTAATAACTACTATCAAATTTAATGTAATCATAAACCAGACAGCAACATTTTATTTGCATCAGAGTGCCAAATTCTGGGAGTTCACCCTTGAATGACTTGAAATGATTGGAAATTGAGTTGCTTGCTTAGAGTTTAAAATATTGTTTAGTCACACAAGCTAGTCGGTATGCCTGTTAAGGATGGATAAAATTTTGCACTTTTAACACATCAGTTATTGCCAATTAAGAAAAATCTCCTCGAAAAAAAAATCAAGTCTAAAATTTTAATGTGCCTTTTGTCACACCAGGATGCAAGAGTGGACTTCTTGTATCCAAAATAGTCCTAAAGTGGTTTTGAGGGATGATGGCTTAAGGTGGGAAGGTGCAAATCACTCATTTCCTTCCTTTTACCCTACAGAACATCCTTTTCTCTCCACACTGCATACTTATCCTGAAAAAAAAATGTAATATGTCTGGTGTGGAGACACATTCTTGCCCCCCACCTCCCGCCCTGCTTTGCAAAGCTGGCGGTGTCTTCTGAAAAATCTTTGAATAGTCACTGCGTTCCCAACCGTGTGCTAATCCCTGTTCTTGGAATCAAGCCTTTCTCTTTATCCTGCTCTTTGGCTAGCTGGACAGCTCAAGTATGGAGGAGACCTTTCCATGCACTCGAAATGACTCCCTAAAGGAAGCTGGCTGTCTTTCATGGATATTGTACTTCCCAATGCAGATTCAGGCCAAGGTTACTACTCTCCTAGCCTCTGAGGACAGATTTTCCTGTCGGATATCTTTCCCCGCTGCTTTCTTCCTACTCAAACTCATGAATCATAAACCAGAGTCCATGGGAAATCTTTTTGTAGAGATAGACATATTGTTTCTGGGCCTGCCTTTCCATCCTGAGGGAGGGAGATGAGGCAGGGTCATGCGTTGGAAGCCTACACACAACTAAGGCAGAGTGGAGGCTCTTGCTGCCTTCCCTGGAATCTGACATTCGGTTCCAGTCAGTAACGACCGATTTAATCAATGGAGTACATTCGAACACAACACCTCCCCAGCTAAAACGGGTTTCACTGAAAGTTTTGAGCATTGGAAGTCTGTCCTAGCCACCGCCTTCATATGCATGGCATCTGAAGTGTCCCCTGAGTCCACGTGTGGGTTTTCTCTTTTTTCCACAGGTTGCTGAAAGACGGGTGTCAGCATGACTGAACGCTTTGACTGCCACCACTGCAATGAATCTCTGTATGGCAAGAAGTACATTCTAAAGGAGGAGAACCCACACTGTGTGGCCTGCTTCGAGGAACTCTATGCCAATACCTGTGAGGAGTGTGGAACACCCATTGGCTGTGACTGCAAGGTAGTGGCCTGATGATCCTGAACAGCTTCCTTTAGCCTTCAGAAAAAAACCCAGCCACTTTTCAGCTTCCTAGTCCTTATCTACCAGTATGCTCTGTCTTGAAAGCCCCCTTTGGCAGCCTTAAACTCTTTCAAAGCAGGGCAGAGCTGCTCTATCTATGAGCTAGTCTCTACCCATTAGATGAGCGCCTTGCCAAGCTGTGTGCATGGTGTCCTAAGTCCACTGTCCCTGTTCTGGTTACCAGGGCCCTTATCTAACCCCACCCTTCCGGGCAATGGGAAAACCTTCTCAGGGCGGTACTCTCTTGCCCCTTCTGTTTGCCTCTTGGTGACTAACAGGGAGCAGATGCTGCTTAGTCAATATTTGACGAGTGAATGTATATATGCATTATCTAGTCAGCACCCCCCCCCCCCAGATAAATGGAGCCAGAAAAGCAGCAAAGTCCTTGGGATACAATGGGCTCTTTTCCCTTTGGGTAGAAGAATGGGGTTTGTGTTTCGATTATACATGGAAGGAATCTGCAGCTTCCCACACATGGCACAGCATGGTTGACAGGAACCTCTCCATTCCTGCTAATTGACCAGTGATGAAAGATCACACAGCCTAACCTGTCACACGAGGGAGGGTCTGTCTTAGTTAGCTTTCCTTCAATGTGACCACAGACAAACAACTTCTAAGGAAAAGTTCACTTTGGCCCAAAGTGTGAGACTTTCCCATTCTTGGGTGGTTGGCATTGTCACCTTTGGGCAAAACACCATGGCCGGAGCATATGATGGAGAGCGCCTCTCCCCTTATGGTAGTAAAGAAAGCAACTGAGATAGGATAGGGCTAAGGACCCAGTGTTCCCCTCAAGGACACATTTCAGTAGATTCCTCCACCCAGGCTCCACCTCCAGAAGGTTCCACCTTAGCAGCTCTAAACTTGATACCAAGGCTTTAACCTCTAGGTACACATCTCAGACCCTAACTATACTGGGTCCCCTGCAAGGGTCTTGATATATTTACCTGAAAATGCACTCCTAGATCACCTCACAGCCATGGAACTAATTTAAAAAAAAAAAATGGAGCCACTTTGGAGTCCCTAGAGAATTTCCAGCTTATAGACTTAAAGGAAGCTCATGACATTGTCCTTGTACTGTGTAATTTCTGTTATCAGCACTTTATATTCCTCTGGGATTTTTTTTAACACTCTCTTCCATGACTATGAAAATCGATACACAACTTCTGTCTAATCGTCTCAGGCTCCGTGTGCTGTAGGAACACTCTTCCTTGTCCAATGCATTCTCTTTACTTGTTCTTTTGTTGTCTGTCTCTTAGAAGAGAGTTGTCAAGTGGGTGTGGCAATAATTTCTGTTGCTAGGTATTGAGGAAGAACTTCTGTCTGCATAGAGAAGCTTGCCTGGGCAGAAATGAACAGGGTGGATCTGGGTCACTCAAAACCAGTCAGCAGCCAGGTAGTGTTAGCTTTAGAACAGGAATGCTATATGGAACGTTAGAGGAAACTTAGCGGTTGTATCAGACAAATGTAAAGCGCTCAGAGGTTCGGATACCATAAAGCAAACAGCTGACCTGACCCATCTTAAATTTCCTCCTGTCTCTAGTTTTTGCTGGCGTATATGATGTTCTAGGGGGTAAGTGTTCTTACTTCCTATGTTAGCTTCTCATCACAGTAGCATAGATCATTAGCTGGTAAAGAGAAAAGAATAATTTAGGCTCTTGGCTTTCGAGGGTTCCCTCCATGATTGGATGGACACATCACTTGTATTGAGGCCTGTACCAAGTCAGCCATCGTGGTTGGTACACAAGGGAAAACTGCCTACTGGGTGATCTGAGAAACAAAGTGTGAGAGAGGCAAGAGCTAGAGTTTCACATCCCTCTCTAAAGCACACTCTTTCATCTAAGGGCCTCTCCACCTCTAAAGGTTCCACTGCCTCTCAATGGCTCCTGGCTGGGATCTAAACTACACAGGACCGTGGAGGAAACCTAAGATCCAAACAATAGCAATCTCTTCACTTACGTAATGGGCCAAGCATAAGAGCTCAGCTGCTAGACAGTCTCATCGCTTTCTGTTTAGGTGCCTCATGAGCAAGGTGAACTCCAACAGTTATTTGACCCCTCTGTGCTCCTGTCCACATCTGTGAAATGGAAAATTGGGTCTCTGCTGAGTGCGGTTATTATGATAAGTGTTCTCTCACAAAGTCCTCACACTGAATGGCAGCTGCGATGTTGTAAGCCCCATGCTTCTGTTTTCCCTCCAAGTCCTTTTCCGTTCTTTATGTAATGCTTTCTGTGACACATGCTTCTCCGAAGCCCCACCTATCTATCCATTTTCATGGTGAAAATATGAGTAGGAGCATCCACGTGGAAGACAAACTCTTAGACAGAGACGAGAAGTGTTTTTTAAAATGTTTATCTAGCTAAGAAATAGTTAAGTTGGATAGAGGGCCACAAAGCGTTCTAAGGAAGAACTCCAGTTTAAAGGGGGGAAAAAATGTGCATATCTGGGACTAGTCATCCCTGACCAATGACTGAAGTAAAAACAAGACCCAAGTCACTTACCATTTCTCCAGAATGATTTAATGGAAAGACCCCAAAGCCAGTCTTCCTTCCAGAGGCATCTGATGCACAAATAAACAAGAATCTCTACGGGGCCAAAGTCAACAAGACTGCTGAAGGGGTCAGAAGCTAGCGCACTGAACTTCTCAACCCGCAGCAGCAACTTGAGATCAGAGGGTGTGGGTCCTGTTCTGTGATTTTCCTCATTTGGGAACAAAGAGATAGTGGGTTAAAGTGAGAACTTCGCAGTAGAGCATTTCCATGTTTGCTGTGGTTTTCTTGACTGGCAAATGCAGTCATATAGTTGACTTTGAGGAGGAAGAAGTGACAAAAAAAAGTTTCTGTTACTTCAGGAAGTAGAGCCAAAAATTGCTACAGAAGGATGAGGTGCTTAGCTGAGCTGGTGGCCACTCAATCTTGTTAAAGCAGTCCAGCCACCATGGACTGTGCTCAGCTCTCTGGAAGACACGCTTATCTGTAAAATATTAAGATATACTCATGCCTGTGGGAACTGGATTACTTTTGAAGTACTGACTAAATTATAAATGATACAGATGAGTCTTGACAACTGTCCCTGTAGCTAGTATACATCCATTTATTTGATTGTCCCTGGGCAGTCACTTAAGGATCATCCTCTTCTCCATTCACCTGTTCCTTGGAAATATGATACCCAAGAGAAGATCGTTGACTCCGACCACTAGTGAAATAGTTGAGAAGTCACAAAACAAACATAACTTTATCATCTTCCAATATGACTTCCTTCTTAATTTGTCTTGGATACCAGTGAAGAAGAAGAAGAAAAGAAAACTTTGTACTGACTATAGAATTTATTTTTTATCAGCCTAAGTTCTGAACCTCAGAAAGTCAAGAAAAATAGACTGCCTATAGAGAACTATGCATTTGAAAATTAATAACTTTAACAAAGGGTCTCAGACAGAACAGACTGACTATTCCATGTCTCTGCAAGGGAAGTCCTGATACTAGGCAGGCTGTCATACACCAGTGGACCCTGAGAGGGGGCTGTGGAGAGAGCAGTCATAGTAAAGAAAAGATGGCCGTAGAGGAAAGCTAGCAACCAAGACTAAATTTAAAACTTAGCGCCTGCTGTCAAGTCACTTGGCCCTGGCAGTTAAAAACTACTCTGTTGCATAATCTGAGTCCCTCTAGGCCTACCCATGGATAAGGACTTTGCATCCCATCTTTTGTAGAATCCACTGATGCTTAAGAGTTGAAGATCTTACTGAGAATTGGAACTAGAAAGTAGTAGAGACAGACTCCGAAGGTTCCTTACCAACAGCCTATGCTCCCTGCCCACCCGCAAGAAGCCTTGGACATGGTCTTCAGGTCAGATAAGGAATCTCAACGGTCAGTCCTGTGAATAAGAAATGTTTGCCCTACCCCTGCCAACTGGCCGTTGATGGAAAAAGCCCTTGTCCTTCTCCTGGATCCTATCCGGTGGCAATGACATGTGCTGAAGTGGTGCCGGGTTTGCTGTGTGGTTCCTGTCCAGCTTCCTGGTGTTACTGAGGCAGACTCATTGTGTCCCATGTCCCCGTCCAGCACAGTATGCCAGTCACTGAAAGAGTGAGCTCCTCAATAGAGTTTATTCCACAAGCCTGTGGAAGCTCGAGAGGGAAGTCTCAGGTCCTCTCCCCACGGTAGGGTCGGAATGTTTAAACAGGGAGTAGATGGTTGTATCAAACTTCCTAACCTGTAGCATCAAGTCCCTTACTCAGGTGTTACCTCTACTCAACTAGAAGTGAAGCAGTGACAGCAGGTGTGGTCTGGATGGTTGACTCGGGAGCAGAAACACCTACATGGGCCACTCACTGGCTTTCCTAGTCACTCAAGCAGGATACGTTGATGTGGTGATGGGATTGGTACAAATCCTTCCCACCAGAATACATCTCCTCACTTAATGTTGGAAGGTTTTTAAGAGAAAATCTAGGAGGTTCTTGGGTGGGGAGTAATGTGTGAACTCTAAGCTGGACTCTGCTTCTTAGGAGTCCAGAGAAGGTGGAGGTACCCCTCGCCTGTTTTAGAACGTTCTTGAGCACCATCAGTGTGGGGGGAGCTGTTAAGAGAAGCAGGCCGTTCTCCCTGCAGACATGGTGCAGGCCGTTTATGCAGCCCTTCTGGAACCTTCTCTCTCTGGCAAGGGTGCTGTTCCATTCTTCCTCTCATGGCCTTTTGCCAACTTGATGATTAGTCCTTTGGATGACTTTCAAGTTTTTTTTTTTTTTTTCTTTCAAAAATATGCTATCTTGTGTTGGGTGTGGCGGATCAGGCCTTTAATACTCATACTTCAGAGGCAAAGGCAGGTGGATTTTGGTGAGATCAAAGCCATTCCAGTTTACATAGCAAGTCCTAGGCCAGCCAAGCTTACCTAGTGGGACTCTGTCTACAATAACAATAAAATTCTAAAAATGTATCAAGTTAGTGCTTTCCAAAGTATTATTTATTAATATTATTATTATTATTAATTGTGTTTGTGAATATAGACAGATGTGAGTTATTGTATATTTGTAGAGATGTTAGAGAATAACTCTCCTGGGGATCCCCCTAGGAGTTCTGACTTACAGGACCCAAGGATAAGGTCTGTACATAATCTCCTCTATCAGAGGGGCCGTCTCTTGGCCTGATTTCTCTGTTCTCAATGAGCGAACTACCTTTATAGATTCTCCATGTAGACTCTGTGCACAGACTTTGAAATGAGCACAGATATCATGGGTACAAAGTCCTACTTGTCCTAGGTCGCATTCCAAGGTTCCTGGTGGACACCCGAAGTTGTGATTTATGTGAGCAGCAGGACACCCTATAATCAGCATAGTAACAAGTCAGCTGCTGACTGCTGCGTAGACAATGTGAATACTATAGACTAAAGAATGATTCATGCCCCCTCTGGGACAAAGTGGGAATCCTTGAGATTTTGTCATGCTCCTCAGAACATGTTGCAACTTAAAACTTAAGAATTGTTTATTTCTGGAATTTTCCATTAATAATCTCACATTGTGGTTGGCTATAGGTATCTATAAAGGGTGAATATTGGATTTATTTGGAAAATCTTTTTTTTTTAAACCACTATAGTTAAAGGAAACAACAATTCAGGGCCTTCAAAGTGAGGAATAAAGCTGTCTGACTGGGTACTATAAAGAAAAAAAAAAAACAACTCTCTGGTCAAAAAGCCCCAGACAGCAAACTGCAGCGGTATGCTCAAGGCAGGACCCTGAAGCAGATTTGCCCTAGTCTTACACCTGGTTCCATCTTCAATAAGCTGTGTGACAGGCACTGGCTCTGTCACCTGAGTCTCTATTTCCATGTCTATCAAATGAGGTTGCTTATCTCCCAGAACTGTCAGGGAAATAGACAGTACGAGGAAATTGTTCTTCTCTGGGACAGTGTGTGACAACCATTATTTCTCCTGCTACCCATTCCTCCGGACTCCATTTGCAAGGATCTGAAAGAGCAGAATGGAAAGAGGATCACCCTATAGTCCCAAAGCAGAGAACGCCTCTTCGGCAAGCTGGGCGTGACTGATGAGCAAACCCCCTCACACTCTGACATCAGTCCGCTTGAGAAGCAGTTAGTTTGGGGAAATGACAGCCAAACGTCTCCTAGCAAGGGTGGAAGGCCACGCAGAGGAGCCATGGAGAGGCTGCTGGCTGCAGCAGGGTCCCTAGTGCTACAGCCTTTCAGGTTACGGGCTCCCCCAGGGCTCAGCTGAAGTCCCAACAAGGGTACATTTGGAGGGAAGCAACAAGCATGTCGTAGACGAGGGGTGTTCTCAAAGTGAAAGCTATGGTCTGAAGAGAAGGGTGCATGCTGTTCTCCCGTGCAGATCATATTTTACAGCAGACTGTGACCTTCCTGTGAGCTCAAGATTAGCCCTGGTGGTTTTGTTTTAGTTCTTCTGGGAAATAGAAACTGTCTTTTCCTTTCTTTTTCCAATCTCTCTAGAAAACTTCTCTCTGAGTCTCTGTGTCTCTCTCCCTCTCCCTTTCCCTCTCCCTCTCTCTGTCTCTATCTATCTCTGTCTTCTTTTTCCAGTGCTGGGATGTGCATAGGGCTTTATGCATGCTAAGCCAGTTCAAGCTACCCTGCCCCATTAGCATCTAAATATTATCAATTCTCATGATGTATTACGGCCCTCCTCAGCATCTGGAAGAGACTGCGGGTGCAGGATCTCTTTGAAAGGGTTCGAGTCTCTTATACAGAATAGTCCAGCATTTGCACGGAACCACACACAGCCTCCAGTAATCTGTAAACTGTCTCTAGATTACTTGCGATACTCGCTGCAGTACAAATACTATATGAAGAATTGGATCGTATTATTTAGGGAATATTAGCTCTCCCAAAGTATGAATGTTCAGTACAGATGAAATTTTAGTTTTGAATCTTCTTTGTCTGTGGTTGTTTGGATCCAAGGATTCAGAACCTATGCATGTCAGGGCCATGTGTACAAAACAATGTAGAAAAAAAAATGATCTAGTCAACACTACTTGGCGTGGTGCTAACCATGAAAGCTGAAGTTCTGTTTGTAGCTGTGAATCCGAAGACTGGAAAGATCACTTGGCACTGGATCTTCATGATAAATATTTGGCAGGTACAGTCAAACATTGGCCAGCTTTGACCTATTATCTTAATTTTTGAGTGGTATTGTTTTGGATTGTCTCTGAGCCCTGGGAAATCCTGGGACTAAGTAAGACTCAAGACACTGAAACTAAGTGGGCCTGGAAGGCTCTCTGTGCTCTGCACTCTCTGTCACCATCTTCTCACGCAAGCCCTTTGCCCACTTCCTGATTAATACAGTAAGCTCGGGGACTAGGTGGAAGCTGAGATGGTATCAAGTGATCCAGAGTCCAAGAGCACAGCCTGAGAGCCCCAGGAATTGCCCAATGGCCTCATCGATGAGGTGTGGCTTTCAAAGAAATGCAGAGGTTCTGTGTTGGACAGGGCACTGGGCGGCCTCTCACCGGACAGGTGAGATGTACGCTCTGTGTGCAGCTGAGCAGATGGACGGGTACAAGTGCTGGGGCAAGCCCAGGCTGGGCGAGCATGCAGGGACTGACTTGGAAAAGGCTGACACTGGTGTGCCACCTTTAAAAAATAAAGTAAAATGGAAGCACCGTTTGGTTTGTTGAGTCAGAAAAAGTGGAAATTTGGGGGTGGGGGGTGGGGAATGCCTGGTGGGGAAACATAACTTTGCATCCTAGTGTCAAATCTGCTCATGAATAAACAAAAGTTTTATCTGATAGGGTAATTGTATGGCTCCAAATAGGCAAGTTGAATTTAGAAACATATTTTTAGATTAAAAGAACTAAAGGAAGTTTGAAAGCACGATATAAAATTATCAAGCCCTGGAATCCTTACTGTGGAGATTTTAAGATGTTAAAATTTTTTAATAGGGCATGGTAGCTCATGCTTGGAACCCTAGCTCACGGGAGGCCAAGAAAGAGGATGCTGAGTTTGAGGCTTGGTCTCTCTGGTAGGCTAAAAAACAAACAAAACAACAAAAATAAAACAAAACAAAAAACCCAAGAAGACACAAGAAAGAAAAAAAAAATCTGATTTTCATTACCAACTCCGTGTGGAAATTTAGTGCCGGTGAGTGACACTTTGAGACCACTGCTTTCCTGGTTGACTGTGAGCTGGCACTCACTAGACAGTTTCTATGTAGCAGAAGCTGCTGCAAGCACTTCGTGTGTGTTTACTGTTCCTGTCACAGCCGATAGTGGGCACCTGCCCCCTGTATTCTCAGTGAGAAGCCTGAGGTTGAGGGGCTTGCTTCTTGCCCTTAGCCATGCAGCTGGTAGGTGGAGGATCAAGGGTATAATTGGGTTGGCTCTTGGACCAACCAAGAGCTTAATTGTTGAGTCTCCTGCTTCTGTGATCTCAGGGGTACCTAGCCCCCAATAGCATTAGTCATGTAAGGCATGTAACACACATGAGAGAGACCTTCTTACAGCCTGAGTATCACACATACTCTGAGATTGAGCCAGAAAGTCCATCACCATCTCTAGCTGGAACAGGGGAAGGGTTAGTCTGATTCCTCCCCTACCCTTTACACCCCCACCTCCAGGACCTGCCAGCAATGGTGGCACAACCCTGTTTAGTGGTAGTTTTCTTTTTGGTCTACCATTGAATTCAGGCATATAATCAGAGGTTGACATTTACCTTCAGAGAAAACATTTTGTGAGGATTCATGATTTGCTGAAATATGATACCTCAGACTCAAATAGTAAATACATGCAAAGGATGTTTTATTCTGCAGAACTCCAGCATGCTGGGGTCTCTCATTACCAAGATAGGGAAACAAACAAGTGTGCTCGAAGGCCTGATTAGGGCATTCTGGGGTAGGTGAACCTTATCTTACTCCATCTCTAGGGGCATTCCATTACCAGGGCATGGGGCCTGGAAACTGTTGCTGAGGACATAGCTGAGGAAGTCTGGAAACTGTTGCTGACCCATTCATTGTCCTTGCCTTAGACTGGGGCAGCTTTTGAGGCCTGGACTTGCCTGGACTTGCCCAGTTCTTGGAAACAAATATTTAGGACTAGTCTCCTTTACTGCTAATTTGAAGCCTGTCACAGAATCGGCCTAGCCTTCTCAATTTCTGTCAGAAAGGTTTAAGAATAATCAATATGCTATGCTATCTATGGTGAGTGTGTACATGCGCAAGAGAGACAGGTGAGTTCAGAAGGCCTCAGGAACCACACACTGAGAGCCACGAGAGCCACGTTCACGAGAGGGCAGCGGGGAGGGTTCTGTCTGACTCTTCATAGGCTTCCTATGATCTCTGCATGCCTGACTTGGCTCTCTGAGTGGGATGGGCCATCATCCATCTAAAGAACATGACAGTGTTCATATTTAAGGTCAAACTTTCAAGTGTCAAATGATCGTCAGCTTGGCAGTCTTTAACCACAGCTGTGTTTTTGTCGCACAAGTGTTCAGAGTTTTTGTAAAACCTTAGACTAATTAGAGCATTCAGCTGGCTTCTCTGCAAATGTCTCATAACACCAATGAAAGGACTCTGTCCTTCTCCATAGCCTGTGTGGGACTGGTGACATCTGGTGGCACACTCTCTGCCTCCAGCCTGCTGTTCTGAGACACACATGTGAGAGCTCAGCTTTTCTCATCGCCATGAATTTGCTCCACTGTCACGGCTTCTAATCACCCCAAACTTTAAACCCAAGTAAATACCTTATGTTGTCTTGATTGTGGTGGTCTGTCACAGCAAAAAGTAACAAAATTGCGCAGCTTTTCTCCTTGCTAGTGAAAAGTGACCCCTTCGTGTGTGTGCAGTGCCCACTCCCTGAGCAGAGTTGCTGCCAGGTGACAGTAGGCCACCTTACAAGAAAGGCTTCTGGCTTCTCTTTCACTTCTGTCCAATGGTAGGAGGCCGTGGAAAGCAGTCTGTAGCCTTTCCACCAAGAACCCTCATTAGTGGGATGACGTATTACAGCGGAAGGCCAGCTAACTTCTGAAAAGGCAATGCTCATCTGGTATGGTTCAGTAGAAACCATACCACAGCCTGACTTGGGTACATGCCAGCTGTGTGACTGTGGACAAGCTTAGGAATGTCTCTGAGCTTCAGTACTGACTAGATTTCAGGGCTATGCAGTATCGTGAACTTACAACATGGTCCTAATTACCGTCATTCACAGTGTAAATATCTGTCATTTATTTTCTTTGTTTGTTTTATTTTGTTTGCTACTTGGCCCCATAAGGGGTTTAAGTTTGAAAATGGGGAATATGTATGGAGAGAGTCCAGGTTATACCTAATCCCAAATGATACCAATACATGTATATGACATATCATATAATGATAATGTACACATTGCATGAGCTTAGCAGCTCGTAGTGACTTAACACACTGACAGGTGGTCTCAAATTAAAGCAGATTATATTGTATTTCACTTATCAAAATATACGACAAAGTACATATGATCTCCCCACCAAATTTTTTTTTCTGTAAAATTACTTTCAGTATTTAACCTTCAAAAGACAGGTTTAGGTTTCTGCTCTCTCACTGCCCACTCTCATCATAGACTTAGCGGGAGTCCGGCATGTGTGTCAGCCAGGTCTCTGATGCATTCCTTCAAAGGACCAACCCACTGACAGGCAGGGAGCTGGGTTCAGGGGAGCGTGAGCCTCACAGAAACAAGGCCTCCAAGTTCAGGGTCTAAGTCAGGGTTTCTTGCGTTGTGAGAAAACATCACAACCAAAAGAAACAGGGAGGAAGCTTGTTTCAGCTTACAACTCTCAGACCGCACTCCATCACTAAAGGAGGTCAGAGCAGGAGCAGGGAGGAAGGAACAGATACAGAGGCAGAGGAAAAGAGCTGATTGCTGGCTTGTCCCTTCCCTGTGGCTTGCTTAGCCTGCCTTTTAAATAGCACACAGGACCACCAGCCCATAGTAAGCTGGTCTCTCTCATATCAATCATCAATCAAGAAAATACAGCACAGGCTTGTCCACAGGCAAATCTGCCCTCCTTCCTCCCCCTCCCCTCCCTCTCTTGCCTACCCACTCCAGCAATGTCGTGCACCAAGGCCCCTGTGTGCTCTGAGTCAGACAGTAGCTTCACCTCTCCTGTCCCACCTCTGATGATTTGTGTGTCTGCCTCTCTAGGACTTGTCCTACAAGGATCGGCACTGGCACGAAGGCTGCTTCCACTGCTCCCGGTGTGGAAGCTCCCTGGTGGACAAGCCCTTTGCTGCCAAGGAGGAGCAGCTGCTATGCACCGACTGCTATTCCAATGAATACTCGTCCAAGTGCCAGGAATGCAAGAAGACCATCATGCCAGGTCAGAACGCACTGCCTTTATCATGCGCATGCGGCTCTGAGCCAGTTCAGTGATGGGCTGTGCGGTGGGACTCTCAGTTGTCCAGAGACAGACACTGGTGTTGATACTTCATGCTCGGCCCTGAACACAGGACATGTTAATCGATCTCAGATGCAGGGGGTGTGACTGGGCGATGATGTTGCTCGCCTTTAATCTCAGCACTCGGTAGGCAGAAGCAGGTAGAGTTTGTCTACAGAGCAAGTTCCAGGACATTCAAGGCCTGTTTCAACCCCTACCCCTCAAAATGTGGGGGTGGGAGAGGAGTGAGGTGTATCATTAGGAGAAGTGGAATTCCTGTTCGGTCAGCCTTTAGTATCTCAGGGATTAGGTCCAGCTACCAGCACCCTCAGGTTTTCAAGCGCCCTATGCAGAATGCCTACTTCTTATATAGAACATTTCCACATATATTTAAAATAATCTGCAAGTGGTGTATGAACACTGTTCTACTGTGTGGTGTAATGGCGGATGTCTGTATAAGTTCTCTAGTGGATATAATTATTTTCTTTGGGGACTCTTGATCTGCGTTGGTTGGCTGAGGATATACAGCAGCCTGTGGCTGAAGAGAACTGGCCAGAAAAGGAATGCCAGCAATTCCCTGGAAATGTGTCTCTTCCCCTGCCTCGCTTCCCCCAGTGCACGCGCTTTCTTGTTCTGCTCTGCTTGCTGAATTTACGCTCAGTTATTTCAACAACTAGGATTTGTGTTCTGGTGTGCCAGGATGGGCCAAGAGTTACATGTTGCTTAGCTTCACCATCTGCCTGACCTCATGACGTTATGCCCTAGACATCAAAAATGGACAGAACCACAACTGGGTTAAGAACTATACGCAATGATACTATGTCTCTTTTTTACCTGGAGAAGATGAGTTCTTCCCCCCCCGCCCCCCCCCCGCACCCACCTCTCTCTCCTCTTCTCCTCTTGGCTTTGTATAGGAGAAAGGAATCTCTTATTTGTAAACAGTGAGTGATAGACCAGGTATGGTGGTGCACACCTTTAATCTCAGTATGTCACACATAGAGGCAGGCACATCTCTGTGAGTTAGAGGCCAGCCAAGGTGAGTTAATAAAAGTATAGGGGGGACCTGCTGCTGCCCCACGCCTACTGTGTGGGTTTGATTGCCATCACTGAAAAAATGCACACAAATACACATAGGCAAATATGGGATTTAAGAAGCAAGTCTTATCATACACACGATATAAAAATGGACATCAGAGCATCTCAGAGAACCTGACCTAGGACTCTGATGTCTAGCAGCTTAGAGGGTGGTATGATTTAGAACACGGTACTAGCACAGGCGGTAGGTTCAGAGTGAGGGAGCTCTCAGTGTGTGTCATACTCACACATGTACCTACTGCTCGACATGTAACTCCCAGATAAGTACACAAAGCCAGCAGAGAGTTATCCATCCATGGGCGTGCCAATAGGAAGCACAGGCTCTCCCCGAAGACTAGGCAGGTTGGAAGCAGCGGTAAGCAGGTCACTTAGATACAGGGGTAACTGCAAGCTTATTGGGGATAGAGGCAAGTGTGAGCAGACGGAGTTTGGGGAAATGTAACTTTGGGCAATGTGGGCTCTGAACCACTCCTGTGGAGGAGGCCGATGGAGCCTGTGCAGACAGTGGTCCAAGCAAGGTCATCAGGCGCCCTCGAGTGGACAAACTGGGTATAGGCAGTGAACGCAAATAGCTTACAAGGCAATTTGTATGTTAATGCAGTCCTGAACCCCAGAAGTTGGGAAGCTCAGGCAGGAAGACAGTGCATTCCAGGCCAGCCTGGATGGCACAGCCAGATTTCTATGCAAGATAACTAAATAGTGTAAAGTGTCAAGACAGCCGCTTCGAAATCCTTTAATTATAGGGAGGTTTAGAATCAAGGGGAAGCAGATATATTAAGAAACTTTAGAATCACCAGGTGTATCCACTCTGAGTGGCCTACAGGATTTATATGTCCCAGGACAGCCATAAGTGGCATGTAACATGTTTGTAGATCACAATGACATGTTGCTGTATCAGTAGTTTGCATACCTTGGGACCACAGTAATATTAAGTAACTACTAAAGTGTGTATGAGACTTTAAAAACATGAATTAACCTTGAGTTTCTGAGTTTTAAAGTATATATTGAGAAAATGATCCATGCTTGTGGTTTTAGTTGAAATTTCTTGATATATTAGCTATTTTAACACTAATAATATTTAATTATTCACAATACCCATAATTTTAACTCAGTTTTGGAATTACTTAAGAATTTGAAGTTTGTTAATCAAAGAACTTTTTTTGTGTTGGTTTGGTTTGGTTTGGTTTTTTGAGACAGGGTTTCTCTGTATAGCCCTGGCTGTCCTGGAACTCACTTTGTAGACCAGGCTGGCCTCGAACTCAGAAATCTGCCTGCCTCTGCCTCCCGAGTGCTGGGATTAAAGGCATGCGCCACCACGCCCAGCACAAGAACTCTTAAGTAAAGCTATCAAATATGTTAAACTTAAAAGAGAAGTCTAGATGAAATTCAGTTCACTCCACTGATAAATTCAAGCAACATAAAGCCATTTAAAAGGATTATTTTTTCTTTAAGAATCCTATCCGGCGCCAGGTGCGATGGGACACACCTTTAATCTCAGCACTCTTTAGCTGGAAACAGATCTCTGGAGTTCTAGGCCAGCCTGTTTCTTGATGGGGGAGGGGCAGTAAGAAAGCTCAATTGATCCCACCACTTCAGTCTTCCAAGTAGTAGGAACTAGAGGTATCACTCATCATCATCATCATCATCATCATCATCATCATCATCATCATCATCATTTCTTTACATGTAATAGCAATAGAAGTTAGGGCTGGAAGATGGCTCAGTCAGAAAATGCCTGATTCTCAGCACCTCACAGGGGTGTGTAAAATGTGAAACCCTTCATGTCAGAGCAGATGTGGAGGTTAGAAAGGGCTTTAAAGAAGTACGCCTGCAAAGTTCACACTCATTTGACAAAGTGGACGTTGACCAATGCCCCTCCTCTCCCTACATGCTGACTCATTCATGCTCTAGCCACATGTGGCCCCATGGCTAGCAGTCTTCCTCACACAGAGAGTCCCGCATTGTTCTGTGACCGCCCTCAAAGGCACAGCTCATGCGGGAAGGAGGAACACTGGTTGGCCATTGGGATCAAGTGTGTATCCAGGCTCCAGTCACAGCCACAGTAATCCGCTTCCACAGATGTGTAGTGTGCCCCCAGGCAGCAGGGTGTGTGTGTGTGTGTGTGTGTGTGTGTGTGTGTGCAAGAGAAAGAAAGAGAGAGAGAGTTTAAGTCAAGGTTTTTTGAGTTTGTAGTTTCAATGGATCGCATACTAACTTTAAGATCCAGGGCCACCAAAAGATAATCCTGTGTCGTCCTATATAGCAGGGCCCCATTGCTGTGTGAAGAACACAATGCTTAAGAGACAGTTTTAAGTCACATTCTGACTTGTGGTGCTGTGGATGTTCATGGCCTCCTACACGCCAGTGAACACCCTGCTGCTGAGCTCCTTCCACACACTCAAACTCCCATCCGTCTGTGGGAGAGTGACTAACTTTCTGTTTTATTCCTGGCTTGCTTTGCTTTTGGCAAAGAGTAGGTACTGCAGAGTTCTGGGTGACAGACTGACATATGGGAAGTATTTGGGGAAGATATATGGGGTGAGAAGTAATACTTTTCCCAAGGAGATAATTAGACCTTCAGTAAGATAGAGTCTTATTGCTACAACATTTTTCTGGTTAATACGACTTTTAAATGACTGTGACACACTGTGACGGGAACAGAAGCACCAGCCTGAAGCACAGCTGGGGAGGGGTGGGGAAGACATAGTTGCATGGAGATTGGTGATGCTGGAACTTTAAGCCACGCTAAATAGAAACTTAGGACCCAAGTGGGGTATGGCAGGAGGCATTGGAGCACTGCCCACCAAAGACTGGCCCCTCCCATGTTGATCATCCACCAAGAGGCTTGCCTACAGGTCAGTCTGTGGAGGCATTTTTGAAATGGAGGCTCTGTCTCCCCAAGTGATTCTACCTCATATCAAGTTGACTAAAGCCGACAAATGAACAGACAAAACCAACACAAGACTCTGTCTCCAAAAGGAAAGCAAATTAATTCTTTGGTAGTCTTCTAAACAAGAGCCCCGGGGAAGTCAATTTGCAGTTATCTAGTGAGTAGGGTCTCCCTAAGACGCTCACCATGCCTGCAGCCCAACCACACAGCTGCAGCCAGCCACACAGCTGTAGCCAGCCACACAGCTGCAGCTCAACCACACAGCTGCAGCCCAGCCACATAGTTGCAGCCAGCCATACAACTGCAGCCCAGCCACACAGCTGCAGCCAGCCACACAACTGCAGCCCAGCCACACAGCTGCAGCTGGCCACACAGCTGCAGCCCAGCCACATAGCTACATAGTAGCTTAGTTAGTTACATAGTTGTAGCCAGTTATACATACTGCTGTAGCCCAGCCCCAGGGTCTACCTTACCTACTGCTGCTCTGTTCTCCCTTTTTTGGCTTTGTTCATTCACCTCTGAAGTGCTCCACCCTCTTCTGTGTGACTCCTATGCCCCCAGTTCCTCCAGTTTTCCCTATCCTTTATGCCTAGTCAGCCAGCGCTAGGATCTTTCCTGCCTGTGAGCAGACAGGCAGGCCCTGGGAGGTAAAGGTACAGAGGGAGGACTTGGGTCTGCAGAGAGCAGCTGGGTCAGGTCCATATGAGGGATTTTTGTGTCTTAGTATATTACATCTGCACGGGTGCAGAACACGTGGACAAGGAAGCTGACTCTGCAGGGTAACTCCTTTCCTTCACTTGGGTTCTGGGACATAGCTGTGAAGTAGAGGACAGAGGAGTTGCAGAGGTCTTTTGCTGGAGCAAGCACACATAGCCTCTCTAACAGGATACAAGAGCAGTTCTGGGATCTACCTCAATGGGGCATCCCCATATAGTCCATGGTGCTGGACTGAGAACCTAAGTGCTCTTTGCTTTGTGCCCTAGGTGTAACCAGTAGCTATGTGGGTCTTGGTCTGCTCACCCCACAGGGAGGTCATGGTCTGCAAGACAGTCCTCTGTCAGTACATAGTTAAGTGAACCCTGACAATTGGAGTTACTTTGAATATAGAAATGATATCGCTGATGGGAGCTTAACACACTCGTGTCCCTTTGTACACTCACTGGAGGCCGTGTGCATTGACCCATCCAGAGTTCACGGGACTACAGGCATACAGGCTTTCTCTGAGTTGGTCTTGAGAATTCCTACCCTTGAGGAAACTTTGTTCTTGGCTCACCAGATTGTCACAGATTGGATGAGACCTCTCTGTTGCAAGGGGTATAATCTGCTTTGTTCAAAGTCTGCTGGCTGCAAACAGTAATTTCATCTAAAAACCATATTCACAGCAGCCTCCAGACCAGGGGGGTTGTTTTTATTATTGTTCAGATTTTAGGAGACAGGAACTCTCTCTGCATTGCCAGGCTTGCCTCAGACTCTGGTCTCAAATGATCCTCTTGCTAAAACCTTCTGAATGGCTGATACTGCAGACATGCCTGTACATAGAAATGGTCCTGATTTGATCTCCCTGTTTACAATTTTTGCTTAGAGTATTACACCCTATTAGATACATGTACATATCACAAACCAATTAAAACATCAAAACAAAGGGGCAAGGTGACTAGTGCGCAGAGCTTCTGCGGAGCTTTGGTTTGGTTTACAGGACTGAGTCCAGATCCTTCTCCCTGCCTGGTCCCACACAACACACTGACAAGACAGAAAACCAGAATTTCATCATAATCCTGTCCTGGGACTTGCCAGTTCACACAAACTAAATGCTAGGCCCCTGTCATCTGTTTTCTTGCTGGTGTCAGAGGAAGACGGGCTCAAGGAGACTGGCCAGCTCTAATCTTTCACCCACATACATGTTCCTGATTCCTCACTGGCTGTTTGGATGGGGACAGGACCATACTAGCCGCATTGCATGGTAACTCTGAAGCCTGTGGCCATGACAATGGGTGGCCTTTCTAGCACTTTCCATGAGGGTACAATTCCCCAACCCTGTGTTGCCATAAGATTTATTTCAGAGACCAGCATGGTGGCATATATTCGTAATGCCAGCACTCATGAAGTAGAGGCAGAAGGAGAGATGTAAGTTCTAGACTAGTGTGCTCTAAATAGTAAATCCTAGAGTAGCCAGAGCTCCAACGCCAGACCCTGTTTCAAGAAACCAATACATATTTACCTGAGCCCACACGGAGAGCGAGCCTTGGAGAGGCATAGATAACTGTCTTCGGTGAGAAATCACTTGGTTGGTGCGCCACTTATCAGCAGCAGCTCAGAGAGACAAGAGCAGAGGACCAAGATGCACACGGTGGTAAAGGAGCCAGCCTCTGGGTGCCAAGGAAACGCATTGGAAAACTACCCATTCTCACCCCACACTGGTTGTTCAATGTCATTTTCACTGCAAGATCATCCTTCCTCTGGACAGCCTGTGTACCTCCACTTTAGAAGGCACAGTGTGTTGCCCACACATGAGCCCTGCACATTTTACATAGTCTATATAAGATAGAACCTCTTGGAAGAATTAGAAGCTGAGAAAGTGACCCACATATGCTGTCTAAGAACCATCTAAGAATTAATTCTCAATGCATCAGATGCACAGATGTCTCCTGACTAGCCTTCCAGCCAGCTCGAGGAAAGCCCAAACCTCGCTGTTTTGACTGAGATCTAACGACGAGTTCATAGTTGCTTGCATTATTCAGTGTACTTCTGCTGTGTCTAGGATTCTGCATCCTTTATATGATTCACACAGCTGAAAATATTTCCCATCAAAGACATAAAAGCCAGATGTGGTACTGCATGGAGACTCCACATACTAGAAGCTGAGTCAGGGGATTTGTGAGGTCAAGGCTAGCCAGGGCCAGATAGCAACACCTTACATTTTTTTTTTAAAAGCCAGAAACATGTTGTTGTTGTTGTTGTTGTTGTTTTTCTAGTTGCAAATGATACAGTGTCTGTCACAAACTCAACTCTTCTGCAGCTCCTCTGCTGTTAGAAAAAGAACAGAGGCTATGGTAGAAAATGGTTTGTAGGCTGTGGGTATAAAGGTAGAATCTTTCCTAGCATGCAAGAGGCCCTCTTAGCTCTACCATAAAGCAGATAAAAATAAACCCCAATTAAGAAATAGACAGCAGTATGGGTCTGGCCCACAGACTGCTGTGGGATATCCCTGAGGTATCACATACACAAGACCCCACTCTTATCTTCTTACACATAACCTCTTTTCTTAGTCTACTGCATCATACAAAGGGTATCACATACAGTAGCTTCAGTTCTGAATTCGCTCATTTTATAAATATACACACATGTTAGGGATGTTAAAAAAAAAACAGTCAGTAAATGCAGAGTGTTTGCTGTTCGTCAGGTTGTTGGTGGTAGAGTGAACAAATTTCTAGGACATACTGACTGAAGAGTGATAGAAATGTGCAATGACAGTAGTGACTAGGGTAGCTCTCGTTCTAGTTCACAGCACAGTGTGGAAAACCAGAGAGGTCCAAAACAATGTGGTTCACACAGCAGGTATTGCTATAGTGCCTCACTGCACTGGGCTGGAGACTCCAGGTCATCAACGCCACAGACATTGATTTGTTATTATTGGTGATTAGTGTTTGTGTGCATGTGTGTACATGTGTGAGTGTGTGTGTATGTGTGTCTGTGTGTACGTGTGTGTGTCTGTGCGTGTGTGTGTATGTGTGTGTGTGTCTGTGCGTGTGTGTGTGTATGTGTGTGTCTGTGTGTCTGTGTGTGCATGTGTGTGTCTGTGTGTGCATGTGTGTGTCTGTGCGTGTGTGTGTCTGTGTGTCTGTGTGTGTGTCTGTGCGTGTGTGTATGCATGTGTGTGTATGTGTGTCTGTGTGTGCGTGTGTGTGCATGTGTGTGTCTGTGCATGTGTGTGCATGTGTGTGTCTGTGTGTGCATGTGTGTGTCTGTGTGTCTGTGCATGTGCGTGTGTGTCTGTGTGTATGTCTGTGTATCTGTGCGTGTGTGTGTCTGTGTGTGTGCATGTGTGCGAGTGTGTGTGTGTGTGTGTGTGTGTGTATAGGGGAATGTACACGCCACAGTGCACTTTGGAGGTCAAAGGATACCTCTTGGCTTGCCTCTTCTGTGGTGGGTTCTGGGGACTGGACTCAGGTTGTCAGACTCTCTCACGGCAAGGAATGTGACCCGCTAAGCCATCTCCGTGGCCTCTAGTCACTTCTGCTTCACTGTGAACCAGATGGATGTTGATAAATGAAAGTACAACAGGGGATGTACAGTATTCCCTCCATCCTTAGCGAGTATATTCTGAGACCCACCATTGATAGTACTAAGCCTACATTTACTCTGCTTTATGACAAAGTTTAGTGTATTGGACATAATAAAAGTAAGTAAAATGGGCTATATGAACCCAGGGACTGTGGTATCATGGTAGTTGGCCTTGTAATGAGGGGGATTGGTAGCAAATACAGTGTGGATGCCCTGGGAAACAGGATAATACCCATCCTTTTAAAAAAAGATTTGTTTATTTTTATGTATGTGAGTACACTGTAGCTGTACAGATGGTTGTGAGCCTTCATGTGGTTGATAGGAATTTGATTTTTAGGACCTCTGCTCATTCCAGTCAATTCTGCTCGCTCAGGCCCCAAAATCTATTTATTATTATATATAAATACACTGTAGCTGTCTTCTGACATACCAGAAGAGGGCGTCAGATCTCATTACAGGTGGTTGTGAGCCACCATGTGGTTGCTGGGATTTGAACTCAGGACCTTCAAAAGAGCAGCCAATGTTCTTACCCACTGAATCATCTCGCCAGCCCCAATAATCACCATCCTTGTAGATGGGGTAGGGGAATGCAATGTCTCATCACATTACCCAGAAAGGCGTGCGACTTTCTTTAATGAATGAATCCTATATCTCTGGAATTTTCTGTTAAATATTTTCAGTTTGACCTGAGTCTGACCACAGATAACCGAAAGGAAGTTAAACCATGAGTATACAGAGCAAGTGTTGCTAAGTAGTCACCTTCACCAATCCTACCACATAAGCATTAACTAGCCATGCTGAGTTTTATCTATGTTTTACCATGTGAAAATGCAGTTTAATTTTTTTTATTTTGTTAATTTCAATTTATTAATTAAATTCACTGATATTCATTTTATTAATTTTTATTTCCACTTAAAATTCCCAACTGCCATATTTAATGTAAACTTCAAGTACTTACTATGTACCATATTGTTCTAGGATTGCATGTATAGTGTTGAAACAAAAGGCAAAATGGAAATTATCTCCAGTTAGAGATGAGCCTTTGAGAACAGAAGATGTTGCCTTGTCATGTAACACTAGGAGGTTAACAGGCCCTGGAGGCACGTTACTGGACTCTAGCCAGTCTAACGGCAGCCTCTGATCTCTCTCGCCTCTGACCGCAGGTACCCGCAAGATGGAATACAAGGGCAGCAGCTGGCACGAGACCTGCTTCACCTGTCAGCGCTGCCAGCAGCCCATTGGAACCAAGAGCTTCATACCTAAGGAGAATCAGAACTTCTGCGTGCCCTGCTATGAGAAGCAGTATGCCCTGCAGTGCGTGCAGTGCAAAAAGGTGCTCCGGATCCCTTGGGGCCTCTTGTCATCCTCAGCTTCCATCCTTGGCCCAGCTGTCATGAAGGAATGCCTGTCACATCTCTATGCTCCGAGAGCTTGCCCCTTCCTGCCTTTCGAGTCTGTTCTCTTGGGTGTCTGTGTGTTGATCTATTGGGTCTGTGATCTGGTCTTTATCATGCCTTCAAGAACATTTCCAAATGTTATTACCTGATGTTGGAGGGAAGGGAAATGCCTTATCCTTAACCTGTCTCTGTTAGGCTGATCTGGAATAAACAAGAACCACAGACGAGCTCTGCCACACCCTCCCACATACCGCTCCGTGGATGGTGACACTTCCAGGACTTCAGTGCCATTAGGACCTATACCTGCCTGTTAAGCCCTTCCCCTCCCTCACTTCCCTGCCCTCCTATGCCCTCTGCTCTCCTCACTCCCCTGCTGCACTGCCCTTTACCACATCTGTGGCAGTTCTTTGCTTAGCTTCTGCACCTGTCTCTCCTGGGATGTCTTTCTGCTGTGCACCCACCACTTCAGGCTTGGAAACAGTTTGGTCCCTTCCAGCAAGGCTCATCTTGATGTGGTAGGGGAAGCTCTCATTGGGTTCACCCGTAATGGACTCTGTAAGCAAGGCAGGTAACACACCCTGAATGCTGTGTTCACTCATGTATGTTTGATGGCCATAGAGTCTATTTATTTGTGCATATGCACAACAGAAACCTGAGCACCGTTTAGTAGTTGTTGACCTGGAGATCAGCTCCACTGCCAGGGTTACAAGCCTGTAGGCACCCCTACAGACACCACATGGCAGCACCATGAGAGCGGTCCCCGTGGCGCCTTTGAGTCACTCCTCCTGTCATCTGCTTATCCATGTGGTCATTTTAGTTGCAAAAGTGCAGCAGGCAGTCTTGTGGGTGCATGCCTTTGTATAGCTGCTCCCTAAATACACTCAGGGCTTTCAAGCTGGGCATGGCCATCCTCAGGCAAGGAAAGAGGGGTCTGAGGGCGGGCAGGACATTCAAAGGCTGGATTTTAATCTGTGTGGAAATGATTCTGCAGCCAGCAGGGTGTCTTTGATACATGTGCTGTGAGACAGGACAGATTGGTCACAGAGTAGACAACAAGAAGAACCAGCTAAGGTGGGGCGGAGGGTGGAGGCTGGGGGTGCTGAGGAAAGAAATCTCCAAGAAAGCCATGCTTAAGCCGAAGTGAAGCTGAGCCTGCTGCTGTGATGTGAGAGGGGGTGGAGAGGGGTGTGAGGAGATGTGGAGGGAGTGGGAGGAAGTGGAAAGTATGAAGAGAGGAGGAGTAGTTGGGGGGGTTGAATAAAAGAGGTGAGGTAGAAGGGGTAAGGGGAGGAAGGGGCAGGAAGGGAGAGGAAGGGGGAAGGGGCAGGAAGGGAGAGGAAGGGGGAAGGGGCAGGAAGGGAGAGGAAGGGGAAAGGGGGAAGGGGAGGAAAGGGGAGAGGAGGAAGGGAAGTGGAGGAAGTGGGGGAGGGGAGGAAGTGAGGGAGGGGAAAGAAAGGGAAAAGGAATGGGGAGGGGGAGGGGAGGGGGAAGGTAGGGGGAGGGGAGAGAGGGGAGGGAAGGGGAGAAAGTGGGGGAGCATAGGGAATAGGAGACAGAGAAGAGGAGAAGGATGTGAAGGGTACTGGATCCAGAGCACATAGGGAGGATCAGGGGAAACTCAAGGCAGAGTAAGCATCACTTTACATGTTTCCTGTATCCCCCCGAACATGGAGACCAAGAATATTTTTCATAAATTCCATTTCTGGGGCAGGGGAGTGACAGACAAGTGATTACTCCTGTGTGGTTTAATGACAAGAGCACAGGACAGAAGGGAGTCCTGATTCTCCTTCTTGCCTAGTCATTAACTGGCTGTGACATAATTCTTGGGCAATGCCTGGGTCTCAGTTGCTTCATCTACAGCCTAGAAATAGCATCTTGCCACACAAACTTCATGCAGGGACTTCAGAAATGGCCAAATGCTGCCATACTGTTCACAAGGTAAAGAGCTCTGGGGCGTGGCCTGTCGTCTGTGGCCACTGCATGCAGAGCCCAGGCTCACCTAGACTCCCCTGACTTCTGACTCTGCTCTCCACCATGATTTAAATTCACATGGAGAGCAATGCTTGGAGGTTACTGGAAGCAGTGGAGGTTTGGCAAGCTGTTTATTACCTTGCAGCTTCTTTAGAAACCTCCTATGACTGCACGACAGGGTGAGGAGAAAGGCCTTCAGGGTGCCACGTCAGCAGATGCGGATTCCAGAAAGCCTCTGCCTTTCTGCCTCTCTAGTTACTGTACAGGCTGAGCATGAGACTAGCGCTGGAGAGGCCAACCAGTTGCTGGGATTTGAAGGAAGGCTTCCACGGAGATTCACCCTTTTCTCTTCATCACTCCGACTTTGTAGACAGAGGGGAGGTACTGAGGTCTCTAGCTACAGGTCTCGGGGCTGCTCAGAAGTAGCAGTCAATGACTCCACCACTGAGCTACCTTCCTATTTGGGATGGTGACAGTGCCCCATAGCACCCATTGCTTCTGTTCCCCTGCACTACTGTGAAACCTAAAGACCCGGCATCACTAGGGAGAACGCCAGGAGCCATAGCAATGGTGTGGGTGGTAACATGTGGTGCCTGGGGTATGAAGTTTCTTTTCTTTTCTTTTCCTTTTTTTTTTTTATTAGATAGATTCTTTATTTACATTTCAAATATTATCCCTTTTCCTGGTTTCCACTCCAAACCCCCCCTATCCCCTCCCCCTGCTCACCAACCCTCTCACTCCCACTTCCTGGTCCTGGCATTCCCCTACACTGGAGCATCAAGCCCTCAAAGGACCAAGAGCCTCTCCTCCCACTGATGACTGACAAGGCCATCCTCTGCTACATATGTGGCTGGAGCCACGGGTCCCTCCATGTCGACTTTAACAAACTGTATTTGTTGGGGGTGGGGGGGCGTGTCTTACATCATCCATGGGCCACAGCAGTGACAGAGGTTTACCAGAAAGAGGGGTAGCCCTGACTCTTACACTTGTCTCCCCCAGCCTATCACCACAGGAGGTGTTACTTACCGGGAGCAGCCCTGGCACAAGGAGTGCTTTGTGTGCACAGCCTGCAAGAAGCAGCTATCTGGGCAACGCTTCACAGCACGGGATGAGTTTCCATACTGCCTGACCTGCTTCTGTGACTTGTACGCTAAGAAATGTGCTGGGTGCACCAACCCCATTAGTGGTAAGTGTCCTGGGAGGGCCATTGCTTCCTGGAACAACACGGATGCCTAGAGTGTTAGCACAAGAGTGTTGTTAATATCTTGAGGCTCTGAGCCCAGCAAGCATTTCTGCCTCTCTGCTGTGCATCCTCAGAACACAGCTGGTGACTTCCCCTTAAGCCTGGGAATGCAGAACCATGAGTGTTTCTGCTTGGGTCTGAGTCTATTATAGTCACATGAACAAAATGAATGGTGCATTTCAGCCCTGACAGCAGACCTGGTATTTGAAGTATTCATGTCATCTTAATGAGACTCTTTTAACCACAAACCACAGCTAGATGGGGACACATACTGAGTAGCACAGTCCCCAGAGAGTTTGACAAAGTGAGAGCCCCAAATGTGCCTGGCTGGCAGACTAGTATTTGGACTGAGCTATTGAGTATGCTGAACATATTGAGGGTAGAGACTACTGGCTTCAGACTAAAGCCCTTTGATTTTTTTTCACCATGTACCAATCAGTGACAGGGGGTGGGGGTGCAAATATTCTGTCATATATAGGAGTTTTTCTTGAAGTGGTCTTTCCAATCCCATTCATCCAGTCTACCTGTTTTTGTTTCTTTGTTGCTCTGATAAACACCATGATTAAAAGCAACATGTGAAGGAAAGGATTTATTTTATCTTACTGTTTATAACTCCATCATGAAGAGAAAAGGGGGCAGGAACCTGGAGGCAGGAATCCAAGCAGAGCCATGGAGGAGTGCTGCTTACTGGCTTGCTCTTCATGTCTTGCTCAACATGCTTGCTTGTAGAACCCAGGACCACTGTCCAGGGGTCACATTCTCCACATTGGGCTAGTCCCTCCCACGTCAAGAAAATGCCCGACAGACTACTTAGCTACAGGAAGAGGTCCCTGCTTCCCAGACAATCCTAGGTTGTACAGAGTTGACAGAAAGCTAACAAGCCCACTGTTTCGTCATCCGCGATGCACCGTCAGCAGACATATGTGGCAGGAAGCAGCGAGGCACAGACTTTCCCCTATAGCTTTGTAGGGTCTTTATACAGACACACTTGCATACCGTTGTGTACCTTGCCTAGAACCAAGTTGTCTTGCTCCTATATGCCTTCCTAGCTGGCAGGACTTGGGCACGTACCCAGGTTCATGCTTTATTTGCATGTAAAATTAAAATATACAGAATAGTTCAATTTTGTTGAGACATCTGATTCTAGCGACTTAGATACTGTATTTCCCTTGAAATTAGTTTGGGAGGACAATGGGACATTTTCAGTGGTGTGCCCATCTTTGAAGCTGTTTTCCTAACTTCTGAGAAGGAAATGTCTCCAACACTTTATAATTTATGGAAAAGTAGTATGAATGTGAAGTGCTTTATATTAGACATGGATGTTTGCTGCAGTTATAGAATTTGGGGAAAGTGTTGGAAAAACCAAAATTCTTCCTTTAAAACAGCAGAATTATTCTCTGAAAAGCAATGATTGATTTTCAAGAACATATAGAAGAACTTTGAAACTGCAAACTAGAACGTACTCTTAGCTGTATTTCCAAAGACTTATACATACTGAGCTTCACTACACTGTACCCCAACTCACTGAGCCCCTTCTCTCACCCGCAGCTCCTGCTTCTGGAGCTGATCCCAGGGTCACCCCTCTGCAAGCTGGTATTTCCCTAGCCCTTCCCAGAACCTTTCTAGGTCCTTTCCTATCCTTTTCTCTTCTGCCTTCCTACATCCACTCCCTTTGTTACAGCACTCAGCAAAGGCACGAGGAACTTGCTCCCTTTTTTCTTGTGGGGAACAGGTTTTGTGTCAGGAGAAAAACCTAACCATCGAGAAAACAGCAGACACCTTTTTTCTCAAGGTGCTAGTGATGGAAGCCAGTCCCTCAAACCCTATAGGCAAGGGCTCTATCACTGAGCTACACGGTCAGGTCAAACCGGCACTTTTTCATAGTGTTACAGTACTCTTGTTAGAACCAGTTTCTGTTCGGATGACCCTGAGCTCCTCGAGGCTGTGCAGAGTTGTTGATTATACGTGCAGTCTCTGCTCAGCTGCTTGTTTGAAGCTCACTGCGCATGTGTCATACAGCGGGCTCAAACATTCAAGTGGATCGCTCACTGCACATGTGTCGTTCAGTGGGCACAAAGGTTGAAGCGGATCAGATGGTGCGATTGGTCACCTGTGTTTTCTTTTGTGCACAGGTCTGGGTGGCACAAAGTACATCTCTTTCGAGGAACGCCAATGGCACAACGACTGCTTTAACTGTAAGAAGTGCTCCCTGTCCCTGGTGGGGCGAGGCTTCCTCACAGAGAGAGACGACATCCTCTGTCCTGACTGTGGAAAGGATATCTGAAGGCGGCACAGAAGCCACAGCGCGTGGCACAGAGATTCGGATGTTTTCTTTCATAACCAGGCAATGCTGTGTTCTGATTCCCACCAGCCACCACAAGGCTTCCTCTTGCTGTCCCGGCTTCACGTTTGTTGAAACCCCCTTAGTTCTTTTCTTCTCAGTGGGGACAAGATCCATCCGTAAGCCCCGATGGTTTGGAATTTTATAGAAATGCAAGGCAGATTAAATGAAAAAGTCTTGAGTGTCTTTATAACGCATCCTTCCTTCACATCCTATTTAATTTTTTAAGTGCAATTAACATGTTATGAACTTGAATGTATTTTCAAGGAAGAGCTGGGATTTGCAGCTTTGTGACTTCCTTTTTATGTAAAACCTAGAATAAGACTTATGTAACTTACAATAAAATTATTCAGAATAAAACATTTTGCCAAGCACAGTGTGTGGACTAATGATTAAATGTTAGGGTCCCACTTCACATAACCCTTCTGAGGGTCAGTGGGCACTGCCCACTGTAGGTTCTGATGGTCAGCCGGACTGGGGTGGTATTCATCAAAATTGCATCACACTTTGTTTCAAGAAAGCCTTCCGGTAGCACCGACTTTTCTCCTTCACCAGCGTCCCTTCTCCTGGAACACACATATTCTACATTTGATGGGCAAACCTGTTACATAGTATGAATGACAGCAAGGCTAGGAGGCTAATGACAGGGAGCTCAAATTCTGAGTCACTCACTAACACTGCCTTCGTATCCCATCAAGACACAAGCCACACAAGGCCAGAGACAGTACCTAGTTCCCACAGCTCAGCACCCTAGCAAAGGGAGGTGCACCAAGCACTGAGATCTTCAGTGTGTGTGTCTGTGTCTGAATGTGTATGAATGTGCATAAGTATATGTGCATGTGTGAATGTGTGTATGTGTAAATGTGTGCAAGTATCTGTGTGTGAATGAATGTGTATGTATAAGTATGTGTATGTGTGTGAATGTCTGTGCAAATGTGCGTGTGTGAATGTGTCTGAGTAAATGTGTATATATATGTGTGAATGTGTATGTATAAGCATGTGTGTGAATTTGTGTGTGTATGAATGTGTGTATGTGTGACTGTGTATATGTATGCATGCATAGGAGGTATCAGACTCTCACTCCGTATCAACCCTGCTGCTTCAGCCTCACAGGTACAGGACTCACAGGATAGTCTACTGTATCCTGCTCATCTTCAGGATCTCACTGAAGAGGAACAACAGTACAGACACACAACTCAGACTTCAGGAGCAGCCTGTAAAAGGATCTTGCCTAGTGGCTCAGCTAGGACACAGTGAGCCCGACTTGTGTGACTGGAATGTATTAATTTATCTTTAGGATGGTAGCATGGTAATGTTTCTGCCTTTTATTTCCTAAGAAGGGACAGTTTGATAAAGAGATAATCCATGCCAAAGAAAACACATCTGTTCAGTGTACAAATGTAAAGTCAGTGTTTTTTAATGGGTACAGGATATTCTTTTTATTTATTTTTGATATCAAATGTGTATATAATGTACATAGGTCATTTGTCACTCACTTTTTCCCTCTCTGGTCCCCTTCCCAATCCTGTTGAACCCCAAGTCCTCTGCAACCATCATGTGATAATCCACCTACCTTTATTAGGGTTGCCTGCATGAGCATGGGTGGGGCTATTTACTCAAGCATGGACAATCTACGAATGGCTACACTACTGGAGAAAACTGCTACCCTTTCCAAGCAATCATTAATCAAAATAGCTCCTATGTGAGGCCTTATAAGCCCTTCATCCATACATGATGGAATTCTGAGAGCCCCCATCTTGTGCTGAGTCTTAGTCAGGGTTTGTATACCTACACAAAACATCATGACCAAGAAGCAAGTTGGCAAGGAAAGGGTTTATTCAGCTTACACTTCCACATTGCAAAGGAAATCAGGACAGGAACCCAGACAGGGCAGGAACTAATGCAGAGGCCACGGAGTGTGCTGCTTTCTGGCTTGCTCAGCCTGCTTTCTTATAGAACCCAAGACTACCAGCCCAGGGATGGCACCACCCACAATGGGCCCTCCCACCCTTAATCACTAATTAGGAAAATGCTTTACAGCTGGATCTCATGGAGGCATTTCCTCAAGGGAGTCAGTCTCCTTTCTCTGTGATAACTCCAGCTTGTGTCTGGTTGACACATAAGACCAGTACATGCTGATAACCAGAGTTTCTGACTTTGTGAGAAAAACGACCATGCCATCTCCAGAAGACAGCGTCTCCCTTCAGTCCTTTCCGTCCCCTGGCTTACACTCTGCCCTCTTCTCTGCAGTGTTCCCTTGGATGGAGTGATAAAAATAACCCATTTAAGTTGTGTGAACATTCAACACTCAACTTGTTAGTCATCATCCATTGCACACAGAAGCATCTCTCACCAAGCCTGAGAACAGCACCAATCCGGGGGTATAAACAAACACTCGCAAAGCAGTCTGATACCATATGCCTTTGGCAAAATGGTAACAGGTTCCCCATCAGTGCTTATGCTGTCTCTGCTGGCTTTTCAAGACAAGTTTCTTAAACTGGGTGATGTTGAATAGCATGTGAGGTGCGTATGGAGGATTAAATGAGAGTTAGTCCCCGAAGTTCCAAGTATTTGAACACTTGTTCCCCAGTTGGTGGTAATGTTTAGGGAGGTTATGCAACCTTTAGAAGGTGGGGCCTTGGTGGAAGTGTGTCATAAGGGGTGGGCTTTGAGGCTCCCCAGTCTCATCACACTTCCAGTTCATTCTCTGCCTTCTCTGTGTGGATACTGATTTCAGCTTCTTGCTTTGGCTGTCATGCACCCCACCGTGAGGCACTCTTACTCCTCCAAAGCTGTAAACAAAAGTGGACCTTCTCCACATTTCTTTTGGTCATAAGAGTCTCATCACAGCAGCAGAAAAGTAACTATAACAACCTTGGGTCTTCTGGATTTAGAGCTGACTTGAGGTTCTGCCACTGTCTCAGTTACTTCTCTATTGCTGCGATAAAACACCATGACCAAGACAACTTATAAAAGAGAACATTTAAACTGATGAAAAAAAAAAAAAGAGGCCATGAATTTGAAGGATAGCAAGAAGGGACACATGGGACTGTTTAGAGACATGAAAGGGGAATATGAATTAAAATGCAATCTCAAAAATAAACATACAAAAAAAAGAAAGCATTTAACTTGGCTTATGGGTTCAGAGGGTTAGACTCCATGATGGTGAAGTTGAAGAAACAGTTGAGAGCTTACATCTTGACTCACAACCAGAAGATTAGAGTGGGCACCAGGAATGGCAGGAGTCTTGAAATCTCAAAGCCCACCCCAGTAATTCACCTAATCCAAGAGCATATATCCTTTCCAACAGTTCAGGGGGGAAACTGATCTATAATTCACCCCCTCTTGTATGTATGTATGTATGTATGTATGTATGTATGTATGTATGTATGTATGTATGTGTGTGTGTTCAACCTTATCTGAGTAATGCTAGCTTCCTGAGTTTGGCAGTGTTCCATTCCTTTTGTGTTATGGAACTATTTAATAAGCACTGGTGCAAGCTCATCTTTAAAGGTTTGGTAAGAGTTGACAGTAAATCCATGTGGTTAATAAAGAGCATATTGCACATGCTTAAAACACCCATGTCATATGCAGATGTCTTGTGTCCTTCCTGTCATTGTCTGGCCCGTATATTTTTTCTGTACTCTCTTCCACAACATTTGCTAATTCTTAGAACGGTTGATAAAGATGTTCCATTCAGGGAAGAGCTCTCAATAGTTGCTTAGTATCAGCATCTTTAGCGGCATCCTGAGAGTATTTGGATTTACCATGGCTTGCTGTGAAAAGAAATTTCTGTCTTGATCAATGGTGAGAGCAACCCTTTGTTATTGGGATGAGATGGGCGGGGTAAGCATAACACACACATCACTATATAGATGTACTGAATTATCAAATAATAAATTTAAAGAATTGTATATTAAAATGTCCTATATTAAAATTTAAAGATAGTTTTTAAAATCATTAAAACAGCAATCTGCCCATTTTTCATGATTTCCGTAATTTTTCTTACAATTTGTAATTTTTAGTTTTATTCTATCATGTTCTGGTAAAAACGCAGGAAATTATTTCAATTATTCTGTATTTTGGTACCACTTGGTTTACGGTCTAGGATGTGGTCTATAGTTAGAGAAGGTTCCATGGACTGCTGAGAAGAATGCAAACTCCGTGTCTTCTGGGTGGAGATTCTGTATATACCTGTTTACTTGATTCCTGAGACAGTCCTTCACTGGTGTTAGAACATATATTTTCAGAATTCTAATACTATCAGCTCTCTAAGACCTTCCTAGGACTTCAGCGGCAGATAGGATTCCTTCATTCTATTAATTATGTTCCTTTAAGAGAATCCTGACTAATATGACTTTGGTAGCAGGGAGTGGGCTCTTGCTATGACAGGCCTGACGCTGCCACTTCTTGGGAGAATGTGGATGATTTGGGACTTTAGACCAAGAAAGCAGTCGAATGCTGTAAGCAGGGCTCAACGGGCCATTCTAGTGGCAGCTTAGAAGACAGGAGTGCTGAGAGCAAAGTGGACTTCAGAGGCCCAACTCGAGGGGCTTACGAGGAAAACAATATGAGTAGCTGGATCAGAGGCCAGTCCTGAGATATTTTGGCAAAGAATGTGGCTGCTTTCTGCCTTTGTCCTAAGACTCTGTCTGAGGCTCAACTGTGAAGTACTAGGTTAATTTCCTTGATGAAGGAGTTTTCAAGACATGGACTGCTATGGGCTCCATCACATGGTTATTAAAATTGTTCACTCTAATCAGAACAACTGGGGAAAAATGAAATATAACTTGCGGAGAAAGAGAGCAGCATTCAATTTCATGTTGGAGCTGAGGCTTGAGCAGAAAGAGATGAATTCGAAATGGAGTAAAGGAATGAGGGCTCACAGGGACAGACCACACCAAGGCACGTGTCTAAACTGGAAAAAAAGAAAGGCCTACGGAATTGGTTGTCCCTAAAACGCATCAGCCAAAGGAAGTTGCAACAAATGTGGTTCTGTGTGGTTAGATTCCATTCTGAGCAGGACGCTGAACCTGTTGGCGTTGTCCACGTGGTTCTGGCTTCAGAGTCATGAGGGATACACAAGCAGAGAGGTTGTATAATAATCTCCCATGGTTAAGGAGAGCCTTTAAGGCCAGGGCTGTGGCGGGGAGACCTGGCATGGGGAGGCCTTGAAGGGCCATTCTGTGAAGCTGTGAAGCCAGGGTTGCACTGGAGATGCCAATATGTTGAAGATGCCAGAGCCATGAGACATCTGCCAAGAAGAGTTGCCCACGGGGAGTGGAACCAGCCAAGGAAAGAGACGTATGTTTCAGGCAGCAAAGCTAAGAGAGTGGAGCTACCTAAGCCCTTTGCCATCACATGCAAAGCTTTAGCATTTGGAATTTGCCCTGTTGGATTTTGGTCTTGCTGTGGATCAGTGTTTCCTCACTATGCCCCGTTCGTTCCTTTTGGAATGGTAATGTACATCCTGTGGCACTGTATGTTGGAAGCATGTAATTTGCTTTTCTTTAAGAGATTGCCTTGGTCTAAGACAAAAGTTGGACTTTTTAACTATGCTAAGACTGTTCTCAGTGCATTTTGCATTATGATATATAAGGCCATAGGCTCATGAGGGTCAGGGAGTTGAATGTGCTAATTTGAATGAGAGTGGCCACCACAGCATCACATGTTTGAACACTTGGTCCTCAGCTGGTAGAACTGTTTTTGGGTGGGATTAGGTGGCATGGCCTTCTCAGAGGTGCATCACGCTGAGGTTTCAAAAGACCGTCTATCTGCCTTATGGTTGTGTCTCAAGATGTTAGCTTCAGGACATGCCTGCCTGCCTGCCTATGTTCCTCACTGTGGCTGTCATAAACTCTAACCCCCTGAAATAAGCCTTCTTCTAAAGTTGCCTAAGTCAAGGTATCTTATCACACACAGAAGAGTAGGACGGAACATTGGGAGATGTGGCCTTGCTGGAAGAAGTATGTCTGGGGGTGGGGTGGGGGTGGGTTTTGAGTTTTTGAGGGAGACTCATGGCTCCGTGGTGTGCTTTCTGTCTCTTGCTTATGTTTCAGGGTGTGGGCAATCAGCTGCCCCTCCTGCTTTCTGGCATCTACTGCCTCTACTCTGCCATCATGGATTCTGACACTGAAACTGTAAGCACAAAATAAACTTTCTTCTCTAACTTGCTCTAGGTATAGTGTCTTACCACAGGAATAGAAAAGTTGCCAAGTTATAAGCCAAGGCATAAAATAAGCTCCTGTGCATCTAGACATAAATTACTGAATAAATTATTGGTTCATATCCTGTCATTCCAAATATATTACTTCATTCTCACTGCCTGCCTTCTGCATGGAATTAGGAATTGAATCACCCTGCTCAGCCCTAAAAACATAACCTGATGTAATTAAAATCCACAAGAACTCACATCTATTTCACAGTAAGAAAATCAACTGAGTTTTTAAGCAATTGAAAAAAATTAGTCATTTCAGTTCATAAAACACACCACTGCAAGAAGACCTTTGTCTTTGCTCTTTTTTGTTTGAAATAGAAAATTACCAGAGTATTTTCCCAGTTGCTCGATTTAGAATTTCAGTCTTCAAATACAGCAACATTAAGATCCCAGCTAAGGAATTTAGTCACTTAAGGTCAGTAATCAGGAGTTATAAGCAAAAGGGCTGAGGTAGAACTTGCCTCAGAAAAACACCTACTCTCCCCAGAGTGGAACACTTGGGGATGCACATCTTCACATCAATCAAGACATCTTAAACACGACATCACTAACTGCCCTCTTGCTCACAAAAGGGAACCCGACTGGGCTGCTTGAACGTGGATAAGATCATGCCACACATAATGGCACTTCCTGAACCAGTTTCTTCAGTCACATAAGTCATAGGAAAAAATTTTCATCTTATTTGTATCGCAAATGACAGGCCTGCTCAAGATAGCTTTATTCAGTTTATTTAAATAAGGACAAGGCTACTTAAAAGACTATACATACAAAAAATGTACATTACAAGGTCAACCTTTTCTATACTGAATTACAAAACGTACACAAGCATTTAATAAAAGCATACTTAANCACANGTTGACCAACTAGTAGCCTCTNAGCACTGCTCAAACCCCACAGTAGTAGAGAAAGCGCTTACATGGGGGGATTTAACCTACCGGCNGTTTTACTTAATGTAAGTTTTTAAAAAGTCATTGCTGTTGAATGAGTCTCTACATCAGTTTTTGAACTGTCTCTCAAACTTAAGTCAACCAAAACAGAATTTCAAATGAAAATTTCAATTCTGAAGAATTTTAATACCAGCAAATACAGCCTTATGGCAGTAGTGAGCCACTCTTCCAAGTGTCTGGCAGCTGCCTAAACTAATAAGGCTACTCTGGAAAACTATGCTGCTGTAACAGCCTTTGGGAAGCAATTTAGTGTCCTGGTGCTACAGGATTCCAGACTGTAGGATCCACACAGTGATCTAGCACCCCCTCAAATGGAAGAGGATTGGGGTCAGACTATCTTCACCCCTTAGTGAATGGAGCAAGGTCACACACACAATACAATCTGCAAATCTAAGTCTGAAGCTTAGACCTAGAGAAAAGAGGAAGGAGAATGGGAAAGAGACCAGGATATTCAAAGTAGGAAAAAAAGAACGAGGCTGACTTGCTGATGGTAGATGCGGTGCCTTTTGTACCTCAAGCGCTTCCACTGCCTCTAATGCCATCTATCTGCCCAACCCAGGAATAAGAGTATCTTGCCTCACTGGGATACAGAATCCAAAGCAACAATACTAACCCCCTATACTATTAAGGAAACCTACGGCAGACTTGTTCAGCACTCTCATCGAGTCCTTCTTACCCAAACTGAAACACTACTTCAGAACAACACTCCCAAGCTAGCTGCTCCAGATGCCCAGTAGTCGATGCTTCATCACATGGAGGAAGCCAATTCCATGATCCCTTCAGGAGGCATGGCGCTCCATGACGGAGGTACTACGTAATACACAGTGCATGGGTCAATGCTTCTCCACTTCTCAAACTCAAGACAGCTCAACAATATGCTGCTATGTGAGCATAGACGCTGAATGTTCATAGTATAAACTTCAATTTGAAGCAACAATGTTACACAGTTCAGCTGTTATTACCAACCTACTCTGTACGTTAAATATACAAATTAAAAATTAATTTCACCAAGTAACTAAAAATAAATTCCCACTGACTTAAAACCGTCAAATGGCTAACTCTCTCCTTAAAGAGAGAAAGGCCAGTGGAAGCAGAGAGACCAACTGAATATAAAATACAATGTGTTGTTGAACTCTAAAAACTACACTTTTAAAATATTCCTTGACGATTACATATAGGAGCACAGTTCCTTTCAACAATATTAACTTATCAACCCTGCAGGTGACAATGTATTTAAAACATTACTGTAGCATCAACAATCATGCAACACTTAATATCATAAATTTTGTCTTATGTGTACAAATTTAGTCTGGAAAAAAAAAAAAGAACACTTAAAAACTACAGGGTTGATGTCTAAGAACAGTACTTACCTGCAAGGCTGAATTATTTTTTGTAAGGCTATTCTGATAAATGAACTAAAATGGTTGTTTTAACAAATCAAAGAAAGGAGATGGCCCTAAGGCATACTAACAAGGCAAACCAACAATTTGAAGATTATATATGGAAAAATCTATGAAGTATCTTCTGCTCTAAGTAGGAAAAGGAAGGAGCAGACGCTAGACATCACGAACGTAAAGCAAACAGTATTTTCTCATTTTCCTGCATTATACAAGTGGATAATGCTACTTGTACAAAAATAAAAAGAGCATCACTTAGCCCTGCATGGGACAGTGCTGCAGGAAGCTGTATTATAGCACATGGACCTCTTCAACAGAGTCCACTTCCTACTGCATTCTACAGTGAATTCCAACTCCAACATTCTGATAATGACAACTGCCTACCCCAGAGCATACTGATAAGCACCCCCACCACCACTGTCACACATTCTGGATTTTCTTATGTCTAGGACTCTAGGACCCATCATTCCCAAACTTTCTGACACAGAGTACTGCCTCTAACATGATCACCCAGCCTGAAGACTTTGAAATCAGTCTCATTTTAAAAAGATAAAGCTCATACAAGAAATAGCTGAACTCACAGTGAGAACTCAAGCCACATAAGAAAAGAGTAGGCAGGGTCCCTGNAAGCCAGGAACATTCTAAAGACACAGCAGCTTCTGCCATTGAGAGAGAGGAATGGCAAGCCCCGACTTCCCTTTTGCTTTCTGCGGGGCAGAGTGGCATACATAACTAAAGAGCAGAAAGCTTTTCCATCAACACCATCAACACACTTTCCTTGGCGAACCCTTCAAGATGCAGGTGGCAATATTTGCCACAATACTGTGAACTGCTTTATGCTTCTGCTTAGGAAAAGAATTTGTAGAGGATGTGTACAAAGCTCTCTTTTAAAAAGAAATTCTTCCCTAATTGGGACATGAAAGTCAAGACATTGTAAGGAAGGGAAGAAGGAATAGAGGGAGGGAGAGAAGGAAAAGACTCATTTTCCAAACCTATCTTAAACCTCAAGAAAATCCCACAGTATTACTGTAGATACTGTGGACTCATCTGAAAACTGTGGCTGCAGCTCTGTTTATATTTTGGAGGCTTGCTTTCACGGCCATGTAACATGCTGTATCTTCCTCTTCACCTCTGGAGGCTTCAGGTGATTCTAGAAGACAGGAACAGAAACAGTTTATAACAGCAGATGCCTCGGACGTTCAAATGAGCACTCACCCAGTCAAGCAAGAGCACTGCTGCCCTCTGGTGGGAATGATGCTCCAATTAGTAAATAAGTATATCTCTTGGCTCCCACTTGTCTGTTCTGTGGCTCTCAAATGTTCTACACTAAGATCATTCTCTCTCTCTCTCTCTCTCTCTCTCTCTCTCTCTCTCTCTCTCTCTCATACACACACACACACACACCCTTTGAACCTTATCCCATAAACAGCAGAACCAGAAACTACAGAAGGTAGAGGGAATAGGCCTCTCTTGAAGATCCTAGCCCATCTCTGTCCCTGATGTCATAGTCTAAACTTCATGAAACATGTTCACTAAATATTTACATTTCTAAGGTAATACCTAGCTATATGTATCTACATGTATATACAAAGGTCATGGGTGTAAATACATATGCCTCAAAGGCTCACTTCTCATTGTAGTATTTCAGATGTGGATTATTCTTTTTACTTTTTTAAAAAATTAGTTTTTAAAAAGATTTCTTTATGTATGTAATGTATGTGAGTACATTGTCACTGTCTTAAGACACACCAGAAGAGAGCACTGGATCCAAGTATAAATGGTTGTGAGCCACCATGTGGTTGCTGGGAATTGAACTCAGGACCTCTAGAAGAGCAGTCAGTGAGTGCTCTTAAGGGCTGAGCCATTTCTCCAGCCTTGGATTATTCTCTTTTCATCCCATGTTTTCCTCTATCTCACAAAAGTGGTTAAAATAAGTATGAAAGCATATTGGCGTCCAGCATATTCTCTACACAGTCTGGCCACTTAACTGAAAAAGTCATGCAGCTGTGATGTATAAAATCCAAGTATCACGATGTTTCAAAACAGCAGAACGCACATATGTAAGAGACTCCCCTTAGAACTCCTCTATCCTTCCAAAGTTAAGTAATTTGGTGTTTAGGGAAGAGTAGATTCTAAGGTAAGTTAAAGTACAAACAGACTTAGGGCCTAGGCCCAAATACTACTTTATAAATGTGTTGCCCTAGACAACAGCATTCTGGACCTCACCAACAAAGGAGTATTCACCTTTTTGATTCCAAGTTGGAAAGAGAAAATTTTATGAAATCTTCCTCTCTGCATTCATTTTATATAGAAAGAAATTTAGTGAACTTTCAAAAACAATAATCATTGTAGATTTTTAAATTCTAGGATTCAAATATATGAACTACAGGATAAAAAAACCCAAACACTGCAGAGTTCCAGGGCAGCAAGTGGGCACTGTGGTTTGCAGAGTCAGGTAGGAGCACATGTGTTCTCTTCTCCAGCAGTGTCCGCCCACCCTGAACTATACGAATGGCTTGGCCACGGATGCACTCTGAAGAGTCAGGAAGGAGTACCTACTGGGGTAGACTGGGGAGTCTGAGAGCCTGGGCAGGTGAGATATGATCTCCCTCAGGGCATCAGTGGGCTCTGTGCAGGTGGGGCCACTAAGCCTTCTGTGCTGCAGGGACTGGTCTCAGGGTGGTCCTTTGTATCAGTATAGTAAGGAAAGGTGTCAGCTTAACTATCAAAATTCCACTATAGTGTGACATGAAGCCAAATTTTAAACTCTATACTGTTTTCAGATCATAACACACTAAAGGAAATAGGCCTGTTTTTAGCACCCTGTCTACCCCCAAAAGGAACCAAGCACAGCCAGTTGGCCCAGGGCTACAGGGTGGATGCTCAGTGCCATGCTCAATACTGAAGCCACCCCACACTTACTGTGGCCTCTGCCTCTTCCTTAGGAGCAGCCCGCTTTAATTTCACAGGAGTAGTTCCAACAGGGGACAGAGGTGGTGACTTCACTGGACCCGAAGGACTTTTCCTATGCATTAAGTCATGGTTCTGTTTAGTGTCATTATTATTGTGCTCCATTTTATTGTTCACAGGCAAATTGGAAAACAATACTAGGGGTGAAATCTGTGAAGAGGAATTTGGTGATTTCCAGAAGGCGTTGCTGGTGGAGCCTGTCCGGGCAAGAGGCTTGAGCCGGTCGTCTGCTCCGTTCTCCGTCTTTTTCACTTTGATGCTTGTGCTCGTTGAGCTCCCATCGAACACAATGAGGGGTCTTTTCCTTAACCCATCTACAGCACTACTCCTGAAAGCAGAGAGATGTCCTCTTATAAAACACCACACACACTGGCAGGTCAATAAGCAACAAGGTTTAGTGAACAGACTGTGGTAAAGGAAATAATTGGAAGTAAGACTCCCAGGCACAAAGAAACAATTCTCTATGCTTTAAAGTACAAAGGATTTATTTGTAAGAGATTTCATCATCATTTATAATGAGATGTCCCTCCTGGTCTTGGGAGTGTGAATGCTGTTTGGGCAATTTAGGATCTGTGGCGTTTCTAAAGGAGCACCTCAATGGGGGAGGGCGAGGAGAGTTCAAAGACTTCTGACATTTCCAGTTTGTTCTCTATTTCCTGCTTGCAGTTCAAGATGGGAGTTCACAACTGTCTACTGCTGGCTGCCATGAATGCACGCCAGATGGACTCATCGCTCTGGATTAGGGAAAGACCTCCTTATAAGCCCAAATAAGCCCTTCTGTCTACAAACTGCCTTGATCTGGTGCTTTATCAAAGAAATAGAAGATAACTAATATAAGTATTAGCTAGCTCCATAATAAAAAAAGAGCAGCTTATTAGTAGTGCTATCCTGACCATGTGATCACAATCCATTATTATTTTACAAGAGAAACTACAAGACAGTTCCAAGACTCCCATAGCAATAGTCCATAAACAACAAAGCAAAGTCCTACTACAGTCACCAAGTGTTTCCAAGGTCTGGATACTTTCTCATCAGTGATTAAAACATCTGTACAATTGTAATCATGGGATTTGATGAGTCTTCATGGCCATTGGTTAACTGGTACATTTCACTGCTCGAAAGCACAGGCCTGAACAATGCAGGTTATTGTGAATACTTGTGGATTTAAACATGCATTAGCATAGAAAACACAGAATAAATACAAGGTATAGAAGATTAGCAGCAGTGACCGGCACAGGAACTTTCAGTGGATGGAGCTGGCAGGGCTGAGCATTGCTTTGCGTGAATCCCCAAGGGAGGGATGAGTGACTGTGAAGGCTGAGCCCGTGAAGACTTTCAGTCAGTTAGTGGCCTTTTTGCAAAACAAGCAGACTATAAACCCACTGTAGAATAAGTCAATGGTGTGCACAGACCAAAGGAACACGCTTGTACTGTGAAACACAGCCTCCATCTTCATTCAGGCATTGAAACCTCTATGCCCACCCTCATCTTTGGTCAGTTACATCTTCTGAGGGAGGGCATTTAATATAGTTCCTCATGTTATAGTGGTCCCCAATCACAAAATTATTTTCATTGTGACTTCTTAACTAATTTTGCTACTCTTGTGAATTTTAATATAAATATCTGTTTTCTGATGGTCTTGGGCAACCCTTGTGGAAGGGTCATTTGACCCTCAAAGGGTCAGGACCCACAGGATGGGGGTTAAAGACTTGTACCATTTGGAGGTTGCTCTCTCTGCTTCCCATTTGGGGTCTGAGATGGGAGCTCTCAGCTGTCCCTGACACCCTGCCCAGGGCTTGCTACTGTGATGGTGGTGGGCTTTTATTCCCCTGGAACCACAAGCCAAATAAAACTCTTCCTTCCATAAGCTGCCTTGGCCATGACGCTGTATCACAGCAATAGAAATGTAACTAATATACTATGTCTCACCTTGGACTAGTTATAGCATTCTTCTGGAACCATGTTTATCCATAGAAAAAAACAGTGAGTTCACCAAAACAGGATACTTTTAGATAATCTCAACTATAATGCTCTGGTTCAAGATCCAAATTGTAAAACTTTGTGTGTGTGCACAAGCAGAACTGGGGGGTGGGGGTGGGGTTGGGAGTCCTATAGTGCTGGTACCAAACCCAGACTTTGCACACCATCTACGTAAGTGCTCTATAACTGAGCTTTAAACCTCAACCTCCAAATTGCAAATTCTTACAATAAAGCCAAAGATCTTTTCTAAACAATACCTGTGGGCTATTAAGTTTAGCTTTGAAGGAAAATATGATGAGCTGATGAGCACTGAATGGTTTGCTTACTACTAGGATAAGTGCTGGAATGTGCTAATAGTACTGCTTGAACTGAAGAATCTCAACAAGTAAATGAAATGAAAGGTACACATAACAATTCAGAGGCTCCTGAAGGCTAGCACTGAAGTGTACTAATATGCAATCATCCTGATCAATGATGAGCCGTTTGTACTTCTTTTCCAGAAGACTAAGACACTTATATTCGACTACATTCAAGTTGCCCAGTCACCTCAGCTGAGAGACTCACAAGAGATTAAAGCCACTGTCAACTTAAACTTACATCTTCCCTCTTCCCCACCCTTCCAAACCTCCTCTTATGGCTCTAGTCCATTCTCTACACAGTGCCTATGAAGAGAAGGTTCAGGTAACTGATAAATACCACCACTATTACAACCAACACTCATGGATCTCAGAATGTCAACCTCACAAGGAAGTCAACAACATTTACTAGTCAAATGAAAATTTCCTTCTAAAGCAATTTGATTAGTTTTCTGAAATTTAGGAATATTTTAAGAATTAGATGACTGTGCCTAAGTAACACTCCTCATTTCCACATTAGTCAAAAAGGTTGAGATCTTACTTGACTCTTCATTTTTTTTTTTCCTCAAAAGTCAACAAATTCTATTGATTCTACCTTCAAAATACATCTAGACCTTAGCCCATCAAATTCCTTAGTCAAAACCATCATGTACTGCCTGGATAATAGCACACCCTTCCCCTTTCTCCTCCTCCCTTCTTTTCTTCCTCTCCCTTTTAATTCTTCATTGATTCTTTGTGAGTTTCCCATCATGCATCCCAATCCCATTCATCTCCCTGTCACTTCATATTCACCCTTGTAACCTCCCTACCAAAGGTAAAATAAATAAAATAAAAACAAAACAACAAACTTCCATCATGGAAGCTGCAATGTGTGACAGTGTATTATCACACAGTATACCTTCTGTCAAGACAGACATCTTTAGTGTTCACTGCATTGGTTCAAGGCCTCTGGTTTCTGTTACTCCGTCTTCAGAGTGGACCCCCACCCTGAAGTCCCAGAGCTGCTGCTGGGAGCCCAGTGGACTCGGGACCCATCACCCACCAAAACCCCCACTCTCCCGAATACCACTTCCCTTTAGGCCCTTCCACCCCTTGCACCCAGTCCTTTCTGCTGGGGCAGACTCCTAGTTGGTGTACTCCAGTGAAAACACCATATTCTGACCCATCCTAGAGGACACACTGCACTCAGAGCAGCTAAGGATCAGCTGCACTCAGAGCAGTTGGATAACAGCTTGACTGCTCCACTGAAGACCCAACAGTCTGAAGGCCTCCCAGGAGATCTACTGCAGCCAGGGCAACAGATCAGCAGCTTGGAAGGCCCTACAGGTGGTCTGCTACAGCCAAAACTGCAGGCCTACCAGGAGAACTGAAGCAACCCGGGGATAAAAGAGGCAGACTCCAGACAGTCACCCAGACCAACAAATACCCAGATGGTGAAAGGCAAGTTCAAGATCATAAGTAACAGAAGCAATAAACGTGGGCATCATCAGAACCCAGTTCTCCCACCATAGCAAGCCCTGAATACAGCACACCTGAAAATTAGGAAGCTGACATAAAATCCTATCTCATGAAGAAAATAGATTCCTTTAAGGAGGATATCAATAACTCACTGAAAGAAATACAGGAAAACACAGGTAAACAGGTGAAGGAATTGAATAAAGCGACTCAAGACCTAAAAGTAGAAGCAGAAACAATAAAAAATAAAAAAATAAAATAAATTAAACACCACACACACACACACACACACACACACACACACACACATACACACACACACAAATGGAGGCAAATCTGGAAATGGAAAACCTAGGGAAAAGGTCAGGAATTAGAATTACATATGTAAGTATCACCAACAGAATACAAAAGATAGAAGAGAGAATTTCAGGTGTAGAAGATATTGAAGAGACTGACACAACTGTCAAAGAAAATTCAAAACATAAAAAACTCCTAAGCATAAAAAATTCAAAACACAAAAAGCACCCAAGAAATTCAGGACACAATAAAAGGACCAAATCTAAGAAAAATGAGAATAGAGAAGAATGAAGATTCCCAGCTCAAAGGACCCGAAAATGTCTTCAACAAAATCATAGAAGAAAACTTCCCTAACCTAAAGAAAGAGATGGCCATAAAGGTACAAGAAACCTATAGAACACCAAATAAATGGGACCAGAAAAATAATCCTCTCGTCACATAATAATCAAAACACTAAACACACAGAACAAAGAAAGAATATAAAAAGCTGCAAGGGAAAGGGACCAAGTAACATACAAAGGTAAACCTAGCAGAATTACACCAGACTTCTCAAAGAAACTATGAAAGCCAGAAGATCCTGGTCAGAGGTCATGCAGACTCTAAGAGAAGACAAATGCCAGCCCAAGCTACTATACCCAGCCAAACTCTCAATCAACAAAGATGGAGAAAACAAAATATTCCAGGACAAAACCAAATTCAAACAGTATCTGTCTACCAACCCAGCCCTGCAGAGGATCCCAGAAGGAAATTCCAACACAAGGAAGGTACCTGCACCAAAGAAAGGACAAGATAGTAAGCATCTCACAACACAGCCAAAAGGAGAGAACCACAAGTATATAAAGCCACCGAAAAAAATAAACATATCAGGAACCAACACATCTCTCTTTAATATCTCTCAATACTAACGGATTCAACTCACCCATTAAAAACACATAAGTTAACAGACTGGATACACAAACAAAATCCAGCATTTTGCTGCATACAAGAAACACACCTCAATCACAAAGACAGATACTCTCTCAGAGTAAAAAGATGGAAAAAGGTCTTCTAAGCAAATGGTCCCAGGAAACAAGCAAGAGTTGCCATCCTAATATCCAATAAAATAGACTTTCAACCAAACTTATCAAGTGTGATGAAGAAGGAAACTTCATATTCATCAAGGGGAAAAAAATCCACCAATAGAAAATCTCAATTCTGAACATCTATGCCCCAAATGCAAGAGCACCCACATTCATAAAAGAAACTCTACTAAGCTCAAATCACACATTGAACCCTATACAATAATAGTGGGAGGCTTCAATACCCCACTCTCACCAATGCACAGGTCATTGAAACAGAAACTAAACAGAGACACAGTGAAACTAAGAGAGGTTATGAACCAAGTGGATTTAATGGATATCTACAGGACATTTCACCCTAAAACAAAACATAATTGGTCAAAAAACAACCCTCAACCAATACAAAAAGACTGAAATAATACCATGTATCCTAACAGATCACCATGGTCTAAGGCTGGTCTTCAAGTCAGCAAAAACTACAGAAAGCCCAGATACATGTGGAAACTAAGCAACTCCACTCAATGATAACTTGGTCAGGGAAGAAACAAATAAAGAAATTAAAGACTTCCCGGATTTTAATGAAAATATTGACACGTCATACCCAAACTTATGGGACACAATGAAAGCAGTGCTAAGAGGAAAGTTCATAGCACTAAGTAAAGAAACTGGAGAGATCTTATACTAACAACAGCACACCTGCGAACTCTAGAACAAAAATAAGCAAACTCACCAAAGAGGAACAGAAGGCAGGAAATAGTCAAACTCAGGGTGGAAATCAACCAAATAGAAACAAAGAAAACAATACAAAGAATCAACAAAACCAGAAGCTGGTTCTTTGAGAGAATTAACAAGATAGATAAACTCCTAACTAACTAAAGGGCTGAGAAACAGTATCCAAATTAACAAAATCAGAAATGAAAAGGGAAACAACAACAGAAATGGAGGAAATTCAAAAAAACATCAGATCCTACCATAAATGCCTATACTCAACAAAACTAGAAAAACTAGATGAAATTGGTGGTTTTCTAAAAGATACCACATACCAAAGTTAAATCAAGAGCAGGTAAACTAAACAAGTCCATATCACACAAGGAAATAGAAGAAGTCATTAAAAACCTCCCAACCAAAAAAAGCCCAGGGCCAGATGGATTTAGTGCAGAATTCTACTGGACCTTCAAAGAAGACCCGATACCAATGTTCCTCAAACTATTCCATAAAATAGAAACAGAAAGAACACTACCCAACTCATTCTATGAAGCCACAATCACTGATACCTAAACCACACAAGGACCCAACCAAAAAAGAGAACTTCAGACCAATCTTGCTTATGAATATCGATGCAGAAATACTCAATAAAATTCTTGCAAACTGAATCCAAGAACACATCAAAACCATCATTTACCAAGATCAAGTAGGCTTCATCCCAGGGATCCAAGGTTGGTTTAATATACGAAAATCCATTAATGTAATTCACTATATAAACAAACTCAAAGGAAAAAAAAAATCACATGATCATCTCCTTAGATGCAGAAAAAAAGCACTTGATAAAATACACCTTCATGTTAAAAGTATTGGAGAGATCAGGAATTCAAGACCCAGGCCTAAACATGATAAAAGCAATTTACTGCAAACCAATAGCCACTATCAAATTAAATGGAGACAAAATTGAAGCAATCCCACAGAATCTGGGGGCAAGAAAAGGTTTGCCCACTCTCCCCATATCTATTCAATATAGTACCTGAAGTGCTACCTAGAACAATAAGACATCAAAATGAGATCAAGGGGATACAAATTGGCAAAGAAGAAATAAAGATCTCACTATTTGCAGATGATATGATAGTATACATAAGTGACCCCAAAAATTCTACCAGAGAACTTCTCCAGCTGATAAACAACTTCAGCAAAGTGGCCAGATATAAAATTAACCCAAATAAATCAGTAGCCTTCCGTTATACAAATGATAAACAGGCTAAGAAAGAAATTAGGGGAACAACTCCCTTTACAATAGCCACAAATAATGTAAAATACCTTGGGGTAACTCTAACCAAACAAGTGAAAGACCTCTATGACAGTATCTTCAAGTTTCTCAATAAAGAAATCGAAGATCTCAGAAAATGGAGAGATCTCCCATGCACGTGGATTGGCAGAATTAACAGTAAAAATGGCCATCCTACCACAGGTAATCTATAGATTCAGTGCAATTCCCATCAAAATCCCAACACAATTTTTCAAAGACATGGAATGAATTTTTCAAATTCATCTGGAAAGGGAAAAAAGCCAGAATAGGAAAACAATTCTTAACGATAAAGACTGACTGGGGGATCACCATCCCTGATCTCAAGCTCTATTACAGAGCAATGGTGATCAAAACTGCATGGTATTGGTACAGAGACAGACAGGTTGATCAAAGGAATAGAATTGAAGATCCGGAAATAAAACCACACACTTATGGACACTTGATCTTTGACAAAGAAGCCAAAAATATACAATGGAAAAGAGAAAGCATCTTCAATAAATGGTGCTGGTCTAACTGGCTGTCTGTATGTAGAAAAATGAAACTACACCCAATATTTGTCACCTTGCCCAAAGCTCAAGTCCAAGTAGATCAAGGACCTTAAAATAAAACCAGATACACTGAATCTAAGAGAAGAGAAAGTGGGAAAGAACTTTGACCTCATTGGCACAGGGGGGAAATTTCTTAAACAGAACTCCAATGGCTCAGGCTCTAAGATCAAGATTTGGTAAATGAGACCTCATGAAACTGGAGAGTTTCTGTAAGGCAAAGGACATAGTCAATAAGACAAATCGGCAACCTACAGATTGGGAAAAAAAATCTTCAGTAACCTCACATCCGATAGAGGGCTAATATCCAAAATATATAAAGAACTCAAGAAGCTAATCACCAAAAAACTAAACAACCCAATCAAAAAAGGGGGTACAGAACTAAACCAAGAATTCACAACCTTGAGATTCCACCTTACACCAATCAGAATGGCTAAGATCAAATCCTCAGGTGACAACCCATGTTGGAGAGGATGTGAAAAAAAGAGGAACACTTCTCCATTGCTGGTGGGACTGCAAACTGGTACAACCACTCTGGAAATCAATCTGGATGTTCCTCAGAAAACTGAAAATACATCTACCTGAAGAGCCATATACTACTCTTGGGAATATACCAAAAGATGCCCCACCATGCCACAGGGGCACATGTTCCACTCTGTTCATAGCAGCCTTATTTGTGATGGCTAGAAGCTTGAAACAACCCAGATGTCCCACAACAGAAGAATGGCTACAGAAAATATGGCTCATTCACACAATGGAATATTACTCAGTTATTAAGAATAAGGACATCTTGAGTATTGCAGGCAAATGGATGGAACTAGAAAATATCATCCTGAGTGAGGTAAAGCAGATGCAAAAAGACATGCATGGTATATACTCACTAATAAGTGGATGTTAGCAAAAACAAAACAAAACAAAACAAAAAAAAACAAATATAAACAAAAAAATGTACAGAACACTGAAGATGAAGTCCACAGAACTCAAAAAGGTCAACAAACTGAAGTGCCAAGTGAGGATGCCTCAGTCCCACTTGAGAGGGAGAAAAAAGCAATGACAAGTGGGGAAGGAGGGAGGGACCTGGGAGGGAAAGGGGAGCCGGGGAGAGGGGAACTTGATCTGGTATTGGGTGAGGAAAAAGGACTAAAGTCCTGAGTGCCAGCAGAAAGAATGGAAACAGACATCCTTGGGAGACAGGAGGTTGGGGGGACCCTCCAGAATGCACCAGAGACCTGGAAGGTGAGAGACTCTCAGGACTCAAAAGAAGGGACCTTAGATGAGATGCTCAACAGTAGGGAGAGGGAACTTATAGAGCCTACCTCCAGCAGGAAGACAGGGCATCAAATGAGGGAGAGGGGGCCATCCCACAGTCACAACTCTGACCCATAATTGTTCCTGTCTGAAAGAATTACATGGATGGAAATGGAGAGGGGCCTGAGGAAAAGAAGGTTCAGTGACAGGCCCAAAGTGGGATCAAGAGGAGGGTGGAGGGTGGTGTTAAATATGGAGTGTAATAAATAAGTAAATAAATAAATAAATAAATAAAATTTTAAAAATGTCATTGTGTAGGGCCATGGATGTCTTAAAACCTTCTCATAGTTTCTCATCTCAGAGTAAAGGCAAATCCTCAAAATTCACACGCGTCACTTGATCCCACAATCCCAAGCGCTTCACTTGATCCCACAATCCCAAGCTCATTCACAGGAGGTATTTTACCTCCTTCTGTCTCCATTCCTGGACTGATGTGTGACAGACACATTGCTGACCCAGACTCTCTCAGTGTGGAATATAGGACACATCTCTACTTCTTACAGTTCTTTCTACTGTCATTCTGCAGTCAAGCAGCTGCTGGCCAGTTTATCATTATCCCTCCATGATTCACCTGTCTCCTTAGCATTTATCTCTGCCTATCATAGCATGCACTTAAGTTTCTCTCCACTAAAGCATGAGAAAAGGGATGTCAGTATCACCCACAATCATAGTACTTGGTGCTCATCCAGTGACCAAATAAATAACTCCTCCCGCCCCCAGCCTAAGTTTACCTGGTAGGAAAAAAAACAAAACCAAAAACCAAAAACCCTTTTAGTCACAAAGGATCAGATTATCAACCACAAAAAAAGTACCTTTTGGTGTCATTTTTCACTTCATGGTGCTCTCTTTTCTTCTCCATCATCTTCCCCCATCGATTCTTTGGCAAATCCCTCTGAGGCAATGGTATGGCATGCTGGACATAAAGGTCGGTAAGGTTGTCTTTGTTTACCCTTACCTCATTTTCAACTGGTATGTTCTTCTGTGTGAAAGGAAACAAAAGTAACTTCAAAACACCATCTTTCATTTAAAAGTTACCTAGCCACGTAACATGGTGAAAGCATTATACTTAAGTAAATTATAAAGCTACTTTCACAACCATATAAGAGTCAAACTGTATAATTAGGGTATTAAAGACCCATAGCATTCTATAAAGTTCAGCTTCATCTTAGAGTGACCACGTGCCCTCACTAAGAGGACTGCTGGCCAAGTCCAGAAGTAGAGGACCATTCTACCACTGTCACTACCTTCTTAATCTAAATAAAAATGGGACACTGCCTGAGAAAAACAGATTAAAAAAAAAAAAAGCATCAAATTCTGTCCATAAGCTACTGAGTCGGACCATTATGGTCAGATTGGTGGGGTAGGATCTCAGTCTCATTCTGTGTTTTATTTCTCATGTTTCATTTAATGTGGTGAGTACTTGCATTTTGTTTTGTTTTGTTGCTGGTGTCTGAACCCAGGGCCTTAAGTATGCCAAGTACTGGCTTCACTATGGAGACGCCCCCTACACACACACACACATACACAGAGCACTACTGCAGAAGGAAATTTAACTCTCCATTCTGATGACAGTAACAATAGACCATTAGCAGTCTGTTTCAACCTATTTTCACCATTCAATTCACAGTCCAACCATTTAGGCATATTTACATGCCTAAAAAACTTAAATAATTTATTCTCTCTCATATCCCAGTTCCGTCTCAACATCTTGGAGCACAATATTGCAAAACACACAGGAAAAATATGCTTTGCTAAAATGGAAAAAAAAACAAAAACAATGCCAGCTGTTTAGTTTGACTTCATTTTTAAGTTGCTGAATCATCTTATTCCTCTTACATACAGTATATTACTGGCTTTCAACTTGCAATTACTCTGGGATGGGAGTATCTGAATACTCCTGAACAACATTCCCAGAGGATGTCATTTGCTTGGATGGCACTGAAGGGGCTGCCTTCTGGCAGCAATGCTTAAAAGTGCTGTCCTCGGGACATCAGCAAGAATGGGTTAAAATGAAGTGTCGGCGCACATTTGGAATGTACTTAATGAAAAGCAGATGATGGGGCTCAATAACAAATTTTAGTAAGCCTTTGATTATCCTGGTGTGATTAAAAGATTGAGAATCACAGGATACAAGTCATTATTAAAATGGTGACTGAGAACTTCAAAGAAATTAGAGAAAGATAAGGTACTGAGGGGAAGCAAGACCGCATGGAGAACAAAACGTGCCACATAAAACTCTAGAGAAACTTTCAGCAACTCTGTCATTTTAAGTAAAACATCACACTTTTCTTTTATGATTTGCTATTATCTTAGGTCACACTGCAGGGGCAGGAGGGGGCACAAGCACCACCTGGAAAGCTAGGTGCTTTAAGTTTTCCAAAGGGTGACTGTGTCCTGATGATCTTAGGAAGTAGGTCCATCTCTCTGGGACCTGAGTGTCTGTCTCTAAGAGAGGCGAGGAGCTACCTAACAGACTCATGTTCAGATGTTTTGGATCCAGCCCTGCCTGCCCCAGACTTCTTCCCTCCCGGTCTGTTCTCCTAGTCTCTCTCTTCCGCAGGCCGTTGCTTGCACACAGGCAGCGGAGGTCGTCCGAGACACCCTTTCCGAGCTCTAGAGGATTTCCCGGGGACTCCAGTCTCTCTCTGGAGGCTTCCTTTGGGGATCAAGGGAGGCAAGCCCCATCGGATCAGTGTGGGCGGGGAGCGGCCACGAGCCTCCCGCAGGCCTGCCTGGCCTCCCGGCTGCCCGTCCGTCCTCGGTCGGGCCCGAGCGCCCCACCTGCTCCAGGGTGAGGAGGAGGAACTCCTGGGATAGCAGCTCAGGGTGCAGCAGCAGCTCCGCGTCCGTGCAGCTGCGACCGCCCACATCCCCCGCCATGGTTGTCGCCAGGAGACCCCTGGCCGGCTACCCACAAGGCACTGCGGCGGAGGCGTCGCGGAAGTGACGTGCGCGGGCGGGACTCTGGTGTCACTCAGCGCGCCGGAGACGCGATGCCTTTCCCGGAGAGTAGGGTTTATGGCTGGCCGACTCGGCTGACGCACCTCTGCCAAGGGGACGAACTGGGACTGAGAGCGGAGCGGAGTCCTGCCCGGGCTGCGCCGGAAGCACCGAAGGCTAAGCAACGCGAGCTGGCCGCCATTGGTCCCGCCTCCTGTGACGTCCCATGGCGGAGGCCTCAGGGATTCTCCCGACTGCTTGGGGAGACAGAATGGACCAAGAGGGCAAACCGCTGTGACCCCAATTGGCACTGTCATGTCTGAAGCCACCCTTCTTTTCGCTTTTTACAATGTCTCAATCGTTTATTGCCTAATCTCCCTTCTACGTAAAGTAAGCCCAAATAACACTCTGTAATCCCCTCTCCTCGGACATAGAGCATCAAGTATTGTTCCCTGGAAAGATACTTTAAACCGACCAGCTTACTTGTGGGAAATAATAAGAGAAAGTAGTAGCGACAGTCCAGTGACTGCTACACTACTCCCCAGATCAGCCTGATGTGCTACTAGAACGCTTGTTTCTGGGATGAGGAAAATGAGAAAGGATAATTGGAGATCACAGACTGGCAGTGGCGGAGAACCAAGCGAACTGCCTCAGCGCTTACTAATAACTACAATGAAGTAACGGTTTCTACTTTAACAAAACATTGTAGGCTTCAACTATATTCTAATATTTGTGTGAGAAATCTCTTTCATCATTCATAGGAGACCGAGTCCTCAAGTTTTTGCACATTAAAATGTTGTACTTCATACCTGTTAAGAGAGCATAGTTTGTATGCTCTATAGTGTATCGTTTAATTGGAAACAGTTACATTGTTTATGAAAATATGAACTACTAGTAGTCTACCAAAAATATGCTTGAAAGAGTACTGAAAAATAAATGAGATGTTAAATTAGGATTGAGAGACATCTTGTAAAATTTTCCAGTTTATGTGATACTTTCAGGGAAGAAACAATTACAGAGCTGAGAGAAAATTTTAATGTTATTGCTTAAAAATATTCAATCCAGTCCTTTTATTTTTGTGTTTGGAAAGCTGATCTAAGTGACCTTCCCTGAAGGGACAAGTCTTAAAGCTGGGCCAAATGTTCTCAAATGGCATTAAGTGCCTTAGCTTTGTAACATTATTGTGCTATTATATACTCAAATTAACCTTTATATTGTCATATAATAGTGAGTCTGGCATGGATGGCATCATTGGCTCCATTTCCTTCACTATAAGGTTATATTAGTTGCTAGAATAGCTGGTTTGCTGAGAACTTGAACTTGCAAACAAACCCAGTTTTCACTGGGTAAGCTGAGCTGCTCTCATGCCATTCAGGAAACAGCTTAAGAATAAACAAAATAAGGATTATTCATGAGGTATGTGTACTTGTGAAGCACTGAGGGGTATTAGAAAGTTATTGATCATAGAACTCAAAGAAGGGGGAAAGGGGCCAGTTTTTAAGTGGCCCAGGCATGGATGATTCCTGCGCTCACGGAAGACCTACTTCCTTTCCCTTAGAGCTTTTTAATCTCTGAGATAAAATTATACTTGTCTCACCCTGTTGTAAAGATTGCACCTAAAATATGTCAAATGCCTCTCCAGTTGCTTCCACCTGGACATTTGTACCCTGTTGATTGACATCAAGGGAGAGAAGTAGCGAGAAGTGGTATCTGAAGCAGCAAGTTTAATGCCTGGAAATGTGCTCCCAAGTCCTTGCTCCACTACTTGTCCTTGTGGCTTTCTGGACTCAGCACTCAAGCTGACACTTCAGACTCTTCATCTGCAGAAAATTGCGACAGGTAAGATCTGCCTGTTTTTACTCCCTCTACCCCTGTAGTACTCAAAGCATACCCTGACCTAAAATAAATACATTAGAGCTATTCTAGGTGACTCTAAAGAGGAAAGAAACTGTAGTTTGGGACAAAAAAAAATCAAGACTGAGAGTGAAAGAACTGTAATGAGTTCTATGGGTATACAGATGGATATAAACTAAAGTAGATATATGAATAGCCATCCTTTCCTACCCCCCAAGGGAAAGAGGACTTTGCTGACAGTGCCTGCCTACTTCTTCCTGGACAGAGCCTCTGTTGAGTGGAGCTCTGGGGAAATTTTAGGATCATACTTCAAATATGTCCAGGTAGAAGGGCTGCTTTGAGAGGGTTCTACCACACCATATAACAACACCAAAACTCCCAACCTGGGAGCCAGGAACCCAAAGACTGAAAACTAGTTACTAGAGTGGTAAACGCCTACCTCAGGCTGTGAGGACCTGATGCCTCTGGCATCTTGGTGAGAGCATTGTCAGTATAACACAATAGGAGCTTCAAACAGAAAGAAGATTTATTCATTAATATTCTGATTTGGCAACACTAGTGAACAGAGACACAGGGGAACTGACTAGCACTGAGCCATGTCATCTCACAAGATGGTGAAGGAGTCAAGTTCCCTGAATCTCAATTCACTCTCTCAACAGGTTCAATAGTGCGCATCATGCTGTATTTTGTTTGTGCTCAGTGGGTTTTGGGGGCCAGGATGATGGTATATGCCTTTAATACTAGCTGAGTTTGAGGTAAGTCTGGGTTACATAGTGAAACCTTGACTCAAAACAAAAATGATAAAAATCTTTGTAGGATGAATAACTCAGGAGAAAAATATTCACTAAGGACTTTGGATATTAATTCTCTTTGTAAAGTAATGTTTAAGGTATACTATAAATGTACCCATCATTTATTTTTATTTATTTAATTATTTACATTGGGTATTTGGTCTGCATTGTTGCCTGTGCACTTTGTATGCACATGATGTCCAGAGAGGCCAAAATTGGGCACTGGATTTCTTGAAACTGGAGTTAGAGGAGCTTGTAAGTGGCCATGCAAATGCCAGAAATGGAACCTGGGTCCTCTGCAAGAACAGCTAGCATTTCCCCTACAAATTGGTGTTATTTGTCAGCAATTTATCTGAGCTTAAGGCAAGAAGCTTCAATTCACATTCTGGATTGGTGCTCTTAGCTATTAATAGTTATAACACTAATAATTGAAATGGTGCAGGTTCTCATTCCTCAATGCATGGTGAGGATGCATTTACTTACTGCAACCCCAGTGCCTTTGTGTATGCAGACACACTGATGAGTACTAACTAGGTGGCTTCAGATCCCAGAGACAGTCCTCACAGTCTTGGAATCTGGGAGAGCCCAGGTACAACTCCACAGAGAGGGAGACTTCTCACTGTGTCCTTATGTGGCATACAGCAAAGAGGTGAGGGACTGTACTTCATTGATAATCCTGCCTATGGGCTTTATTCTAAAGGATCTGCCTCGTTCCTCTGTTATACAGAGGAACATGTTTCTGCAGGAATTTGGGGACATGCCTACATTCAGATCAAGGCTCTTTTCTCCCAGGTCACTTTTTATCTCTGGCTCGACAGCCCTCAGAACAGCCTCTGCCACACAGCAAGAACCATTAGGTTTGTGATGAATGGTTCTCAGGCACCTCCTACCTGGGCTCCAGTATCACCAAACCTCTAAAGCACATTATGTTATTTTTTTAACCTTGTCGTTTGGTTAGGGTTTTTATTTATTTATTTATTTATTTATTTTTATCTTTCTCTCTAATTTAATGGTTTTCAAAACAGTAAACTCCCTGAGACAGAATCTGACTTAGCCTCTGGCACAGCACTTGCATGAAGGAGCTGCTCAGGAAATCATCGATTTGAATAATAACTGAAATTTTTATTGTGCTAGAGCTAAGATACCAATAAATGAATATGTGTGTATATATATATATATATAGCATTAAATGATCTAATATTATACAAATAAAATCTCTCAAGAATATCATAAACTACCTTTACTTTTAAAACATAAAACTTGCTGGGCAGTGGTGGCACATGCCTTTAATCCCAGTACTTGGGAGGCAGAGGCAGGTGGATTTCTGAGTTCAAGGCCAGCCTGGTGTACAGAGTGAGTTCCAAGACAGCCAGGGATACACAGAGAAACCCTGTCTCAAAAAAACAAATAAAAAGTTTAAAAAGCAAAGCAAAACAAACAAACAAAGACAACTTTGTAACTTTGCTTAACCAGGTCTTTAAAAGTGATGTCCTAACATGTTAAGTATCAGCTGATGCACCAAATATGTTAAAAATATTCTTAAGAATGCATACCTGTTAGAACATTAGCATGGTAAAGGGCAGCCTCAGCATGAAGCGGCCCCCAACCTCCACCCCAGCATCACTGTTCAGTGTCACTTAAAGATACTTTAGTGCATTAAGTCACCCAACATTTTTAACTGGTTGAGGGCTTTCTGTATGCTGAACAGTGAGCTTGATAGAAATGGGGTACATAACACAAGACAGAGGACGTTAAGTTTTGGAAGTGTTTGGCAACTGTTGAAGCACACAGTTGTATTTATGAAATACTTCATTTTCTTTAGTTTTCTATCAGAAAAGATCTTTTCACACCCCATAAGATATTCTTATAGTGTCTGATACAGGCCCAGGAGTTATTTAACAAGTATTAGTAAATGGGTTAAAATTCATTTGAGGGGATAGAGATGACTCAGCAGAGGACTTGAGTTTGGTTCTCAACACTCACCTGGCTCCCAGCCATCTGATGCCTTCTTCTGACCTGTGTGCTCCTGTACGCACATGGTGCACACACATACATGTAGGAAAAAAAAACACTCACACATATGCAATAAAAGTAAAACTTTTCAAAAAATTCATTTGAAAACCATGACACTATATTTGTTTTTAAATGGACCCAACAGAAACAATGTGAAGAATTTAGTTAGCTTATGAAGATACCTAAGCATGTTTCATAGTCTAGGCATTACCTAATGGGGGCTGTTATTTGTGATATAGACGAATCAATGTGTCCCCAAAACAGATGTTTCAACAATAGAGCTTGCTATTTTAAAAATCCTGTGGTAAGCCCCCTTATAAAGAAAATAATTGTTTTTGATAGTATTTATCTTCACTCCTGGATCATCTAGAGTGGAATGTAAAAGTTGTCCTATAAACTGTTTAATCAGTAGGACTTAATTTTATGTTACAAACACATTTCAAGTTCTTGCTCTGGCCCTTACTAGTGTAAGATTCAGGATAAGTTATTTACGTCTTTTTGCCTCAGTAAAATTCGGGAGTTGAGGTGCACAGGGATACGGAAATGACAAGGTAGAAATTAAACAGAACTGAACTTGGGGTCGATAATCAGTCAGAAGAGGTCCCCTCCATGGCTGGTTTTTCTAGGTTCCCATCCCTACACGCCTTCCTCCTTTGAAACCAAGCTACAGAATATTATGTCTTACGACTCTGGGGCCTGGATGGTATCTTTCCTACAACCTCTGGGGACAGGGTCGGCCGTCGGGGTGGTAGGGTACCCTAAAGCCACCTCTTTAGCGGTTTCTCAAGTCAAGGGGAATAACTGAAGAAACCTGGCTTTTTTGTGCACTGGCAGCACAGATGACTCTGGAAGAGCTTCCTAACTCTTCATCGGGAAACTTGAGTTTTGATTCTATAAGGAAGGAGGATTCTAGGATTCTTCTTTACAGCTTGAAACAAGGGAGTGGCCATTGATGGACTGCCCTAAAAGAAGTGAGTGGAATTGCCCTGGGACTCCCAGCGCGGAAGGGATAGCCTGCAAATATGCTCCTCCCCTCCGGGACTAGCATTCCTTCGGCCGGGGCTAGCCGTAGGCCTAGGAACCGGAGGGCCGTTCCCCCACCCCCATTGGCACACCGAAGTCCAGCAAGCATCCCCGCCCGCAGGTCGGGGCCGTCGGTCCAGGAGGCCTTTCTCCGAGCTTCCACCTGACCCACGCAGCTGTGCAGTAGCCAGCCATGGAGTGGACAGTCGAGAAGACGAGGCGGCGCTTCCTTCGCGCTTCCCAGGCGGGCGGCGGAGACGCTCCCCTCCCGAGGGTTGCGGTCCGGGTCCGCGCCGCCCGCGCACTCGCCAGCGCGCGCTCGCCCGCCTTCCCGACCGCCGGGCCCTGACGCGGAGCCCCCCAGCGGCGCGCGGCGGCCTGGGCACCGGCGAGCGCCCGCCCTCCGCCGGCGCCGGGCGGCGGCCCACGTGACGGGAAGCGGCGGCGGCGGGGCCGGCAGCCCAGGAGCCGCGGCCGGAGCGGGCGGCGGTGCCCCAGGCCGCGGGCGGCGCGGGACGGCTGCGCTACGCGGGTGAGAAGCGAGGGGCGGCTTGTGGGAGCGGCGGGTGCGCGACCCGCTCTGACGGGCGCCGGCGCAGGTGCAGCGGAGCGGGAGCGGGCGGGTGCCTGCGTGACTGGGCCAGGTGTGCCGCTGGGGGCCGGCGTGCAGGCTTTGGGGAACCAGGGGTGGTCACCGGTGCGGGGTCACTGTGTACGCTGTGGTCTGGGGGTGTGTCAGTGTAAGGAAGAGGAGAATCCGAGAGACCTCGTCCTTGAACTTGCGTTTTGCGGGAGAGAGATCGGGATCGGGAAGGATCGTGCCGGTGTGCCTCCACCCTTCAGGTGGAAGGGTTGGCGTGCGTGATGTAATTGAAGTTTGCTGAGGTCTGTGGATTAGGAGTTGAAATTGGGGTCAGGCTTGGGTCTGAATTGAGAGACGAGGAGATTAGATAGGGAGTGTTGGTCGGGGACAAGGAGGTTCCCCTGCTTCATGAGGCTGCCCAAGTTGCCTCCTGGTGTTGCTTCTGTCAAAGGGTTGTTGGTTGAGACGGAGAGGTCGCTGTTCTGGGGGTACAACTTGGATGCAAAAGTGGAGTTCACACCGTGCTTCTTAGTTGAGGACTGTAGTCTGAGCAGATACGATTGAGCACACTGAGCACTTGTGTGCTTCGGGTAGGGCATGCTGGGTCAGGAGGGCAAGTAGGCAACATTGATATTAAAGTGGTGGCAAGGGAAGACATGGAGTGTGGGAGGAGGTCCAGGCTGCTCTGCTAGGGGTCCTGCCTGCTACCAACAGGAGATTGCTGGGCAGAGAGTGGCTGGTGTGGTGCCTGCTGTACCCTCCTGCTGGTGGTCATGATTCTTTCTTGGTCAGCAAAGCTGAGGACTCACATCTCCAGGGTCCAGGAAGAGGCATTTGGACAGCTGCTTCCTTTTCTTTTTCCTCGCATTTCTGCTAACCAAGCAACTGTCACTTTGGTGTGTAGTAAAAGGCAGTGCTTGAGCAGAATCCCCAAGACCCAGCTCACAACGCCTTTCTCAGACCCTGGTTCCCCATACTCCATGGCCGTGATGAGGGTGAGGCTGTGAGTTTAAATCCCACTCCGGTCACATCCTAACAGTGACCTTTGGATGCCACTTTCCTGATCAAAACAAGGCTAATAGCTGGGTGTACCTGCATTTAGGAGATAGAGGTAGAAGGACAGGGAATTCAGGACCATCACTAGCCATCCATGACTACGTATTTGAGACCAGCCTACGTTACTCAAGGCTCTGCCTTATCTGCCCGATTCACCAAGTAGGGCTAATTTTACAAAAGGTGTGTGGATTCTCATAAGAAAATATTCATGGGAAGCATCTATCTCAAGACCTGACGCTTAACAGAAATACAGTGATTGTTCACTAATAAAAATGAGAGTGTTAAGGCCATGCTTCGACTCTGAAAATTCATAGTTCAGTGACCTGAGCCATCGTTGACCCCATGGAGGTCTTACTGTGGAGTTAGGCTGTGGATTCTGGATTTCAGTTCACTGTGCATGGCAAGGTGTGCATATTCAGCTCATTGGTAAGACTTGGTACGACTCTTGGCCTTATTTTCTTTGCTATCCTTCCTCCTGTCTTGTCTGAGTTGAAGTCTTCTGGCCCTAAAGTTGGGGACAGAGCTTTTGCAGGCTTGCACAGCCAATTCAGCTTTAGCTGAAACTGTCTAGAGACAAAGGTTGGTACTGTGCTCCACGGGCAGCCTCTAGCTGTAGAACGGTAAAAGGCCTGGAGCTTGCTGTTTAAAAAGCAACAGTGGGACATGGGATGTAGCTCAGTGGGCAGACTGCCAGCCTAGCATGACTGAAGACATCAGGTTTGTCTCCAGTCTGCATAAAGCCAGGCGTGGTGGCTAGAATTCCTCCACTTGGGAAGAGAAGCAAAAGGATGTGAAATTCAAGGTCTTCTTTAGATACATAGCAAGTTAGAAGGGAACATGGGGTACATGAGACCCTGGTTGGCTTTTGTTTGTTTGTTTGTTTTCTTAATCTTGCCCAAGCTAGTAGGAGCCCAGCACAAGTGCACATGAAAAGTTTTCAAAACAATACGTGTATTTTATAGACCTGACTTGCAATTAACATTTCTGTTTTTTAAACAATTATTAACAGCCTTTATTATTAATGCTAAAATTTTGATCCTTTATAAAAACCAGGGCAGTCTCACTCAGTTAAGCATCTTATCTTGGTCAGGATCCAGTCCTTGTTAGAAAGACATTAAAGTCATCATTTGTTGCAGCCAGGTGTTTGGGTTTTGCAGAATAATTGGCTCGGATCTTACAACTCATCTCCTCTGTGGCAAAGCCAACCTGTTTTACTATTTTGAAAAATATATGACTACAAAATGAATGCAAAACTAACAACTCAGTCTGGGGCTACCCCGCATAAGGCTGAGTGCTTCTTGCCTTAAAATTCCCTTAGAAGTCTTCATGAAGATTTGAGATCAAGACTGTTTTCTTCATAGACAGGTAGCTGCTGTAGAATAAATTAAAAATTCAACAAAAGTAACATGATTAGCCTGACATCTCCTAGGCATGTGATAATTCTTTGTTAGCGTCTGGAGGTTCTGTGCTGAGGACTGTATTAGGTGGTAAGTGCTGAGAGACCCCTATTACCACCCCACTCCTTTCCAGTACCTCTCACTCCTGGCTCCTTCAGTTATAACCATTGATGTAACTCATTTAGGATGTAAATGATATCCTAGGTGCACACTAGTCCTACACACTAGTCATACACACCATTTGTATAGTAACCGCATACACTGTAGGTGAATATATAGTACGTAGATGTGAATACAAATATATGTACACAGTCATTCTTAGTCTCTATGGATTTGGATTCCAGGATTTCCCACGGATACCTACTCTGTGGGGCTTAAGTTCTATAGAATATAAGATGCTGCAGTAGTTGTATGTAACATCTATCAGTGGTGTCATGTGCTTTCAGTCATCTAGATGAACATGTTTGGTACAGACACATGCAGCTTAGCGTGATACACATTATATCATGTGTGCCAAATGTTTTCGATATGGAGTTCAATAGAGCCCCATATCCATGGGTTCAGATGTGGAACCCATGGATTAGAGGACAACTTATGTTTTTATATTTTTATCATTTGTATCAGCAAAGCTAGGAGTAGTTAGATGTAGATGTGCCAGGGTAATATCAAGACATACTAAACCATAACTGTCTTCTCGCCTCTATCTTCTCCCTCCACATATCTCTGTCAGGTCACTGGAACAGGCCCGTAGTCTATGACTATCTATTTTATTTTATTTATTTTTCGTGCTCAGCTTTTACTGTCTCTTCCATACTTGTGTTGATCAAGTGTTACCTGGTTATAAGCCAATATATTTGTTGTTGACTTCCAGCAAATCAACTAAACTGGGTGTTTTTCAGCAAGAACAACTTATGCCAGGTAAATATATATCCTGATTTGACGAGAATGCATCTGAGTCTCAGCAAGACCGGTGGAGCCCCCACTGATCTTGGGAATCACTTCAGGACCAATTCCAGCGGGCCAGATTCCTGGAAGCATCCAGGCGTCCACTTTAGAGTTGTTGCTGTAGTCAAAGAGACTAGGTCAGAGGCAGTGAAGTCAGCTTGTCCCCCCAGTCAGTAGAACTGGGGAAATGTGGATTTGGAAACAAACTAGGGCTGTGCAGCTGAGACCCACTAAACAAGTCATAGGACAGTCATCTCTTCTCTTTCCAGAGTGGCGAGGAAGGAAGCTGGGCTCGCCCTTGGATTCAGGCAATCCCAGCACTCAGGTGACTAAATCAAAAGCATACTGTGTTTGAGACTAGCCTGTGCTACACGGCAAGATCCTATCTCAGAAACCAGAGAGAGCCCAGCTTGGTACTATAAATAAGCTGAGACAGGAGGATCAGCTTGAATTGGAGGCTACCCTAAACTATAATAGTCTTAGACAAACAAGTAACACCCCTACACCCACCCACCCACACACACACACACCCACACTTACACCCCAAAGAGGGACATGGAGCAAGGAAAAGAGGAAAAGAATGAAGTGAATTAGAAATAACTGTGACCAACCCGGTGCGTGGGGCTCTTGTTGGGGTTGGCCAGGATGTTCTCAGGGATACATTGCCTGGTACCCACTCAGGCTTGGAGCAGCCTTTGCACTATATATGTCATGTACACACACCACCTAGTCTTGAAGTGGCTTGCACTTTGAAATTAAGATGGCTGGATTGGAGCCTCAGTTTTGCAAATTCCAAGTACCAAATTTCCAAATGGTGGTTGGTGAAGCTGTCTGAACCACCCCATTCTCCTCAGGCACCTAGATGATACTGCTGGGGAAACCTTCAGCTGGAATGCAAACCCTATACAGAGGTAGATACACAGACTCACCTGTGACCACAAGGAGGTGGCTAAGACACAGCCAGAACTCAAATTGTCAGTTGGCACTGGGAGTGTCTGCCACATACTATTGCCACTGCCATCATTCATGTAGGACACGAGCTCTGGGGACTCGGTCTTTCCAGCATGCTTTGCCCTTTCCCAGTCCCAGTGCTCATGCTCCAAACATCTCCCCTAGCTGTGGCTCCCAGAGCTCAGACTCTAGTTCTCACCCTATCAGGAGTCAGCTTCCGGCCTGCAGACATGACCAGTGTGGTTAAGAGCACTTGCTGTTCTTCCAGAGGACTCAGCGTCAGTAACACATCACTGTCTGTAACTCCAGCACCAGAGGATCCTGTGCTCCCTTCTGGCCTCTACCCGTACCTCACACACATAGCATACACTTATACACATCACCTTTTTTTGGTCCAGCCCAGATAAAATATTTCAAATGCACAAATGTCCCAATTTTCCTCCCGTATCTCTGGGGTTGGTGGTGGTGGTGGGGGAGTTGGGGCCCTAGGCTAAGTCTTGAACTTGTGATCTCAAGTAGTCATCCTGCTCCAATCTCTTTTTTTTTTTTTTTTTTTTTTAAAGATTTATTTTTTTTTTTTTTTTTTTTTTTTTTTTTTTTTTTTTTTTTTTTTTTTTTTTAAAGATTTATTTTATTTATTATATGTAAGTACACTGTAGTTGTCTTCAGACACTCCAGAAGAGGGAGTCAGATCTTGTTACAGATGGTTATGAGCCACCATGTGGTTGCTGGGATTTGAACTCTGGACCTTCGGAAGAGTAGTCAGGTGCTCTTACCCACTGAGCCATCTCACCAGCCCCTGCTCCAATCTCTTAAGTAGCTGAGACTGAGGGGTGTCCTACTGGCCAGGCTTTAAACCCCTCTCTTTGAAAAGCTTTTAACGTCAAGGTATTATCTAGATGGATTCTAAGTTAATACCCTCAAGTGTAGAGAAATCACCTCCCAAAGTAATTCAGTAAAGATCTTAAACCCACCACAGAAACCCCAGGAACGCTAAAGGTAGCCTTGTCATGGACAGTTTTGTTCCTTATTTTGTGACTATGGACATGCACATCTGACCAGTTCCTTTACTTCTAGAAAGGGAATCACCCTGTCTCTGTCTCTCTTTGCCCCTTCCCTCCCCTCCCCCTTCTCTTCCCTCCCCTCCTCTTTATCTCCATCTCTCCAAGGGCAGCCTTGCCTTTATCTCTTTTCAAAGGCTTCCCTGCAGAAGTATTGTTTGTTCTGTCCCTTTCTTTATAAAGCACCTTAAAGACCAGAGTGACCTACCATTCTGGGTACAGAGTCCACATTGCTGCCCACCTTCCCATTGTAAGGAACTCTGGTTCAAATGCCAGAATGGCCATTTGATTTCTTTTCACTTCTAGTATAACTCCATAAGCCAAACAAAACAGAACGTAACAACCTTACCATGCAACGAGAAAATATCAAAGCTATTTTTTGGTATCTGAGAAATGGTCCTTAGAAGTGGATTTAATGCAAACTAAGTACTGGATTTAGATGAACAGAAATTGTGAGTCAGTGAATTAGTTATGTGATAATTAGATGCTTCCATGAAATGAAATTTTAAATGAAAACCATGCAAGCTGTGAATTCTAGTAAGTTTACTGAATGGATTTTTTTTTTTAATTTGTAAGATTAAACTAGTTTGGGAAAGTAACTTTTATAAATATGTATCACAAAAATTAATGTTTGAATCTAATAGGAAAGTGGATGGTTACCCTCACAACAGTTATGTTCACTATTAACCAATGAAAATACATTATATTCTTCTATGAATGTCACAATGAGGACTGGGGAGATGGCTCAGTGGGCCAAAGCTCTTGGCACACAAATAGGAGGATCTGAGTTGAGATCTGCAGAATCCACCTAAAGCCAGGTGTGGTAGTATATGTCTGTAATCCCAGTATACCCATGACAAGGTGGGGGCCAGAGACAGGGGAATTCGTGCTGAGGTGGCCATTCCTTCTTGTCAGCCTGACTCTATCTAGAATGTCCAGAATTGAAGGGCTCACCTGTGATCCAGATCTTGAAGCTGAGAGATACAAGTTTCTGACCTGGACCTTGGCATGGAAATCTTGAGGCATAGCAGCCATGAAAAGCTTAGGCCCAGGCAAGGTAGTATACGCCTTTATTCCCAAGAGACTAAGGCAAGGAGATCTCTGAGTTCAAGGTAAGTCTGGGACAAAACTAGTCTTAGATCCAGGCGTTGTGGTACACACCTTTAATCTGGGCCACACCTTCTGTTGGAGACCTACATAAGGACATTGGAAGAAGGAAGATTCGCTCTTTCTCGATGCTTGCACTTACTTGCCAGCACATCTGTTGGGATGTACTTCTACAGAAGACCAGCTGAAATAACTAGCCTTGTGGGACTGAGCAACTACTAGATTCTTGGACTTCCAGTTCACGGTTGACCATTGTTGGGGAGTTGGATTATAGACTGTAAGTCATCATAATAATTCCCTCACCATAGAGAGACGTTCCATAAGTTCTGTGACTCTAGAGAACCCTGACTAATACATGGGTATTCATAGGTTAGCTAGCTTAAGAGGTGCCTTCAAGATTTAAAGAAAAGACAAACATCTGAGGTTGTCTTCTCACCTCCACATGTGTGTCTTGGCATGAATACACTTGCACTCACACATGAACATACATATGTGTGAGTTACATATACACATACCCATACATATTTAGAAAGATTTTAAAAATATGATAATGAAACAATTATATATAATTAATATATACTTTAAAAACTTTAAAACTGATGTTTAATAACATATAGAAAAATACTTGTAAAGTATCTGTAAAGATGTAGTGAATAATGAGAGTAACATTCAGTTTAGGAAACGAAACATTTTGATACTTTGGAAATCTGTCATCTGCCCATTCTCATCCTCATCACCCCTGGGTTTATTTCTTCCCATGAGATTTCTTCCCATGAATGGATTCAACCTTGGTTGTTCCTATAGATCATTTTGTTGTTGCACTATGTCTTGTGGAGGAAAGCTGTGGTGTTTCCAGTTTTCTCTCACCTCAGACAAGATCAATGTTCCTTTCTTGCTCATCTCTTTGTGGTCATAAAATGAATTCCATGGAGAGAACCATCACTTACCCAGACATGCCAAGGGCTTCACAGGAAATGCTAGAACAGGTTTAGCAGTTTGGGATCTTGGACATTACAGTTTTCACTGTGCCTTCTTCTTATATTCACATGCAGTTACTGTGTCTTCTGTTAACTTCAGGGGCATAAAATAAAATCTTTATTTCAGGCATAGTCTGCAGCTTCATGGTTATTACAGCATCTCGCCTTTTGTGTGTGTTGGGGGGAACTGGGTGTGTGCTTTGTCTATACTGGTATTTTACTATTTTCCCATTACATCCAGATACCTTTGGTCAAAAATGTGAGCATCTTATTGTTTCAAGAGGCAGTCTCCTCATGTAGATTAGGCTGGCCTCGAACTCTCTCCCAGGCCTGCCTTCCCACCATATGTGTTAGGTATACACAAATGTCTGCCTGATGAAGTGCACATGCTGTACAGGTTAATGAATTTTGTTGTGTGGTAGTTGGAATGAGAATGACCTCCATAGATTCAAATATTTGAATGTTTGGTCTCTAGTTGGAGGAACTATTTGGAAAGAATTAGGGGGTATATTCTTGGAAGTGGGCTTTGGGATTTTAAAAGCCCATGCGATTCCCAGTGAGCACCTTCCCTCCCCCCCCTCCTCTTTTCCTTCACTTCCTACCTCATGTTTTGATGGTAATGGACTCTAACCCTCTGAAACTGTAAACTTTAAATAAACTCATCTATAAGTTGCCTTGTTGCCTTGTTTGTTCACAGCAATAGAAAAGAATCTAAGACAGCAAATCTCCACACTTTGACACCAGAGAGTTGCTTTTGTCATTCACCATTTAGTCACCATGTTCCTAAAGTAAGCATTCTTGAGTGAAAGCAACTTAAATCGGTGCTGTCTACTTTTGAAACGGAACTGAGACCTGTGTTCAAGGATATTAAGTTGAAATAAGGGACTAGTGACCTTGGGGCAAGATCCCACCCAGCTAAATTTAGGTCCAGGAATGGTAGTACAAGCCTTTGTACTAGGAGTCTAAGACAAGCAGATCTCTGAGTTCAGGGCCAGCCTAGAACAGAGCAAGATCTAGGTAAAGAAAAACTTAAATCCAAGCTTGGTTGACTACACCTTTAATTCCAGTGTTTAGGAGACAGGCGTCTAAAAGATCGTGTGCTGCAGAAGGTGTCATTCACAGGTGCTGCAACTTAGAACTTTAGCAGTTTGTGTAGGATTCCATTTTTCCTACCACAGGTGCTAATAACAGACAATCTTTGTCTTCCTTTAAAGAAAGTAGTTGTAAATTTTGCTATTCGGGCATGGAGAGATGGCTCAGTGGTTAAGAGAGCAACTTTTCCTACAGAGGGTCTGAGTTTGGTTCCTAACACCATTGTCTGTAACTCCAGCTTCAGGTGGGTCACCTGCACTTACATGTACACACACACACACACACACACACACACACACACACACGTACACACACTGATACACAGATACACACATGCACACATAATTAACGAATAAAATACATCCTTTAAAACTTTTGCAACAGGGGTTTTCTTTGTTTTAGGTAGTAGAATAATATTCTGCAAGCTTTTGATATACATAAATATTGAATTTTAATTGATATTTTATGCATCTATTAAAATAAAGACATTTTCTTTTTTAGTTGTAAGTGTGGAAAATTAAATCAACAGATATTATTATCTTTATGAACCTTCATAATGCCAATAGAGTATTATAACATAGTCACATTTTTGGTTTTAGTGTATGTTGATTGGTTGACTTAGGTGATAAGGGACATGCTTATTTGAAATAATAACCTAATTTCCCTTTTGGGAAAAAGCACTATTGGGCTTTAGTATCAGAGATGTGCTTCATAAAGGAGGATATGAACTCTCCATTTTTGTTCTAATTCTCAGAATAATTTTTTTACACATAATTTGTATTATGTGATTCTCAAATGTTTAACAGAATTTACATAGAGAACCCTGTGCTTGCTTTGGGAAACAGTGTCCATGAAATCAAAGCATAGCTGGTGCTCTGCATAGCTCATAACCTACCTCATATCTGAGCTGCCGATCTTGGCTGTATGTCATGAGGAGAGAGAAGCAAGGCCTGAGAAGCCCACGTAAATTTTGTCTCCAAGTCAAGAGAGTAGACATCTTTAAAAACATATGGACAATATCAAATTCTCTGGTACCAAACCCATAGGGAAAGATAAAGAATGAATTCCCCACCCAAAGCAGCCGTTCTTACAGCAGCACCTACAGAGGCTAATCAAACAATAATGGTTTTTGTGTTCATTAGTAGAAATAATATTTTTACACTAGAATTTGCTTTTTCAAATGTTGTTTTTGCGGAGAAGGCCATACAGCCATAGTGTGCATATAGAGATCAGAGGACAGCTCATGGGAGCTGATTTTCACCTTCAACCATGTCAGGTCTGGGGATCCAGCTTAGGTCCCCTGGCTTGACAACAAGCAGCTTTACCTGGTAAGTCATCCCTCTGGTCCTACATGGGCATTTTCAAAGACAGAGACAAGGTGCACGATCTCAAGTTGGTAGAGAATAATGGTTAAGAATTGTCACATTGCATTAAAGTCCCTTCCAGTGCTACAAAAGCCAGCCAAGAGGAATGGAGCTTCCAGCTCAATGTCAGCTAGATATCCTCACGGTCTGTGACACAAATGGATATATTGGATATATTGGTATAGAAATGTGTGTGTGTTAGCCTCTTGGTGTCTAGTAGCAACATTGTTGCCTCCTTATATGGTAGGGCCTGTGTGTGTGTGTGTGTGTGTGTGTAAATTTTTACAGTGGTAAGTAGGCCACAGGCCTCTGGAAGACCACACACATATCCAAGAGTATATGGGCAGCACAAATTGAACCAGATGGGTAAAATAAATAAATAAGGACCCAAAGTTAACTCAGTGGGTAGAGAACACATTGAATGAAATTCTCGAAAAACTAGTTTTAAAAAAGTGATGCAAAAAGCGAAATATGAAGACCTTTGTTTTGGCCTTTAGGCATTATTTCTCTAGTTCCAATGTATTTTTTAGTCTTATTTCCCTCATGAAGTTGTGAGGCCCTTGGGAAGCAAGTCACCAGTCTTAGAACTTTTTATTTGTTTATACACCAAGAGGAACTTGCTGCAAGTTGGACTTAATGATAACACAGGTGTGTGGCCTGACGTTTACCTTTTTGTAATTCTTACTTCAGCCACATAAATATATCCTTTGAACTAGATCATGGGGAGAATACTGCTACTGCTTATGAGAATACACCATTGTAAGTTATGCAGCCATCTTTCACTCACCACCATCTAACTCTTCTTCTTATGAACTACTGCTTAATCAAAAGAGAAGGCTCTTAGCAGCTATCATGACACGTGCCTAATAATCGTAGCACTTGGGAGTGAAGGAGGCAGCTTGGGGTTCAAGACTAACCTGTGCTATGAGAGACCCTCTCTCAAACAGCAACACGGAGGGAAAAGAGCAGGCCTTTAATTAAAGAAACAAAACAAAACCCTTAGTAGTAGTATTTTGTACTTGAGTGTATTGGCTGTGGTATGTCTGTCACCATGTGATTGTTGCTCAGAAAGACCGGAAGGTATCGATTCCCTGAATCTGGAGCTGTAGACAGTTGTGAGCTGTCGTGTGGGTACTAAGAATTGAACCTGACTCCTCTGGAAGAGCAGCCAGTGCTCTTAGCCACTGAGCCACCTCTCCAGCCCTCTGAATTTTTTTTTTTTTAATTTAAAGATATCTACTAGAAAACTTACCATCAGCAAGACTTGAGCTGGCAGATCATGAAACAGTACTGCATTTGTTTTTAAGTGCCATAAAATTATGTTTTTTTAAATAAGGCACATGCTTGCTGTACAGTTGTATCTCTCTCCTCTCTTCCCCACTCACCCCCTTCACTAAACAGGAAGTGTTTGACTTTGTATGATATTCTTCACCACAAATGTGTGTAGTTTATCTCTATGCTGAGGGAAGATGGAGGCTAGAATTATATACAACCCTGCTTTATGGCATTAAATAAGAGGAGTGTAATTGTAGGTACCCAAAGCTTGTTTCTCTGTACTTTCCAAAAAGCATGAGATATAATTCATATTTTAAACGGCAGAATCGCACTGTCCTGCCATTTTAAAAGACAGCCCTGATTGATCAACCAATGAAGGAAGACACATTTTGTATTATTTCAGTTTTTACAGGCTTAGATGTCTCCAAGCCAACATTTCAATATCCGTGGTTTACTCATTAGCATTTAAATGGGAAAGATGTCAGGGTGGGTTCTGGTGATTCTATTTGGTCTTGACAAATAGATGGTTCTGTTTTAAAAGAGAGAGAAAGTTGTGTGTCCCAGAAATTACTTGCAGAGGTCTGTATGGGTTCTAGCTGACCCTGGGGCTCTGAGAAGTCCTGTGGCTTCAGAGAAGGTAGGCCACCTTGGTGTGATCTTCCCTCCTTAGCTTCCCCAGCTGCTGGGATTGCTGGCTTGCATCAGGGGGCCAGAAGTAATTAGCCTCACCTCTTTGTTTCCCTCTTCTCCTCTCCCCTGTTCTTGTGTTTTATTTTTTGTACTATGTAGTCCTGGCTGGGCATTGAACTTGTGGTAGCTCACCCCTGCCCTCCTGAGCGTGTTAGGTGCACACCAGCAATTCTTGTTCCCTCTGCCTTTCAATGCAGGTCAGTGAGATAGCCATATCTGAGAACAGAGCATGGTAGCATTTCCTTTCCTGGAGCCCAAGTTAGGAAGTAAAGCAGATTGATGGGCTGAGAGCAGCAGAGCCCATCACATAGGGAAGGAGTTAGTCGTCATAATGAAATGAAGAACTTCAGAGTGCTATGTGCCTCAGGTAGTGAATGCCTACCGTACCTGGGCACATTTACTTTACCTCAGTCTTAGGAAGTAAGGGCTGATGTTTCTACATTCATTTTACAGATATGCAGACCCAGATTGGGAAAGCTAAGTGTTTTTCTTTCTACCACATAGTGCTGTGGCCCAGGTGATATGTAAGCAATGGGGCTGTATTGCTCACAGTTTCTGGTTAGGGTCTGTCTTCCTAGAGGCTCCTTGTGCTACTTCATCACAAGGGACACACAGCTCTTGGCCCTCTCTGTGAAGGGCACCAAGCCCGTACCCAGGGTCCCTTCACGCAAGCCTTAATCTCAAAGCTATTTTACCTTCCATTACCACCACAGGGAAGACAAAGTTTCAACTCATGACCCGGGGAGAGACTTCAGCTTGCATGATAGAAATCAATTGGTGGGTATTTCCACACACAGTCTTCCCTTTTGAGCTTTTGGGCTCAGGGAAAAGAGCCACAGTATGATGGAAAATACCTGCCATTGACTCAGTAGAGGAGGGGTGCCCAAAACTGTGACATAGGGTCTTTGAGTGGACTCCTCCTCACGTTCCCTGAAGTCACTAATTTCTGAGGTCTTCCAACTTTCACAGTAATGTATCAAAAAACTGGAATTGGAAATTGTGCTTGGGAGCAGCCTTTCTACCACCGAGACACCAAGAGAGGCTGGTTAGTGGTTCTGCGGCTTCTGCATCCATGCGATGGACAACCAGAGTCCTTGTCAGAGGAGGCCTCAGGAAGCCCAGGGTGCTTTTCTTCCAGGGAGGCTATCCAGTGACTGCCATTCCACAACCGACAAACCTCCCTCACAAACCTACTGAACAGCTCATCTCACCACCTGCAAGGCAGGAGACTGAGGCAAATCTTTGCCCCTCAGTACTAATGTGTTTAGTCCTAGAGACCAAGGTGGAGCTGGAGCATGCCTCACAGAGGAGACACGGGCATTCAGAACATAGCTCCCACTACTCTCTTGAACATATATGCAAGCAGCTATAGACACTGAAGAAGCTTGATGACTCTTTCAGAAGTCCCTCACATTGTCTGTGTGTGTGTGTGTGTGTGTGTGTGTGCTATCTGTAGCATGTGTCCCAGGAACAATGGAAAACAATCTGTGGTACTGTCAGCTCCATTGGGGATGAGTGGAAGGGCAAGTTGTCCTAAGCACACACATGTGCTCTTTCCCAGGGTCCCAGCTGCCCTGTGAAGCTGGTCATGGGAACTCTTTTCTTTCTGCTTTCTAACAGAGTCAGATTCTTCAGTTGAAATGATGGATAGGGAATCAGTACATCTTTCTCACAGCTTCTGGTTTCTGTTTCTTCCCTCTTCCTGTAAGATTAAGACTCTCTCCCTATCTTCCCACAGATCACCGGGTAGACATGATGAATATCAAGGCCTTCACCTTGGTCTCTGCAGTGGAACGGGAACTGCTGATGGGTGACAGAGACCACAGCAGCATTGAGTGTGTGGAGTGTTGTGGCAGGAATCTTTATGTCGGCACCAATGACTGCTTCATTTACCACTTCCTGCTGGAGGAAAAGGCCATGCCTACAGGGACAGCTACATTCGTTGCCACCAAACAGCTACACAGACACCTGGGCTTCAAGAAACCTGTGAACGAGCTGTGTGCGGCCTCAGCTCTCAATAGGCTGCTGGTGCTCTGTGACAACTCTATAACCCTGGTTAACATGCTGAACCTGGAGCCAGTCCCCTCAGGAGCCCGCATCAAAGGGGCTACAACATTTGCAGTGAACGAGAACCCTGTGAATGGGGACCCTTTCTGCGTGGAGGTGTGCATCATTTCCGTGAAGCGCAGGACTGTCCAAATGTTTCTGGTGTACGAGGACCGAGTGCAGATTGTCAAGGAAGTGTCCACCCCAGAGCAGCCTCTTGCTGTGGCTGTGGATGGCTACTTCTTGTGCCTGGCCTTGACCACACAATACATCATCCTGAACTACAGCACAGGCTTTTCCCAGGACCTGTTTCCCTACTGCAGTGAGGAGAAGCCACCCATCGTCAAGAGGATAGGCAGACAGGAGTTCCTGCTGGCTGGCCCAGGAGGCTTGGGTGAGGAGGGCTGGGAGTCGCTGCTCATGGCACCTGCATCCTGCCTGCTCTCTTAGGTCTTTTGGACACACCTTGCAGTAGGAGGATGAGGGTTCCACAGTGACATATGTTGGACCAGATGACATGTGACAACGTATGGTTGTACTCATGAGTGCCTGGCAGCATTGGAAATGAGTGGCCAGGTCATAGGTCTGCCTGACCAACGTGTCCTAAAATTCCATTGTGGCTGTGGGGTCACCATTTCCTACCAGAGTGGTTTTTCAGATTCAGTCAGAGACCCTGTTTAACACCTCATTAGTAAAGAGAGTTAGAGTTTACATTAGGGCTCAGTCTTGGCGATGAACATTCGACAGGTTTGCCCAAGTATACAGTGACTTGTAACCACTACCTTGGTATCGTACACTGCCTTAAAAGTCCCTAAGCTTGACCTAGTCACCATGAACTCCTATCCTATCTCCTGGCAGCCACTAAGTTTAGACTGTCTTCATAGTTGGTCTTGGAATGTGTTCTAGAATCATATGACATGTAGCCTTTCAAAGTGGCTGCTTTTACTTGACTATGTATTCAAGATTCTTTGATGTCTGTTTGCGGCTTGATAGAAGAAAATGCTTGGTCCCAGTGTCCTTTGCTCTAAAAAAGAAAAAAAAAATTATGGAAGGCATGTATACATATACACCGGGTACTACCGTGTGTCCCTTAGTAAAGGTTATTTATATTCTCCTCTGAGACAAATGGCCAGGCTTGGCTAAGAGTGTATACTGCCAGATTTGTATGTCCTTGGCAGTGTAGCAGGTTGAGAATTTCTTATGTTTGGGAGTCTATTGTGCTTCTTTAGGTTAGTAGGAATTACCTATTCTGTACATTTTCAATCTGGTTGGTTGCTTGGTTGATTTTTTTATTTGTTTGTTTCTATATTGTGCTAGTGACTGAACTCGGCCTCATTCACACCAAGCACATGTCCTATCACTCGTTGAACCCCACCCCCACTCCCACCCAAGCTTCTATCATCACCAGCCTTGTCGGTGTCCTTTCTATCCTTGAGACGCCGATGTGTCTGCCTTTCAGGTATTTCTTTCTAATTTTTGCCTTGTGAAATCTCCTCTTACAAAGTCCTGTATAATCCAATGTGCCGACTTATTGAGTTTTTACTTTATGATTTTGAGTTGTAATTAGGAGACTTCCCTGTCTTCCAGGTTATAGTCATTTGTGTTTTCTGATGTTTAACTGTATGGTCTCCTGTCTTACCATGTAAAGAATTGATTTCAATTGCTATTTTATTTATATGACTGCCTACTATGCCCACAAACTATTGGCATAGCCCTTCTTGTAGCTGGTTTTGGTGGCTGCCTTTGATAGACACTAACTTTTTGAAACACTGTATCTGTGTCTGGGATTCCCATTTCATTCCACCTGTCCTCTAGTGTAGCTCTAGATGCTCTGGTTATGACATCTTTACAAGGACACTGTTGGAGTCCCATGTTCCTCTCTTGGTCATAGTGTCAGATTAAAGGGATTATTGGGTGCATCTCCCCCCCCCCCAAGTTTACTATGTCTCAACTGTATGAGTGTCATAGGTAAATGAACTAACCCACTTAAGTGTCATTTTGCTTGTAGTGAATACAGTGATAAGCAAATAGAATATATGTAAAGTCTCTTATGTATACCATATGCAGATATAGGTTCTACAAAGAGAATCATTACATGGCTCCAGAAATTAAGAGTTCAAACAAATTACTATCAAGATTGTAAATGCACATTTCAGCATGATGCCTACTTCTATTTTTGATTCTGCCTTTCTCTCTGAGTGTAGCTTGTGACCACTCTTGTCCTAAGAGATCATGCATGACCTTTCATAACACAAGTTGACCAGATATTCTTTTTTATAATACTTTGACTAACCCCCTTGATGGTGCTTCTCAGACAAGGAAAACAATGCAGTTGTTCTTCACGTTATGTGGGCTTAGATCACAAATAGGCTTGAACCTAAAAGGGACATGGCCAAAAAGAATGGTTTTTAAAAGTTCTTGTGCCCTTTCCAAATCTCTTAGGTTGTATGCTGACAACATTTAGGCTCTTTTGGTAGTATAAAAGCAACAGACTTCATCACCTGCCCAGAAGAAGAGAGCTAGCTGGGACACTTTAGCAATAGTCTAGCTCATGCTCCTATTCCTAGTGTTCTTTCCTAGCTTGGCTTGACTTCATTTGGCAGGGCTCTGCTCCTTCATTCCAGTGAAACTGCAGAAGCCGTGGCTCATGACACCTGGTTTCTGCCCTCTTTATGTCAGAACCGTTAGCCAGGGGCTCTGCACTGTGTGCTTCTCGTGAGAAGGTAAGTGCCGTGTCTTCATTCATAGCTGTGTTTCACTGCCTCAGTGTTTTTTGACACTGTTTTGTATACTTGATATTACTATTTGCTATGATCAGGATGTCTGTCCCCAAGAGGGTCCCTGTGTTAGAATCTAAGTCTCTATGGTGGCCACTGGAGAATGGTGGATCTCTGCCTAGCACAGTGGTTCTCAGCCTTCCTAATGCTGTGACCCTTAATATAGTTCCTCATGTTGTGGTGACCCCCAACCATAATTTTATTGCCACTTCATAACTGTAAGTTTGCTACTTTTATGAATCATAAAAGTTTTCCAGTGGTCTTTGGCCCACCCTAATGGCCATTCAGCACCCCATAAGGGGTTGCAACCCACGAGGTGAGAACCCCTGTTCCGGGCAGGTGGGATCTGGAGAGAAGCCCTAGGGTGAGTCTTGACAAAGGTTAGGTTCCTCCTCCCCACTTCAGTGGGTTTGCTTCCTGGTTCATGAGGCAAATGGCAGCATCCTGCTTCATGCTTCTGCTAGGGTATATGCTACCCCAGCAAAGACCCAAAGCAATGGGGCTCTTGGCCTCTCATCTTATACCCGCCTGCCCTTCCACCTGTATTACAACAGAAGCCATTAATGCTTTTGCTGCTTCAGAGTTGTGTAAACATTTGGGAGCAACAGTGTGGTGCTTTCAGAAGTTAAAGTTAAAGTGGATTGACATCTCTGCGTCAACATATTCATCTCTGGGCCGGGCGTGGTGGCGCACGCCTTTGATCCCAGCACTGGGGAGGCAGAGGCAGGTGGAGTTCTGAGTTCAAGGCCAGCCTGGTCTACAGAGTGAGTTCCAGGACAGCCAGGGCTACACAGAGAAACCCTGTCTCGAAAAACAAAAACAAACAAACAAAAAAATATTCATCCCAGAGTTCCCCAATAGCAGTGCCTTATGTCCAGTGTACATAACTGCTACAAGCTTATTATGGACAGATGCTTCACGGCAGTCTGTCTTGAATCAAGAATCCAGTTTTTCTGTGTTAGAGCATATGTATTCTTATAGCTCATGCACATTCTCAGTGATAAACAAAGGGGTAACACCGATAATCAGTGCTCAGACCTCATCTCGAAGCACAGCCAGCTTCTCATAGTGGAGTGTCTGGCACATGGCAGGTGCTCAGTAAATATGTTGACCAAATGTGTGAAAAGGAAAGAACTGAAGCCTAGATGGAGGGGTGGTGGACATGGAAGAAAACATGCCAGGCTTCCTAAGTAACTTCCTCTCTCCTGTGTGGGAACATGCCATTTATAAATGAGCGTGTCAGTTCAATGGAAACATTTTAAACTATCATTTGTAGTTACGAGCAGATATGGTTTGCACTCTGTAGTTCTCTTCACGGTGATAAAGTCATATGTGATTCTTTACACTTGAGCATATTCTGTTATTGTTTTAAAAATGCAACTCTGGGGCTGGAGAGATGGCCCAGCAGTTAAGAGCACTGAGTGCTCTTCCAGAGGTCCTGAGTTCAATTCCCAGCAACCAATGGTGGCTCACAACCATCTGTAATGGGATCTGATGCACTCTTCTGGTGTGTCTGAAGACAGCGGCAGTGTACTCACATACATGAAATAAATAAATACAAAAATTAAAAAATAATTAATTAAATTTCTAAAAAATGCAAGCCTGTAGGAGAACTGAAGGGGAGTTTCTTTTCACCCAGTCATCTCTATGGCAAAGAATACCTCATAGTTAATAGAAGACACTTCCTTTTATTTTCTAGGCATGTTTGCCACCGTGGCCGGGATTTCCCAGCGTGCCCCTGTGCACTGGTCAGAAAATGTGATTGGGGCAGCTGTTTGCTTCCCCTATGTCCTAGCGCTCGATGACGAATTCATCACAGTTCACAGCATGTTGGATCAGCAGCAGAAACAGACCCTGCCCTTTAAGGAGGGTCACATCCTGCAGGACTTTGAAGGTACCTGTTGAAATAGAAATCTTAACGTTTTCATTCCAAACCTTCTGTGATCTTTCTACAGTAAATGTTATTGGGGCCCCATTAGGAGCTGGGCCTATGCTTAGAGGAGATACCTTAGTAACAGGGCTGGAGAGATGGCTTAGTGGCTAAGTGCCCTTGCTGCTCTTACAGAGGTACCCAGGTTTCATTCCCAGTACCAGGCTGCTCACAGCTGTATGTGTACACCTGTGTATTTTCCCCTCCCCCCCCCACAAGTGCATGTTCAAGCACACAAAACACTCACACACAAAAATAAATAAATCTTTGAAGAAGAAAAAGTAATGAGTGTAGTGCAGTGTCTGTGCTTCAGGGACAGCAAGGTTAAGGGTGTAATAGGCTTTTCAGTAAAGAGCCACAGTGGTTTAGGACTTGGCTGGACAGACAGATCAGGGAGGGCTTCCTGGAGGCGCCACTTAAAAATGGAAGGAATCAACCAGGCAGGTGTATGCAGAACCTTCAGCAGAGAAAAGGGTGTGTCTGAACAAGAGGTCCCAAAGGCGGGTCCTTGGTGTGTGTGGAAGGTGGAGGCATTGAGGCTGCAGTGCGGTTAGGCACAGTTGGTAAGTGGCCAGCAATGCACACAGTTTCACTTCCTCTCCTTTCCATTCTGAACATTTTCAAACGTTCAAAGAAATTGAATGAGAGGCAGAATGAACCACACATTCCCTTAGCCCAGATAGAAAGCTTGGGTGTGTTTGCAGCATTGTTTGTAAGTAAATGGTGGGTATTGTATCACTGAATATTAACCTGCGCCAACACAAATCTAAGAACATTCACAGCTGAGAATGTGAATGTTCGTTCTTTAGCACCATCTGCTAGCCCACTGCCATAGTTAGGCTTTCGATTGCTGTAAAGAAACACTATGACCACAGCAATTTTTAGAAAGAAAAACATGTAACTGAGGCTGGGTTATAGTTTCAGAGATTCAGTCCATTATTGTCATGGCAGAAAGCAGGGCAGCATGCGGGCAGATGTGGTGCTGGAGAAGGAGCTGAGAGTCCTGCATGAATCAGCAGGCAGCAGGAGGGGATAATGAGACCTTGGCTTGAGCTTCTGAAACCTCAGCCCACCCCTCGTGGCACACTTCCTCCAACAAGGCCACACCTCCTAATAGTGCCACTCCCTATGAGCCTATGGGGGCCACTTCTTACCACCATATTGGCCCATACTCATGTCCCTAACTTGTCCAAAGAATGTCTTTGAGTATTTTATAAATCTAAGTAATACCTTGTTCTTGCCATGTAAGGATCCCTTTGTTCTTTGAACAGTGTCTTCCTGGTGTCTGAGATGTTGGGTATATATAATGTATGTATGTATGTTTGTTTGTTTGTTTGTTTGTTTGGTTCAACCTTAGTAAGAAATGTAGCACTCACAATGATGTGAGTCAGATCCAGTTAAGCACTAGCACTATTAGTCATCCTTTGGTATACTCATCTACAAGCTGCATTATCTCTCTTGAATAGTGAAATTCAAGGATGTTTTGGTCCCTTTTATGACTTGGCTTAGTATTAGCCTAGAACCTACACACAAGTTCTTGTTGGTTTTAAATCATCTCTAAATTACTTAAGGCCACGCACAAACTATTTGAGTAGTTGTTACTCATTTATTGTTTGGAGAACTATGGTATGTATAAAGTCAGTCAGATGCAGTCACCTCTTTCCCCGATAGTTTTGATTCCTGGCAGTGGATCCTGCAGATTCAGAAGCTGCAGACTTAGGAGACTGACTGCATGCTCAGGTTACAGGACTTTGAATATTGAGTGATTCAAACTAGCGAGGCTTACAGACATGGAGGAGACCAGTGTAGCCTACCTTACATGGGAGCAGAGGCTCCTTAGAAGAGTAGCTTCGAGCAGATGGCCAGATACTGACGGAAAAGGGAAACCACTTTAATTGGGATACAGGAGACAGAAGAAAAAAGTTAGTACTTCCTGTGAAGAGGAAAGTTAGTACTTCCTGTGAAGAGGAAAGTTAGTACTTCCTGTGAAGGGGGACTGCTGAGTTAGAGAGGGATCAGGGTTTAGTTCGAAAGCTCAGTTGAAGGAGCTAGTGTGGACTGCAGTCCTGACTCCTTCACAGACAGAATTCTATAGGGCAGTGGTTCTCAACCTTCCTAATGCTGTGACCCTGTAACACACAGCTCCTCAGGTTGTGGTGACCCCACGACCACCACCATATTTTCATTGCTACTTCATAACTGTAATTTTGCTAGTTATAAATTGTGATGTGAGTATCCATTTTCTGATGGTCTTAGGTGACCCCACGAAAGGGTTGGTCAACAACCAAAGGGGTAGGCCCACAAGTTGAGAACTACTGCTGCTGTAAAGTCTTGGGTACAAGAGCTACAGTGGCAGACAAGGACAGCTGGCAGGATGGCAGGGCAACCAGTAAGTGAACAGCCGAGGTGGCACATGGGTGGAAGGGAAGGTGAAATACTATCTCATAGTCCAGAACATTGCATTAAAATCTTAGTTTCTGCAAATCAACTTAAGAAGGAAAAGATTTTCAGCGAGGTTTTGATCATGCTCCATGATGGGGCTCTGCATCTTCGCTGGACTCTGCATCTTGTGTTTCCTCATGGGTTTCTAAATCAGTGGGCAGTTTCATGTAGAAAAGGGCATAAAGAGCACATTTTATCCTTTTGCAATGTGACATTAAAGTCCACCCTTCCCAACAGTTGTCAGTATGGGTGGAAGACGAGGGAGGCATCATACCATAATCTTGTGTGGAATGGTCTTGGAACCGCTGGTGGGAGCGATTAGCAGATCAGATAAGGGGCCAGTGTGAGGAAGGCAGTCATGTACTGAGGAGGCAGTGCTCTTCTCTTCCAACAATGTTAATGTTTTTCTTTTCTTCCCCTCAGGAAGAGTAATTGTTGCCACAAGTAAAGGAGTTTACATCTTGGTTCCATTACCTCTGGAAAAACAAATACAGGATCTGTTAGCAAACCGGAGAGTGGAGGAGGCTTTGGTCCTGGCAAAAGGAGCCCGGAGGAACATTCCAAAGGAGAAATTTCAGGTTGGTAATTGCTGGTCACAAGAAAGCATGCCTGGAAGTACACGCATTCAGATTTAACCACCCGCACCGGAGCTCACTCTGCAGAAGCCCAGTGCAGCGCTTCTGTGCCTGTCCTGTAATGGTTTCAGTACATCTCACGTTCTGTAGGTAAGGAAGCAAATTACAGAGCAGCCGAACAGCTGAACTAAGATTGCACAGCTGACTGGGGAAGGTCAGCTTGTTAGTTCCTCCCTTGGTGCAGTAGACTGCATTTGAAATCAGTCACCTCCTCAGAACAGCTATGAAGATGGTTCCTATAAATCGGCAGAGTTCATTCAGCCCAACAGATCTCTGATTTTAGAGTATATATTTCTTGAGGTAGGGTTAAATTAATTTGTACGCATGTCATGTCCTCTCTGTAGACAGCAGGGGCCACTTGCATCCAGGATAGCTATAAATGAACATTTATAAATCCAATTTATATAAATCCAATGTATTTTAGACCTCATGTTACCATGTCACAGCGTCAAAAGGTTGTCCGTCCATCCTTCCCCTCCCCCCTCCTGCAAAAAAAGTCTGTTTGTTTGTTTTTATCTATCATCTGTAGGCAGTGCTTTGCACACAGTGCAACTAAAAAAGCACCTCTCATTTCAGGAGCCCAGCCACTTCACTCCCTTATAGAACTTCAGTCTTCCAAGTACAGGAACCACAGGCACAGATTACTGTACCTGGCTAGGAGAAAACACCAAGTGCACAGGAGAAATGCTAACTTTAAATATTATTTATATAGTAAACATAGCCAGTATGAATTACATTCCTTCTTGATCAGATGTGTCATTAAGGGCACTACATATCTGAGAGTGCCAAAACATGTTAGCTGAGCCTGCAGGCCTAGGCCTGGAAAGCTAGTTACTTGGAAGCCTGAGGTAAGGGGGACCTCAAGTTCAAGGCCTGCTTGAGGTACAGAGAGAGTTCAGTGCCAACCTGGGCATTTAGGGTAACCCTGTCTCAAAATAAAACGTGACACACCCTGGCCTAGCTTGGTGAGGTTTTAGGTCCAGTCCCTAGTGCTGCAAAAGCAATAACAAACAAGTAAACTATGGTGGTGTGTAGACATTTCTGTCATCATTTGAATCAATCAGTCAGATTTTACCTCTGATTGATTGCTGTGGCAGAAAAGATATATTTGGTTGCAAGTTGCCGCATAGAGCAAAGGGTAGTTAATTGCTTCTGCCAGTGAATGAAAAGTGCACGTGTCCTCCATGGTTTGGGAATTTGGAAGAAGAGGCCTCTGAACAGAGTTCTGCTCCTAACTTGCTGCCGTGGCACTGACCTATCAGCATTCAGCAGGGGGCAGCAAACTCAAAGGCACAAAGCTTGTGGCTGCTGCTGCCTTCCCTCCCTGCCTTGTCCACACAGTGCAGGCAGGGGGCTGTGGCGGAGTGAAGAGGGGCTGCCTGCTGTCTGTAGTCACGGCATTTTGTCAGTTACCGGTAAAGGCCTACCCTGCCTTCTACATGCACCATGTGTGCTGCACTCAAATTAGTCAGCATTTTCTTATTTTGCTTTTTTTTCCATCTCTGCTCTTTTTGACTAGGGCAGAGGGCATAGCCAGTCCCTGATGAAATCATATGAGTTCCCTTGCTGTCCAGCCCCTCCTGTGTGTGTATGGGGGGGTTGTGGGGGAGGGTCTGTTCCTTTGCATCTGATCCCTGCCTTCTCCCTGTAATGCTGTAAATTCAACTTTCTTTGTTATGTGGGTGTTATTTTCCTTGAGCTATGCAAACAGCCATGTGTGTGTGTTTGTGTGTGTGTGTGTGTGTGTGTGCACATATATGTGAAGTCCCATACATATGCCAAAATTTCAAAAGATGCATTGTTGCCCAGGTGAAGTACTTCATTGACAGGTCCCATCCACTTTTCTGGACACATCTTCCACAGCTCATGTTGCCCCGTGACGACTGTGTTCAGCTCATACTTGTCAACCCCAAGCCATCACATACAGTGAGAGTAAGTGTGCTGGCCATGGTCTCATCTTCTGTCACAAGAGGGACACAAGTACTAGGGCCCTGCCTTCATGACATCATCCAACCCTAACTGCATCCCACACACTACACCTCCAAATTCTGTTAACATGAATTTGGGGATAACTGTGTAGACTAATGGAGACTTGTGAAGTTGGTGGTGGTTCTGCCTCTCTCTGGGGATGGCGTAGAGGAGTGTTGGGAAAACAAGGTGACACAAGCGTGGCATTCAAGTCTGGTAGCCTCATGAAGATGCTGCTGTCACTGATTTCTCTGTCGCAAGCCTGTATATGCCTAAGAATTCTCAAACACTTGGTGCATCTTTTTAATCCTTCTGCTACAAGCATGGCTCATATTATTTCTACTTCCAGAAATAGAACTGCATATTGGGCAGAAGAGCTCCACATTCTGCTTATTGTTACAAGGTGGCGTACTAAGTCCAGTCATTGGTCAGATGGGAGTTTTCAGAGAGGAAAGATAAAGGCAGACAAAGAGAAGAGAGATAGGCAGTTTAAGCAGTGTGCTAAAATCAACTCTCCTAAAGGAACTGCTGCTATGCTTGGAGTGCTCCTTAAACCCGTGGTGAACTGGGGCATAGCTCAGTAGCAGAACACTTGCCTAGCATGCACAAGGACTTCTGTTTGATGCCCAGCAACCCAAATGAATTCACATACACTCTCTCACACACACCCCACTGAAAAGCCTCTTAAAGTTATTTGAGAGAACAGGATTGTTCTAAAAAAACAATAGAATGTGTTGATGAGGTCTGGTTTTAGATCATGACTCAACCATTTATTACTTTAGTCACTTTGAAGTAAAAACTTATACATTCTAAATAAATTCTCACCTTTAAAATTGGGCCAGTGGGTGACAAAAAATGTGGACCAGGGAGTCATTCAGATTAATAATTCTTAAATAAATAGGAGAGAGTTTTCAAACGGATTGTTAGGTAAGTAATGGGTCTGTCCTTTATTCAAGGACCTCTTGGCATTCTAGGTTAGAAGAAGAAGAATTAGTATCAACAAGAGCAGTGAAAACCATCTTCAGTTGGGAGACAGAGTGCCAGGATGAAGATGTTGGCATACGTGAGAACAAGCAACAAGATGTGTCCAGTAGCCATTTCAGACAAACCTTACCAAAGCTCAGAAATGGACAGCGACTGAAGGGAGGAAAGGACGGACTCTCCTGAAGTGTGTGTTGTGTGTGTTGTCCTTTTTTTGAGATAGGGTTTCTCTATGTAGCCCTAGTTGTCCTGGAACTCACTTTGTAGATCAGTCTGGCTTTGAACCAGGAAATCTGGCTGCCTCTGCCTCCTGGTTTTTGACATTAAAGGCATGTGCCTCTACCACCTAATCTTTAATTTTTCCTAATGACTTATTTATTTACTCTTATTTTATGTGCATTAGTTTTCTGCCTGAGTGTATGTCTGTGTGAGAGTGTGAGATCCCCTGGAACTGAAGTTACAGACAGTTGTGAGCTGCCATTTGGGTGCTGGGAATTGAAAGCAGGATCTCTGGAAGAGAAGTCAGTGCTCTTAACCACTGAGCCACCTCTTCAGCCCAAGTGTATGTATGTGTTATTATTGTCAGGTGTTATAGGAATGGAAGAATCCTGATTGCAGTGGTCCATGTACAGGCAAGGTGGCAGTTTACTGCAATAAATTTAGATAGTCTGCTATTAATGTGAGCCAAGTGTCTCCAGGAGATAGGTCACACAACTCTACCTCAGCTTTGCTAAGAGGCCCATGTATCTACGTAGTACTTAAGTTTAACTAGCCTTGTGTATGAGGGATCTATGAGAAATACTCCTGCAAAGTCACTTTCAGAGGAGTAGAAGAATAAGCCAGAGCTCCTAAGGTCATCGATCTCCATCTGAGCAACGACAGGCAGAAGCAGTCACAAAAGCCTGGTGGATTGAGCACAGGGGTGAAGCAATGCATTAAGGGTTCATGGAATCAAGCCTATGAAGGGGGAAGTGCATATACATAGGTGTGCATATGTTTATGTGCACATTCATGTGTGTGTGTGTGTGTGTGTGTGTGTGTGTGTGTGTGTGTGTGTGCATTTAACTCCCCTGCTCTGTACAGCACTTCCCTGCATACATGAGATTCTGGGCTCCACCTCAAACACTACAAGAAGAAAGATTGCATTTGTGATGAAGGTATATAGACTGTTTTCTTGGACATTATTCCATAAATTATGTAGTATAAGAACTGTTTATATTAGACTTACATGTTTCTAGGTATTACAGGTAATCTAGACATGACTTAAAGCATGTACATAGATTCTAAGGGATACAGTGCTAATTTATATAAAGGACTTGAGCATATGCTGATATCTTTGGGGCCCTGGAACAAGTGCCTTTCCACTACTGAGGGATAACGACATAGATTTAAGTATTTTTTTTTAACCAGTAACTTCTTATCTCTGTGGATGCAGTCAGTCAGGATGTGGATAACAGTGCAGCCTACCCCTCTGGTGATGGTTTAAGGTGTCTTCAGGAGGTGATTGATTCTTATTCCCTTGCAGGTAATGTACAGGAGGATTCTGCAGCAGGCAGGCTTTATACAGTTTGCACAACTCCAGTTCCTGGAAGCCAAAGAGCTCTTCAGGTAATTTGAAGTGTTGGTAGCAGGACTATCATTCAGTGGGAACCTCCTGGGAACCTTTGTCGTCTGTGGAGTTTAAGGGAGAATTATGGGAAGGCTAGATGTGTATTCGAGTAGGAATGCTAGGGGCGGTTTGAAATAGTTCACATCTATCTAGGTAGTTCCTGGTCTCCACCACCAGCCTTAGTGTGCTCACTGTCCCAACTCCTGAGTTGACAGTTTGAGGAGAGTCCTTGGAGATAGCAGGGCTGCCAAGCTAGGACAGTAGTGTTCCTGAGTGGGGTTGTTATGTGTGGGTTCTGAGGGATATTTATTCTTGCTGTCTCCTTTCCAGAGATTTCACTGGAAGCTGAGTGTAGAGAAAGCAAGGGCTTTTTGGGAAGACCTATAAAAACTTTGAATCATATATAGACTTTCTAGATGGTATATGCCCGGTTGGCACACTCAGGAAATGAATCTGTCTTTCGGAAGACAGCCTCCTGCCACTCTGACTGATTCTCCTGTGGGCCCTCACAGTCACCCCTCTTCTCTGTGGTCTTCTCTCCTTTTCTCTTGCCCATTTGCATTCTCATAGTCTGTCTTGCTCTTCGTTTTCCTTACCCATCTATGTAGGGAGCACACCTTTCTCATCACACTGCCCTTGTATCTGTCCTTTACTCTCACCAGTGTGTTCCTGAGACCATGGCTACTCAGCATCCTCTGGGGAAATGGGGTTGCACCTGCTAGGATCGTCGTCTTGAAGTACTTGAAAGAGCAATGCTTCACTAGAACATTCTGTGGTCTAGAGCTTTCTAGCAAACAACATACATGGAAAGCTCTGTATCGACCCTGTACATCCCAGGGAACTTAGCAGGATGCTCTCTGCTAGGCTTCTTCTGCCTTTCCTTGAGGATGATGGCTTATGTCTCAAGGATGTGCTGAAATACACAGCAGAGTTGATGTCTTCCTTTGTCCAAAAATGGGGTGTATGGAACAGGTCTCTGAGGGAAGAAGCCATTTCTTGAGGAGTGACTCCCAGTAGCACTTTTAACTATGCCAGTCCAGGTGCTGCCACTGTCTGGTCCTAGAAAGACTGGCAGTCATCAGTTTAAGTAGAGCCCTTGCTCATTCATACCTCAGCAAATCTTGTTTTGTCCTGACAGTGTCATTGCCCTTGAGTTTCACATCATAGGTGCTGCTAGTACATACTGTGGTCAGTCTAAGATGAATACCCATGAATACATGCCTGGAAAGTCCCCCACTGTGGTGAGAGAGCTCAAGCTGGGCCAGTCTGTCATTAGGACGAGGTTCTTAGGCCTCCGTATTAGTCTCTCAACAGCACAGCAGTACACTGGTGACTGCTCCCCTGTCGCAGAGTCACTGAGAGCTGATGTCTGGGTAAGGAGCTTCTCAGACAGCAGTGATTGACTTTGACCTTCTTGTTCCTGTGCTGGGCCCTGACCTCAGACTCCACCCTGTAACTGTGCCAGAGGCTATACTCCTAGCTCATCATGCTTGGCACCTGTGAGAAAACCCACGTGTTGTTCATGTATGGGACCCAAGCTGTGTGTCTTCTGGAGGGCCTCAGTCTGTCTTCATGCCATTTAGCAAACTTGGCCTAAGTATTAGAATGAGGACCCCAAGGGCACCAGGGGGCTGTGCTTCTGAAGAGCCTTACAAGCTTGGAAGGGACCTCTCTCATCTAGTGTGGGGACTATTCTGACCAGTAAGCACTGCATAGAGAGGAATCTTCCTTCAACAGGTTCACCCTGGAGTGAACAGTGAGCAGAACTTCCCTGTCTCAGGAACCCTCCTGTAGCCCTCAGTGTCTTAACCCCGACACTCCTGGCTCTTTATTGTGAGTTTGTTGGGGCAGGGCTGCCTGGCATATAGCAGTGCATTCATCCCTAGATTCTACCTACTAGATGTTAGTAATAGCACGACCCAAGGTGGGAGAAAGTCTCTTAGGCAAGTACCACTGAACAGTCTGTTTGGGATTCAGCATCAGGACAATGCTGTTTGTCCTGGCTCACATGGATGCCACTTTGCTCTTGGCATAGTTCTGTCTTGCCTGAGGAATCCCAGGGCTCACGGGTTTTCCTCACAGTGCACGTGTCTTGATGTTGCACTCACCAGTCACCTGTACATGTTCCTCACCTTTGTCTCCTCTGCTCCTTTTGGAATCATGTTTGGTAGTGTTTCATTGGTACTAGCAAATTAGGATGATCGCTTGGCCACATTCACACCCATTAACATGTGCCTACAGGCACTGCCCTCCAGTATTGTTAGTGTGCCTATGTGTACTCTCTCTCTCTTTTTGCTTCATTTAGTTTGACACTGTAATTGCAGAAGCAGCCAGCTGGATGTCCGGGAGCTGATCTCTCTCTACCCCTTCCTGTTGCCCACCTCCTCCTCCTTCACCCGGTCTCACCCTCCTCTTCATGAGTATGCAGACCTGAACCAGCTGACCCAAGGCGACCAGGAGAAGATGGCCAAGTGCAAGCGCTTCCTCATGAGCTACCTGAATGAAATCCGCAGCACAGAGGTAGCAAATGGCTACAAGGAAGACATCGACACGGCCCTGCTCAAGCTGTATGCAGAGGCTGATCACGACAGCCTCCTGGACCTCTTGGTCACTGAGAATTTCTGCTTGCTGACAGACAGTGCTGCCTGGCTGGAGAAGCACAAAAAGTGAGTGTTCTCAGCCCCACGTGGTGAGGCTTGCATTCCAGCCCTCTTGCACCCCATGAGGCCCCTTGAGGAGGCACTGTGAGACTTACTCAGCCAGCATTGGGTTTCGATGAGAAATCAGGATCACCAAGAAGTCCTTGTGGCAATAGGCAGCAAACAGTCCTCAGATGGTGATATCCTCCTGATCTAAAGGGCCTCTGAGAGAGTCATTCTCGTCCTCCTCCTTCATGTTGGAAAGTACAATGTGAATTCCTGTAAGCTTGGTTAGTGTTGTCAGACCAGGACCCACCTTGGAAGACCATACTTGGTAGTAATAATGCAGTTGAGTCACTCATAGCCAAGGTGAATGGCATCTAAGCAAATAGCTGAGCCTTCTTGACCTCGTTGATCAAGCCCCCTTAAGTCACAGTGTTTTGGTAGATTTCAGATTTCAGGTTTCAGATTAGGGCTGCTCAGCCTGTTTGGTTTCACATCCAGTGCACACCAACACCTGGTGGTGGTGTCTCAGGATGCTCTATAATTTCTATAAGAAATTGTGAAATGTTCCCAGAGATTTAAAAGGGAAGGTTCCAACTAACACTTCAATATATTGAGGTGTATCTCTCTAAGGAGGCCTGACCTCTCCAAGGGCCACCTCCTGAGGAAGACCATGGGCAGAGCGTGAGCTGTGTGTCCCAGGCCATACACCATGTCCTTGTTCATCGTTTCCACCCTTTTCTCTTCCAGGTACTTTGCACTGGGGCTGCTCTATCATTACAACAAACAAGATGCCTCTGCAGTTCAGGTGAATTGAGTAGTGACTTGATAGTTCAGGACGCTAGTGACTTGATACGTAAAAGCACCAGCTGTTCAAAGCTTGATCCCCTGCCTCTGAACCTCATAACCCATGGTGTCAGGAGAACCAACTTTTGAAAATTATCCTCAGACTCCATATATATACCTAGGCATATAGACTACCATGTTTACGCATATTTTGGGTCAATAACCTACAGTTTTGTGTTACTTTTTAAAAACCCATTGATCCATAGAAACCACTTTGCCTGATCTGGTCTTTTCTGCAGAGAATGGATATAATAATAGTGTTTTCAAAAGTGAACTCTCTGGGAAGTGTTGACTTTAAGTCCCAATATTTGTTCTTACAAAAAGGCCAAGAAGTGATTTCTTTAGTTCTCTTTAAAGAACATTATCAAGATTGAGTTTGTGAAAATTGAAGAAATGAAAACAAGGTTGATTCCTTTTAAAGAACTAAAAGGGGGCATGGAGCTAAGAGCGGTTGCTGCTCCACTCTAGCCCACTCCTGCATCAGTCTTGGGTGGCTCCCAGCCTCATAACTCCAGATTGACTCTAGGGATTGGCCCCTCTTCTAGCCTTCATGGGTACTATGCACATACAGCATATGCACACATGGGTGCATACATACACATAAGCATATACATATTTAGAAAATTAACTGTCACATAATAACTATATACCTTTCTTGGCAAATGATTCAGTCACAGTCATTAGGATCCTAACATCTTCTTAGACGTTCACTGTCTCTCTGTACTGGGGAACATAGAGCTCGTCTGTTTAGTGCTTTTATTCACCCCAGTGAGCCACAGAATACTAGGGATTATTTCTCTAACTGTATTTTAGTAACCTGTGTCTAGCATCTCTCTGCCCCCAACTCCCACCACCCTTCTTAAGTGCTAATATCCACTGCTTTTCTCTAATTTTACAAAATTTGCTTGAATTAGCTTGGATGTGATATTTTTGCTGAGCCAGCAGGCATATGACATTACCTTAGAAACTCAGGGTGGCAGGTAACAATTGCGTTATAGTTTCTGCTGTTAGTAACAGCAACTGTTCCTAGTGAGCTGGGCAGTTGCTTCCCTTAGGGCACCAGGACAGAGCCAGTGCTGAGCAAGCTCATGTTCCTGCCCTAAGGAGGAGCTGAGGTGAAGGCCAGCAGGGATGCTGAGTCTGAACTGAGTGGCATCGATTTGTTAGCCTTGTCTCTTGGCCTGCACCTTACAGCTTTCCATTGATCTTTGCAGTGTCTTCTCACACCCTGGGGATGCTCTCCTCTCTGCCCTGTTGCCTCTCAGATTGCATTAGGTGCTAGCTTCCTTGTGAGCCTTTTGTGTAACATCAGCTCCCTCCCTGTCTTTGTCCATGCCTTTTTGAGTTTAGTCTGCAGCCTCTTTGCTAAAGCATCACAAGAGCATAATTTCAGAATGAAGAAAACAGGAAAATGTTTCCACCAACACATGCCGCAAGGCCAAGGGCAGACTTGGATATATATGGTAGACGTGGCGTTTATTTCCTTAAGACGTAATAGTGGCTTCTTTAGAATTACTGCATGTATGTTGGAATACTATTAGCACAGCTATGGAGAAAGATTTGCATACGTGAATCATATGGAGCACATCTTCAGAAGAGGTGAAAATTCCATTAAAAAAAAATCAACACTTTTCAATGGACCTTTGATTCAATTATTTAACTGGTGAATTCAGTTCTGAAGAAAACAAGAATGCACTGAGCATTCTAAGCAGCTTTAGTTGGGGCATTACCACCATATTGCAGATTATTTTAGATTTTGAATTATTTACATGTACATAAGGAAATGTCTTGAATATAAGACCCAAGTGCAAACTAAATTTCACTTGTGTCTTGAACAAATAGCATGAAAATAATTTTTATAAGTCTGTGCTAAAAATCAAGTTTGATGGTATGGAATTTTCCATATCTAGAATCATCTCAAATTTTGAAAAATTAGATTTTGGCACATTTGGGTTTTCTGATTTATTTCTCAAAAATATTATAACAGAGTTTAGAATTTATAGCTTTCTTTACTATATCATTCTTTATTCAAAATGCTTAGGATCTGAATTGTCTTAGATTTTTGAGTTTTTCAGATTTTGAAGTAATGCGTGGGAAACTAGAGTTACCCCAATCAGCTACCCAGTCTGAAATCCAGGTCGCACTGTCAGCATGCTTGTGAATGCTCAGATTATAAATTTTCATGTGAGGGATGTTTCATCCTGTGTGTTTTGAAAATATTGAGAGACCAAGTAAGAAAACAAACATTTTCTCAGTGAATTCTACACAATACATAATGTTGTAGCTCTCATTTGTTGTTGTTGTTTTGTTTCTTCTCAGTTGTGGGTGAACATTGTGAATGGGGACATCCAGGACTCCACACGCTCAGACCTGTATGAGTACATCGTCGATTTTCTTACCTACTGCCTAGACCAAGAGCTGGTGTGGACCCATGCTGACTGGCTGTTGCAGAAAAGTGAGGAGGTTTGTGTTTCATAAATGCATTCTCTTAGGAATGGCTAATAGAAAGACACCAAAGCTCCCCTCAACTTTAGGTGGAGGGGCAAAAAGCTACATTCGTCCTCTTCCTGTTTACTCTGTCCCCTTTTTAATGCCTTCCTTTGAGCATAAGCACGGAGCATAGCCTGCTGCTGCTGCTGCTGCTGCTGCTGAGGTTTCTGCAGAAGCTTCTCCCTGCAGAGGCCTCCTGTAGAAATGCGAGCAGCCTCACCTTCGCAGGCCCCTGGTGTTCAGAAAGCACTCTTACAGTTCCCTCTGCACCTGTCAGGGAACAGAAGTCTGCCTTTTGTTCTCTGGGATGCATGCAGGTTCTTACTCTACACAGACTGGTCTTTTGCAAGAAGTGGCTCAGATCTGGGCCACATCAGGAAGACCATTGTCCTCTTCTGTTTCTAAGAGGCTGTGGACTTGGAGGTGTCAAGGGTCATGTACATGACCTGGCTCATCTTGGAGGCTGAGACAGGACAATAGTGAAAAAGCAGCTGTTGGCTCTTGGCTCTACAGTAGCAGCTCTCAACTTTCCTAATGCTGTGACCCTTTCATACAGTTCTTCATGTCATGGTGACCCCCAACTATAAAATTATTTCATGGCTACTTCACAACTGTAATTTTGCTACTGTTATGAATCATAATGTCGATGTCTGATATTCAGCTCCACCAAAGGGATCACGACTCAAAGGCAGCATGCTTAGGACAGAGACCTTAAAAGGCTCCACAAGTTACTGAGACTAAGGCAACAAGCATAGAAGATCCATTTTCCTGCTTCCTTTGCAGAGACAAGATCAGACCCTGAGTCAGGGCAGGGCAGGGCAGGTTCCTGCTGTCTACCCCATCTCCCTGCTAGGTCAGAGACCCTATTCCTTCCATACTGAAACATTTTAAGATCACATTTATGCATTTATTTGTGTGTATTTGTGCATGTACTTGTGTGTATATATATGTATACATGTGCCACACTGTATGGTGGTCAGAGGACAGCTAAGGTCTCACTTTCTACCATGTGTATCTCAGGAATTGAACTCAGATATTCAAGCTTGGCAGGAAGGACCTTTACCTGCCAAGCCTGCTTCCTGGCCTCTCCATTGTCCTTTCTGTCTGTGCATATGCCTACAGAATGCACCTACACATGTTCCTAAGGTGCAGGTGCAGTGTCATTGAAAGGTTTAGATTCTTTCCAATTACAGAGCAGTCACAGCCAACACACAGAGATTATTATGTGTGTCACATGGTGGCCCTTCACTTGACCTCTGTCATCTCTTGAAGGGCGTAGTTCACAGATGGGGCTAACAAACTCTTTCAAGGTCATGTAGTCAAGCAAAGCTGAGACACAATCCAGACCTGAAGCTGTGCCATGTGTCTCATGTTTGGGGTTCACAGGGTATGTATATGCATACACATGTGAGCAAGCAGTAGTACACATTTCAGTGTCCAGGGGAACCCAACAAGGTCTAATGGTTTTAGTATTTCCTCAGAAGGCAAAATTGCTCCAGGGTGCTCCTTTCGGCAGGCATGAGAAGGCAGCCTGGAAGCTGTTCAGAGACTACAGGTTCAGGTGACAAATTAGCCAAGCACAGTAAATAATCTACTAGCCAGACAATGTGTTCAGAGAACCAAGAGCACACTGTGAGTTTTCATACTTTCTGGATTTTCTCAATCTTTGCAAGAAACAGTCTCTATTTGGGATAATCTTAACAGCGCTAGTGATTGTTGCACAGCTGTCAAAGCCTGTTAACCAATGACTGCTCCATTTGTTAGTTTCCAGCCATCTTAGAAGAAATCCTAGCAGTGTGTGGGGAGGGTTATTTAGCGCACTTTCCTGTCTATGGTGTACAGTTTGTTCGGTCTTTCTTGCTAGACTGTTTTTTCTCCATATTTTTGAGGTAAGTTTGGCATATAAGAAGTGGTACCTGCTTATCATCAGGGTATCCCGCATGATGGTTTTAGCCAAACCATGACTGTTAAGTGACCAAAAGAAAGATGAAGAAAACTGAATTGCTGCTCTTTCTGCAGATTGGAGTTCAAATTTTCACCAAGAGACCTTTGGACGAGCAGCAGCAGACTAGTTTTAATCCAGACGACATTATTAGTTGCCTTAAGAAATACCCTAAAGCCCTGGTTAAGTATCTGGAATATCTCGTTATCGACAGGAGATTGCAGGTGAGCTCTCAGCCTAGACTAAGGTCTGGCTGCAATGTCACTAACAGCTTAGGAGAGGGAATGGCTGTTACTTCCTGGTCTCTCAGTCTGTGCTTGTTGGTCATTCGAGGAAATGTGAGCCTTTGTGAAAGAGACCAGAGGAGTAGAAGTAGATGCTTTATCTTGCATCTCAGCTCCACTCCACTTTTCTCTTTGTTATTATCCTCACAGGAAATGGGAGATGCCATGTCATTTATAGAATACCTAAAGCCTTTGCCTCTAAGGTGTCCCCGACATGTGTTAATCATCTTTCCATCATTATGATAAAATACCCGAGGCAATTAACTTGTGAAGAGCAGAGGGTAGTCTTTCAATCTGTGACAGGTTGTCCCATTCTTTTTTATTAGATTTCTCAGCAGAAAAAGGCAGTGTTGTGCCCAGAAAGTCAAGAGGGCAGGGCAGGGGGTTGAGGTTCCACCTCCTCTGCTATGGTCCCACTCCTTCCCATTGACCATATCCCTTCCAGGCTCCACCCTCACCCCCCGGTAGCTGGACTTTAACACATGGGCTTTGGGGACACCTCTAGCATCCAGCCTATAGCAGCATGGACTATAGCACCCCTTCTGTGTTGGTGTTCCTGGGAAGTTTCCAGTCCCCTGAGGGTATCCTGTCCACTGTGTTCAAGAATCTACCACAGCCTCCCTCATGTAGACACGATGTCTGGTGCATCCCTGATTCCTACAGAAAGAAGAGTACCACACCCACCTTGCCATCCTCTACCTGGAGGAAGTGCTTCGGCAGAGGGTACCCACTGGAGGCAAGGATGTAGCAGCCACTGAGACACAAGCCAAACTCCGGAGGCTGCTCCAGAAGTCTGACTTGTACCGTGTCCACTTGTTGAAAGGTGAGGATAAACTTGGCATACCAGTGAGAGACTTGGGTAGGACTGAGGCAGGGAGCCTTTGTCCCCGGAGTGCAACATTTGGGTCCCATAGGTTGATTCCTTGAGCCCCTTTCCTCAGAGCTATCCTGATGGGTTTTGGATAGAGCTATAAAACACCATCAGTCACAATTCATCTTTTAATGATGTTGGTACTTTCCTCACTTAGTATCCCTCACTTAGTATTGGCACATGGACCCCCAAGGTCACCAGATCTGCTATGTTCCAGCCCTTTAAGAGAAATGTCATAGTCTGAGCATAGAATCTGTGTAGCTCCCATCTCCTTTTTACCTCTGTCTGTGCCTTAATATGGCAGCCTCTTAGTAATTATTTGCTGACATTTACTGTAGGAGAAAGGTGGTGCTTGTGTGCTGTGGCATCTGTACCTGCTGCTGTACTTGTCACAGGGAACAGCCAGCCCTTCCCCCCTACCCCGGCCACCCAGGCTGGCGATATCTGCCTCAGGCATCAGGCCTGAGGAGCAGCCCATGGTGGCCGAGTCTCAGACACCAGTGCCTGTCATTTCATCTTAACCTTGGCCCTGAACTGAGAGACGTCCTGGAAATATCCCATTGCAGGTTATTGTCCCCTATTTCACAGCCCACAGGAGAGCAAAGTGACCTGGACAGTAAGACTCAGCCCATCAGCCCACTAAGGGCGAGCCTTGGTCAGGACTGACACTGCCCCTGGACTGTGCCATTTTCTGGAAGCCTAACTACAGGGGTAACAAAAGAAAAGTTTTTATTTCTGTCCCAGAAACTCATTAGATAATACAGATAGGGGTTTTGTTTTTTGTTTTTTTTAAATACCTTGAACCTGGGGGCTGGTGAGATGGCTCAGCGGGTAAGAGCACCCGACTGCTCTTCCAAAGGTGCAGAGTTCAAATCCCAGCAATCACATGGTGTCTCAAACCATCCTTAATGAGATCTGACTCCCTCTTCTGGAGTGTCTGAAGACAGCTACAGTGTACTTACATATTATAATACTACTACTACTACTACTACTACTAATAATAATAATAATAATTACCTTGAACCCATGTTCCTTTCAGTGAAGCATGCCTTAAATTGGTATAAAGGGGTCGAGCATAACTTTTATGATAAAGTGGATATTTGAATTTTATCCATAGATTCTGCATCTGCATATCCAACCAACTGTGACTTGAAAATATCTGGCATAAATATCATAACATTACTATTAGCCATATTTTACTGTATCCCAAATCTTCCAGAGGTGATCTCAAGTATATAATGTTACTTGAAAACACTATGGGGGATTTGGGGGCCTCTCCAGGATGGTCTTGATTCTAGTCCTCCTGAAGACACAGAGGGACAGTTATTCCCCTGTGTGTTAGAAGATTCTGTCCTGGGAAGGCGGAATGGTATTGTGACTACAGGCCAGGAGCCAGGGCACTGGTGATGGTTAGGTAGGTCTCCTTTGAGACCAGACTCACCTGTTTTCTGAACCTTAGCAGTGAGTCACCAGGGGAATATCTATGGAGCCACCTCCCTCTGTCATCTAGGTGGCAGTATTTAGCAATGTCTGGGTAATTAGACAGCCTGCTTTTGCTAAGGCTGCAGGAACATGCAGGTGAGCCCAGCCAGCTAGCCCAGTCTATTACGGAGTGCCAATCTTGTCCGACAGAGAAAGTCCAGGGTGCTGGCCTGCCCATGGAAAGCGCCATCCTCCACGGGAAGCTGGGTGAGCATGAGAGGGCCCTGCACATCCTGGTGCACGAGATGGGGGACTTCTCTGCAGCTGAGGACTACTGCCTGTGGAGCTCCGAGGGTCAAGATGCAGCCTGCCGCCAGCGCCTCTTCCACATGTTGCTCGCCATGTACCTCCGTGCAGGCCCCTCTGCCCAAGATCTGACAGTGGCTGCTGTGGACTTGCTGAACCATCACGCCAGGGAATTTGATGCCACCCAGGTCCTACAGCTTCTGCCCGACACCTGGTCGGTGCAGCTTCTCTGCCCATTCCTCATGGGGGCTATGAGGGACAGCATCCATGCCAGGAGAACCACACAGGTGGCCCTTGGCCTGGCCAAATCAGAAAACCTGATTTACATGTATGATAAGGTGAGTGCCTACCCTTTGTGCCTCTGCCAGTCCATGTTGCATGGGAGGTAAGCTTTTAAACTATGAAAAATTGGTCTTGGCCAGTTTTTATTTCCACTCTACAAGTATTGATTGTTCCTACCAAGATGCAGAGATCTGTGTGGGCAGAGGCAGGGGCAGAGGATGGACTTGCGGTAGCAGTAGTGAGGCGGTTTCTCCTGTGGAAATCATGGTAATCATGAGTGGGTAGAAGCTGGATGTAGTCAGCACTGTAATCCCAGCACTTGGGAGGCTGGGGGAGGAAAATGGTCAGACCAGTGCAAGACCCTGTCTCAGACAAACAAAACCAGGGGAGGATGGTAGGGAAAGCTGAGGGAGGTGAGCAGGGGTGGAGTAGGCACACCCCCAACGCAGTCTTCACCCAGTTTGAGTATTTAATAGCATTATGTGTGGTCTTCTGGTACCACGTCCTTTGCCCAGGGGATAAAACTGAGACTTGTGACAGTCACAAGGAAGAGCTGAGAAGTATCTCATCTCCCAGGCTAGTTCAGAAACCCACAGATTTCCATTTCTGCCCCAAATGGCTGTCTGGACGAGGAGCAATCATGTTCTTCTACACATAAGCCTCCCTGAAGCCCCTGCAGCCTGGGACATGCAGTCTCCCTCACTCTGGTCTTCCCACTTCCTTGCTGCTTCCCAGCTTATATCTGGCCTTGCCTGCCTGGCCACAGAGTTGTCTTACCTCCTGTCCTAGGCACATGCTGACTCCACCACCAGGAGTATTCCACCTTTTTCTTGAGCAGTTAGCCTGCCTGTTTTGTTTTGTTTCATTTTGCGTCTTTTTGCTTACCCACATCCCTTGCATATACACTGGCAACTTCCTTTCTTCCTTTTGAGAGCTTTAATTCCCTGTCCTTAGCACCAGCCCTGGCATGCTGCAGTCCTAGTCTGCAGCAGAGTATGCACCTATGCTGACCCAGCCACCTCCTCATTCTTGCTCTCTCTTTGCAGATGAAACTGAAGGGAAGTGCAGTCCGGCTCTCAGAGCAAGAGCTTTGCCAGCTCTGCCAGAACCCTTTCGGTGAACCTGTGTTTGTCAGATACCCAAATGGAGGGCTTGTGCACACCCACTGTGCCGCCAGCAGACACACCACCCCCAGCTCGCCCAGCCCTGGCACGCGGACTTGAAAAGTGTGGTTTCAGGCCACCAAGGGGGATTCAGAGTTCTTTTCCAAACCTGTTTTTTGTGTGACCCAGAACAAAGGGGAGGCATCTGGGCTCCAGGAAGATGCTGTCCCTGGGAAACAAGGGCACTGCGCTGCTGATTGTTCTCTGTGTGAATGGAAATGGAAAAGGCCTGAACACCCTCCCTCCCCACCCAGGACAGTGACAGGCCAGAGTCTGCCTGTCCAGGAGGTTACAGTCATCCAAAGCACAAGCCAACCTAGAAAAGCAGGCAGCTTAGCTGGGGGGGAGGGGTGGGGGGGTGGGGACCCAGTCACAGGTGGAGCCTGGAAATGGGGTCTGCCTGGTCCAGGCAAGTGTCCAGGGTGCAGAGGTCTGAGCTGGGCACCTTGCCTTTGAGGTGGTGTGCTCTTCACATAGTCTTCACATCTGCCCTCAAAGTGGACATAGCTTCTGTTCTTCCCATCCAGCTGTCAACCTCTGAAACCCTCTGCCTCATTTCCTTAAGCACTCACTTGGTATAAAGTCCTGTGCTTCTGGCTGCCTGGCACATGGACATCTGTTTAGAAAGAGAGAAAGCTTGAAGTAGATGGGGCAGTAAAATGATTCAGTGGGCAAAGGCACTTGCCACCAAGCCTGACGACCTGAATTCAGTCCCCAGAACACGCACACGCACACGCGCGCGCGCACACACACACACACACACACACACACACACACACACACACACGCGCGCATGCATGCATGCACGCACGCATGCACAGTGGAGAAAAGAGGGGAGATCTAAGTGGGAAGCTGCTTTGCCTGCCCTGAAGCCTGAACAGGGCCTGAACAGAAAAGAGACCCAGGTTTGGGATGGCGCAGAAGCAGGTTTCTTTTCATCTACTTCCTGACTGGCAACACCTCGACGGACATACACAACTCGGTGTTTTTATTTGAATTCATATCATCTTTGTAATTTTCTCTCATTTGGAATTTCTTCAGTTGTACTCATTACAGATATATCTTTCCTCATTAAAATGTACCTCCTACTGAATACTTGGGAAATTCAAAGGGAAATGTGATCAGTAAACCAATGAGCCTTCCAGGAGGCTCATGCTGGCCTCTGCCCTGCAGCCCTGTAGCAGGCAGCTGGCAGAGCTGCTTCTCCCTGCTCTGCCCACACGTGTTTCTGCAGGATCTTAGGAGGCCAAGCCACCTTATCTGCCAGCACTTTCCATGCCTGCCCGGAGCTTTCCTGAACCCTCAGAGGAAAGGTCTCATCTGTGACCAACTGGACTTGGTTATCTGTCATTGTCACAGACAAACTGCAGCTCTTGCCATTTCCCTGCTCTCTTTGAAGTCTCAGAGCCATCCCCGGGGCGGTGACTCTAAGAACCTCAGGGCAGACAGCACACTCTCTACCAGGATGCTTGGGAAAGAAGCATCATCTCCTGGGCTGACAGGGTGGCCCAGGACACACCCCACCCCACCCCCTGTCCATCCTTGACAAAATGATCTCTGCACTTGCAGTGATTGGTGTACTTCTTGTCCCTTTGGGATTCTGAGTAAGCCAGGAAGTAAAAGCATCTGTGAGTGTTCAAAGGACTGAGCCCCTTTTCCCTACATGTGTTGAGTGTCTGAGAATAAATGATGAAGTCTCCTTGCAGCTCCACTGTGTCCCAAGGATGACTGAGAACACTCTTCTCACTGCATCTCATTACAACTATGAATCGGCGGTTTCATCTGAAAGCATTGTTTTTCATGCACAAAACGGGTGTAGTCTTAGAAAGGACTTGTGACTGCTCACTCACTCCTGACGTGGGGGACTCCAATCTCTGAGTATTGATCTATAAAGAGCAGCCCAGCCCCCCCCCACACACACCAAATCCTTTAAAGCAAATACTTATACAAGGCGGAGGGAGAATCACCTCACATGTTACAAACTATTATTTCCTTACCTTCGCACTCTCCCAGGGGCAATTTCACAAATCCCATTTTTAAGATGACTACATAGCGTAGTTTTGTCACAGCCCTGCTCGTTTGTGACTGTCCCCTGGGTAGCACAACAGCTGGCACTCGGCTCTTTCCACCTTCGGCTCTGTACAGCCATCCTAGCTGGAGCAACACTGCCTGAGCTCTGGTCACAGTCGTATCTGGAAGGGAGCAGGAATGTTCAGTTTGGGGAACTGTATCTGCTGTTGCTTACCTGTGTTAACATAGGCCTGTCACCTAGGCTGTGGGCACTGGGTTTGAACACAGCTGAGAGACTCTTGTAAGCCATGCTTGACACTCCTGGAGCACAGAGAAATGGGTCACACTGTCACACGGCACCTGTTGCACAACTGGGGCAGCCCCTGCTTCCTGCTTGCTCTCCCACAGGAATCTATCCTCTTAGCTTCCTTTGCCTCTTAACGGGTCCCAAATCCACAAGATGTACAAATGTAAACTTGTTGATTTTATTAAAATTCTTCTAATTCTTTGTCCTTTTCTTGGGTCATTTTTTTTTAAAAAAAAATAAAAACTATATTGCTGAAGTGCTGGTTTCCACAGATAGTGCCTCACTCTAAGGACCTCTAGAATTCAGCTGTACTCTGACTTTTCCCTGTGCCCATGGATGTACCGGTGGCAGCTGCAGCTGCCCCTTGGGCTCTTCTACAACTTGGCTGGATTTTAAACTCTATCTAAGCATTTATCTTCAGCTTATTATTAGGGCATCCTGTATACGCAATGCCTTCAGATGAACAAGGCACTGAGGCCTTGTGAACCAAGATTCTGGGTGACAACTCGTTTGTCCTTGGAGCCAAATGCTCCAAGCCGTATGCTCCTGCATTCCAACTCCTGAACACATTCCAGAAATATAAACAAACTTCTCTATTTTCTTGGGGTGAAGAGATGCTTCACTGGGTAGGAGTGCTTGCTGCAAAACATGAATGAGAACCTGATTCACAACCCCAGAACTCATGTTGAAAACCACGAGAAGCTGTCCTAGAAGCCCAGAGATACAGAGGGCAAAGACAACATTGCTCCAGGTGCGATGACAAGCCCTGTCTGTGAGGGTATAAAGAAGGAAAGTCATAGAACTGGTCACCTGAGATCATCCTCTTGCCCCATGCACTCCCAACACACATGAGTGCACCATTTTTTTTTTTCAAATCAACCTCAACCCCCCCCCCACCTCCCCACTCCATACCTCCCACCCCCCGCTCCTGGAAATGACCACAGCAGGTCTTTGAGCAAAGCTGTCCAATGCCACCAGTCTCTCAGAGCTTCTATCCCGGGTACTCCTTCACTCCTGAGAAAAGGAGGGACTTCTTACTGCAAGGTTCTTCCTAACTCTGTTAAGTAGATGGGTAAATCCCACATCAGCAACTGAGGCGAGCTGCCATGGCTCAGATTTCAAACAGGAAAACTGGGGTAGTGTTCTGGTGATTTTAGTTTGGCACTAGGTCATCAGGATGGTCCCAGCCTGCAAATTCTGCCAAGTAAAGACACCCCAAAAAACTAACCTGAGGTCAGTTACTTGAACTACCACAGGTGCTGTGTTTAGAGAAGTGAGGCTACAGCTGTTTTTTAAAAGTTATTTTTAATGATATATACACTGGTATCCTAGCATATATTAGCATATTAGTAAAAAAAAAAAAAAAAAAAAAAAGCAAGATATGGTGGAAACCAAACTAGATGGAGGCTAGTCTGAGAAAAAGAGGCAGCATTGACACCGAATTGTGGAACTACTACAAAGACAAGAGATAAGGCAGAGGAAATGTGAATTGTTCTAAATGAATCTTGAGGAGGCAAAGACTGGCATCTGCCTCAGTTAAATGGGCTGTGACTTGTGTTAGGAGTAATTAGATATTAACTAACACCCCATTTGCTCCTAGCGGATCTGTCAACCTTAGCGCTCGAAATGAAAACCTGCAAGAATCTAGGCCACATGGATCAGGGGCCCTTTCACCTTCTCGGAAAAGCTCAGTGGCTAGAGCACCATCTAAAAGCTTGTTAACATGCCGTTTGGAGAAAAGTGCTGAATTAATGATGCCTGCTTTCCTTTAGCTTGCAACCAGGGAAGAGAAACAAATAGCTATAATTCAGTCTGCAGCCTAGAGTTGTAAATTAGCTAAATGAGATCACGTGGCAAGAAAGAATTAGAAAGCAACACACAGTGAGATGAGTATGACTTTATCAGAAAGATGCTGCCTCTGACACTTTCCCTGGACCTTGGGGTCTCATCCATGATCATGGGGTAGAGCTGGATAGCATCCGAGGTCCCTTCAAGTGCTAACTTTCTGAACAAAGGAATCGGGGTAGGGTAATGGCTGTGACTTAGCCTTCAACACTCAATGTTGCCCTCCAGGGCTTAGGGAGCTGCGGTAGCACCAAGCACACAAATCCTGTTCAGCAGCAGCCTGGCTAGAGCTGTGGTGTGTCTGTCCCTATGGAATGTCAGGACTCCCACATCTCACTGCACAGGAAAGTGACCCCATAGCCACCCACATGGGCTCTAGCTCTGCTGTCTGATGTTCAGTTGCTCCTGTCCCCTAAGAAGCATTTTGCTTTGTCTCTAGTTTCTTTGAGTCCTTCACCACCATGGTCATCTTTCTCTACGGACCATTTTCCATTTGTCTTACTTGAGATAGTAGTTTTTCCCCTTCAGATTATCTGTGTTCTTCCTAAGCTCAGCAGACAAATTCCAGACTGATCTCAGGAATATGAGCTAGAGTGACCTGGTCTTAATTGCCTACGCTTAAGCTGACTTACCCTCAGTGGTCAACATAAACATTTTTGATTTACCTGGATCAGTTGAAGCACAGGATAGAATTGGGGGTTAGGGGAAGGCTGCCCAGTGTCCTTCTCTCCCACCTCTGTAGTCAGGATGTTACAGGAAAGCCCCCAAATCCACTCTAAATTGTTTCAATACATTGCTGAGTTGACCATCATTGACTGAAGCTTATAAATATGTATAACCAAATGCTAAACTTTTGCTTTCTTGGGAATTAGAGGACAAGAAAGTGTTTCTTGGTTGTTTGCATAGTAATGCACACCCCTGAAAACAGTTTCTTTTGACTTCAAATAATTTACCAGAGTACACTTATTTTATCTGAATAAACCACATCAAGAGATCGGTATTGTGCCCTAAAGAAAAGTAATAACTTACTACCGATGTCACTACGCTTAAAAAGTGTTCCTCTTTCAAACTGTAAACATACAGTCCATATATCAGATCATTGTAAACACTATTTTTTTTAACTAGAGCAGGACAGAGGACAACTCAAGGGAGTCAATCCCCCCCCCCCACCATCATATAGGTTCTGGACTATCAGACCATCATGCTTGGCAGCAATCACTTTCAACCACCGAGCTATTGTACCAGCCTTCCAACCACTTTCTTCTTCCATTTTGTTTTTAATTTATGTGTATGAGTATTTTGCCTGCATGGATATCTGAGCACCATATCCATGCAGTGCCTACAGAGGTCAGAAGACAGTATTAGTACCCCTGGGACAGGAGTTACAGATGATTATGAGCTGCCATGTGGTGCCGTAAATTGAACCTGGGTCCTCTGGAAGAGCAGTCTGTGCTCTTCACATTGATTTGTCTCTCTAGACCCTGCAGCCACTTGTAAGGAATACCTTTCAGTGGCACATTGTCTGTCATACAACCATTACCAACATCCATTTCTGCTTTTCCCTGATTCCTGAGATTCTGTGTTCAGTGAAGTACAATAACTTCCCATTTCACTTTCCCTGGACCTGGCAACCGCACTCTTCTTCCTGTTTTTGTGATTCCAACAACACAGGTAGCCTAACTAAGTCAAAGTCTGCAGTTCCCTTCCATGACTGAACTCATTTGGCCTATTGTAGCATGCATGCATGCATGCACGTATGACAATTCCTTTTTAAAAGCAAATCGACAGTCCATTTCATGGCTTTTAAATAGTGTATTGGCTGGTGTTGTGCATCAACTGAACACAAACTTAAGTCATCAGAGAGAAAAGAGCCTCAGTTGAGGAAATGCCTCCATGAGATCTAGCTGTAAGGCATTTTCTTAACTAACGATCAATAGGAGAAGGCCCAGCCTATTGTGGGTAGTGCCATCCCTGGGATGGCGGTCCTGGGTGCTATAAGAAAGCAGGCTGAGCAAATCATGGAGAGCAAGCCAGTAAGCAGCATCCCTCCATGGCCTCTGCATCAGCTCCTGCCTACAGGTTCCATCCCTTTTTGAGTTCCCATCCTGACTTCCTTTGGTGTTGAACAGCCATGTGGAAATAGAAGCTGAATAAACTCCTTCTTCCCAAACTTGCTTTTTCCATCATGTTGTTTCATCACAACAATAGAAAAACCTAACTAAGACAAATATTGTGTTACCAAGTGTGTGTGTGTGTGTGTGTGTGTGCACGTGCTTGCACACACACAGGCAATGTACATATATATTTTTAATGAGAATTTATTATATTAGACATCATTAGATTGTATTAGAATTTCTATTTTCTATACCCAGAAAGCATGTAAAATATAACTTTCTACCAACCCGTCTAGATATTGTCCATCTATTTTCTATTGTCTGAATAAAGTAATTAAAACACACTAATAAGCAAAGCTGGTGTGTGGTCTGGTGTAGGCCCTTCAGAATGGGTTTAAACTCAGCACAAGATGTTTGATAACTAGCCATCTATGATGTGACACTTGCTTATCTTAAAAGCCTATTCAGAAACTGGAGCCAGACCAACTTACTTACAGGGAAGAATAGGGACAGGTGCCTACAGGCCTGGTGTGTGATCAAACAGGCAGGGGAGTGGGTTTCAAAGCAGGTCTTCTAATGAGCATTATGTTTCCCATAATTTTCCTCAAGCTCTCTCTGTATACAACCAGCCAGTCTTGTGGGTAGGGGAGACATAGCCCATTCTCAGATCCTTAGTCATGTCCCTGATGCTACCATGAGCCCTCATTTTTACCTTTGAATGGATCACCACCATTCCATGACACTGACATCTAGGGGTGCTGACAGCTTGATGGGGCAGGGGGAATTTCTCTGCCTCATTTTGTTGGCAGTGAAAGTTGACATTTTGAAGAGTACAAATAGAGGGGCTTGGATCTGGGATGGGGTGGGAAGGACTACTGAACCATTATTCTCTCTCTCTCTCTCTCTCTCTCTCTCTCTCTCTCTCTCTCTCTCTCTCTCTCTCCTATGAGCTGAGAAACAGTTTCCAAGGAAGATAAGTCAGCCTGTTTCCATCTTCTGCCACCATGGGGAGCCTGAAACTGCAGATTTCCTGGAATGTTAGCATGCTTGCCTTGCAGGCCCACATCCTGGGTAATCTCTGTGGAATAGACAGAAGCAAAGGTTATCTAATTATAGAGGCTGGGTACGCCGAGTGGGAGAGCATCCTGTAAGCTCATCATTATCTCTGCCCCGTCACTGTAATTTCACGCAACTGAACACAAGAAGCAGGCAGGGCACTGTCTGTCCTGTGTGAGCTTAATTTGCTCCCACTGTTGTCATTCTCAGATAGTTTCTGTTTACATAAATACTGGAAAATGAGCTGCTTCATAAACAATGGACGGAAGAGGTCAGCTGTCCCTAGCCTGCTATGGTCTTGCCGGGGTGCTTATTATATTACCCAGGGAGAGGGCACCAATAAAGCTAATATATGTGTGTGGAGAGGGGAGGATAGTTAAGTATTGGTTGGCACTACAAGTCTCACAATATACAAGAGATGTGGATACCATGTGAATGACCTATAAAGGGTCATAAGCCTCATGATTCAGTGATTCTGAGTGTATGTATGTCTTTCCCACTTCACAAACCCATTCTAGGGAGTGTTTCCTTTTCTGTCTCTATTTCTGTTTATAAATGTCTATCTCTAATGCAATTATTTGTCTTGGTAGGCAACTTGCCCCCAAGACACACAGATCTAGGACACATATCCACATACCTCTAGCCTTCCCAGTCTTCAGAGCCACGAGCCTTACTACATCTTACATCTCTTTCCTTATAAATTGTAAAGGCCAAGGGCTATAGCAACAGATAACGAGACATGGAGAAAGAGAACCACAAACAGAAATCTCAAATGAGGTGTGACTGATTTAGAAAGTGTGGGTGCACCCTCATATGGAGAATGTACAAGACAGCCAAGAGGACTTCTGTTTACCTGGTGGAAAGAAACCCAGTAGTGACCACAGTCCCCTGAGCAAGTCTTAAGAGGATACCCCAAGATCTGAGCGTGGGGGAAAGAGTGCTTTCTCGGTAGCTGGCCATCAGATCCCAGAGGTAATTTGAAAGCTTTTTGGGAAAAAAAGCTCTGAGTTTCAGATAATGTTTCTCTCTTATTCTGTTCACCGTTGAAAGCATTTCTTTCTTTCTTTCTTTCTTTCTTTCTTTCTTTCTTTCTTTCTTTCTTTCTTTCTTTCTTTCTTTCTTTTTTTAAGTGTTCCACTTTGCCTTGTGAATTTTCTAAAATGTTCAGTTTGCCTGTCTTTCATGGTGAGCAGCGACCTCCCTTCATGGTGTAATAAACCACTCAAAGGCTCCCTGATACCACGGCAAAGTCCTGAAATGGAGCGTTATGGCAGCAGCATGTCAATGAGGGAGGAAACTGGAAACATATCCCCCCAAGGACCGTGCATAAGGAGCAGCAAGTCTTGCCGATAAAAATGCTAAATGGGCTCAGTTGGGTTTTTTTCCCAGGGAGTGTTTGGCAAATGGACAGTGGATCCTGGATGCAGCCGCAAGGAGGGTGGAGATGGAATGTGAAGCCGTAGGGGAAGTAATTTGTTCTTCCTAAGCAGCCATGAGGCTCTACAGGTGTTTGTTTACACACTGAGGAAGGCTGGACTAGAGTATCCGGGTTGTATTAGCTATTTCTTTCATTGCTTTGACCAAATACCTAACAAGAAGAGATAAATGCTTTATTTTGGCTCCTGGATTGAGGGTATAGTCTATCGCGGTGGGGAGGCATGGTGATGGGTGTGGCCTCATCTGGGTGGATCAGGATGGATGCGTTCCCTAGACTGACTCTCCTTTTTAATGGGTCCCGGACCCAGCCCTCAGGATGGGCCATCCGCAGTCAGGGAGAGTCTTCCTGCCCTAGTTTATCACTTCCACAGACACACCAAAAACGTGTTCCCAGGTGACTCTGAATCCGGTCCAGTTGGCAATGAAGATTAACCATACAGCTGACATCATATTTGAAGAAAAAGCAAAGCCCCCTTTCTGTTCTTACAAGACTAGCGGGGATTTGATGGAGCTACTCAGTGGTTCTTTCGAGTCCCTTCTTTGACTCCTCTTTCCGGGATGAAGGGCAGGGAACTTGAAGGAATCTGGGAGTCTACAGTAGCATCCTGGGCCACTTGCTCAGAGTGACACACACCCCTCGTGCATTTGCATGCACACTGCACATTTTAGCATAAAATCCAGTCACTGGGACAGAGGCAAGGGTACCCAAACCTTTCTGTAGTGGCTATTCCTGGTTGTCAACTTGACTATATTTGAAATGAACTACAATCCAGAATTGGAAGGCTCACCAGTGAACCTAATCTGGAGACTGGGAGATAGAAGTTTCTGATCTGGATCTTGGTATGGAGATCTTGAGACACAGTGGTGATTGAATCCAGAAGATTAAGACAGGGAGATCTCCGAGTCCAAGGTCATCTGGGATTAAAGGTGTGGTGGCACACACCTTTAATCTGGGCTACACCTTCTGCTGGGGACCATATAAGGACATTGGAAGAAGGGAGTCTGGCTCTCGCTCTTTTGCCTTCTTGCGGTGTGGGACTCAGCAACTGCTAGATCCTTGGACTTCCATCCACAGCTACTACTGAACCATTGTTGGGATTTGGACTGCAGACTGTAAGTCATCAATAAATTCCTTTACTATATAGAGCATATCCGTAAGTTCTGTGACTCTTGAGAACCCTGACTAATACACTTTCCTTTCCTTAAATGTTTAAAGTACCCTGGTGATCTGGTCCCTCAGCTAAGCACTCTGTCAGTAACATCCAGTCTCTATCATGCAGCCACTGGAGCACTGAACGAACCCTTTCTTCTAACATGGTCAGTTTCTTAGAGTTCTGTCAGTTGGTTTGTATTTATTGGTTTTTTTTTCCTTTATGTTAGTGAAGTTCATCCTTACATGGTATCAAATTTTCACTTTAACTTTTATTTCTCCTATTGTTTCTCTGAGAAGTTTAATATGTTCCCCTTTCTCCTCACTGCAGGCAGGCATAAATGCGTGCAGTTTAGGCCATTACACACAAGACTATGTCTTTTGAGGGCTTAGGGTAAAGAGAGCCCACCTTCTTCAATTGATGTAATAGAGATATGTTACTTTTTTATTTTTTTGAGAGCAAAGGCTCTTGTATGAAATTTTGCTTAGGATTTTAAAATCCCTGTGTGTTCTGGGATCTCTTATTTACATTTCCATTGTGGGGTTCATTGATAGATACTGTTGGGAGTCCACTACATCTCCTCTTTTATTCCAGGGGTAGCAAACTATCCCTAGGCTTGTTGCCCTGCAGCAGAGCACTCAAGTTCTTAGCCTTTTGAGAGTTGCCCATGACTGTGACCCTGGAGGACAGGTTATGTGAAGAACTGATTTATCACACATACCTCTCCATTCATGTCCCTCCCCCATACACGGGAGCATACCGTGCTGGCAATGGTGACTAGCTCATGCCATGAAGACTGTCATAATTAGGGTTTCCACTGCTGTAAAGAGACATGACAACCAAGGCAACTCTTAACGAGGACAACATTTAATTGGGGCTGGCATACGGATGTTGAGGTTCAATCCATCGCTATCATGGCAGTGAGAAGCATGGCAGCATCCAGGAGGCACGGCGCTGGAGGAGCTGAGAGTTCTGCATCTTCATTTGAAGGCTGCCAGGAGAAGACTGGCTTCCACGTAGCTGGGAAGCCAGGAGTGGAATGAGTGCCCTTAGCCCATCCCAACAGTGACACATTTCCTCCAATGAGGCCACACCTACTCCAACAAGGCCACCTACTCCACTGTCGGGAGCGACAGTGCCACTCCCTCGGCCAAGCATATCCAAACCATCACAAATGATAAATGTGAAGAGGATAACGGGAAATGAGGTACAAGAAGCAGCCTAAATGACTACCAGTGTACCTAACCCTTTAATAGTAATGTCTGCTTCCAAAGGGCATTGTAGTGCTGGCTTTCTTTGCTATATCCCTTGCACCTAAATGATGGCTCCCAGCTTACTACTGCTTTTACATTTTCCCACGTGTCCTGTGGGCCTCAGAGCAGCCCTCAGAAAAGCTGGTGTCGCAAGCAGCTGCTTTCTCCAAGTGGACGAATGATGGGCCACCTTCCCATCCGCTCAAGTAGAGATGTGTATGGAGTGAAGGGGTGCAGCTGAGGCCATAAGGCAGACTTTCCCTTGGACATCCACTAATGCTTTTAAGTCTTAGGCCACATGAGGGCAAGAACTATGATGTAACACAACACACAGACCTTGTGGCGTCTGCCCCTGGTTCTGGCATACACACTCTAGGAATCTTAGGTCTTTCTTCCTTTATATCTCTCTTCTCTTCTCTTCTCTTCTCTTCTCTTCTCTTCTCTTCTCTTCTCTTCTCTTCTCTTCTCTTCTCTTCTCTTCTCTTCTCTTCTCTTCTC